>NC_056727.1:721992370-722319870 GCF_019279795.1 Protopterus annectens | reverse complement strand
GCAGTTTGTCCAGGTCTGTACAAGCTAGAGTCAGAATATGTCTGTACTCGGTGTAGTGAAAATGGTCCAAATTTAAAAGTTTTAAAAGGGACATTTCAGTAGTATTTGGCAGAAAAAAACAGCTGTGCACACCTCGTGTTATATACAATAGTTATCTTGGGAAAGAGATGGACATAAGAGACTGGGGTACTTGTGCAGGCAACTGTCTATTTCTCAGTCAGTTGTCAGGTTTCCTTTCCTCTTATCTGGCCCATTTAATTCCCAGACATTAACTGCTGCCAGGGATCACTCAATTTTGTGTGTGTGTGTGTGTGTGTGTGTGTGTGTGTGTGTGTGTGTGTGTGTGTGTGTGTGTGTGTGTGTGTGTGTGTGTGTGTGTGTGTGCTGTTAACTGCTACTGCCAGGGATCGCTTGCTCCCTCACTGTCTCAGTCTTCACTGTCAGTAGCTGAAGCAGAGTACGGAAGTAAAACCCTGCCCTTAGTGGGTGGAGTTTGACTTCTGTACTTCTGTTTCACTTTTCCATTTCACTCTGAGCGTTCTCACCATCCCATAAGAAGTTTCACTTTAAAAGATTGCAAAAGGCAATAAGCCAATTAATTTTGCAGTCACTTCACCAGATCCCCACTACACATTCAGATAGCGTTATGGAAAGTTTTTTTCTAAGGTAAGGTGTTGGTTTAGGGTTAGGGGCAGGAGCAGGATTACAGTTAATATTAGCATGTATTAGTATTGTGGGTGATGTAACATTGCCCTAACCTTGCACCTTACCTTAGAAAAAAACCTTTCAAACACAATAAAAACAAGAAACCAAATAATTATAAAAACATTCACATTTTAAAACCAAATGATCAGCAAAACCAAGACACTTCAAATATCAAAGACACTTTAATAAAAACAATAGTAATCACTTTATTCCATAAAGACATGCTTCTGGAGCATTTCTCCCCGGGCCTCTGCTGAAAACAGGATCTGTGGAACCTAGTCTGACTTTCCCAGTCAACAAATGTTAAATAAAAATAAAAAAAATAAATAAAGGACTTCACCAGACTGTACAAACAAAAATGCCATATACTTAAATAGCAAATAAAAAATAAATAAATAAACAATAATGTGACAACAAACAGGAAATGACATATACTTAAATAGCAAAAAAAAAAAAAAAAAAAAAAAAAAGAGAGAGAGAGCGAGAGAGTCATGTGACAATCTAATGTTTTAAACCGCCTATATTTAAGAAAGAAAATTAAAATTTTCCATGTCATAAAACTTGGTAAACAGCATGCATTTATTTTGATTTGCAGACATATTCTCTTCAGTCTGGCAAGTCTTCATTCTGGCAAGTCTTCAACAAGTCCTTTGCCATAAATAGAAACCACCTTTCTAAATTTCCAAACTTAAAATTTCTCAAGTAAGAACAGTGTCAGGTCTCACAGAAGGGTTCCCAGTGGTTTCCCAGTGGAAGTGGAAGTGCATCAGGGTTCAACTCTGAACCCACTGCTGTTCATACTAGTGATGATTACATTAGCAAACAGTTTGGAGGGAACAGGTCAACAAAGTTACTGTATGCAGATGATGCAGCATTATTACAGGCAAACTGAGCAAGAACTTCAGCAAAAGACAGAGGAATGGAATGCAAAATTGAAGGCACATGGGATGAAACTAAGTACAGATATGATAGTGGAAATGGCAGCAAACTGGAGAAATCAGAAGAAGCTGAGAATTGAAATAGAAAGGAAGATAGTGGAACAGCTTAGCAGCTTCTGGGAGGGGTGGTTGAGGAGAAGGGAAGTCTAAATGAAGAGGTCAAAGCTAGAATCAGAGGAGCTGCAACCAACTGGCATAGAGTCTCAGGTGTAGTGTATGACAGAAGAATGCCAAAGGAGCTGAAAAGTAAGGTGTACAAAACAGAGGTGTAACCAGTACCACTGTATGGTACAGAAATTTAGGCAGTAAAGGCAGAGCAGATGAGGACACTAGAGATGATAGAAATAAAGTGCTTGAGATGGGTGGTTGGATGCACACTGTGGGACAATGAAGAAATGAGGACAAAGAGTAGAAGCCAAAGTAGTTCCAGTTACAGAGACAGTCAAAGATGACAGATTCCAGTGGTTCTGGCACATGTTCAGAAAAACAGAAGACAGTCTGGTGAAGATGATTTGGGACAGACAGGAAGAAGGCAAGATGAAACAAGGGCAGCCTGCAAAGAGTTGGATGGATTGTGTGAGAGAAGATCTGCGACAGTCAGTAATGAATATCGAAGAAGGCAGGAGTGTGGCGCTGAATCGAGAGAGATGGCATCAGTAAACACAACACCCGACCCCATGTAGAAAATGGGAAAAGGGTTGATGATGATGGTGATGATGAATTTACACTGTTTGGGTATATAAACATATAAATTTACACATACATATATATTACTGTAATCCACTCTGTCAAAAGTGCAGTTCATTCACCAAGTGAATGACTTTGAAATTTGGTTGAGTGCTTCATTCGTCAAGTGTTGAAGATATCTGGAGAAGGAAGATCAATTGCTTATGGGTACTGTAAATGTGGGCCTGGGATACTAATACTGAAAAAGGCTTTGGCATTAAGGGTGAGAGTGTTTGTGTGAGCATTTGAAGGTTAGGATTAGAGTGAGTCTTATGTAAGGGGGTAGAGTTAATGTTGTGCATGTGTATTATTGCATGTGGTTTGTGTACAAGTGTGTGTGTGTGTACTGTTACTATCTTCCTAACCTTTCTGATTATAGTCTTTCTATCATTCTATAGATGAAACTAAGGTCCTTAGGAAAGGAATTTCAATCATCCTTGCTAGAGAGTGGGGACGTGGTTGCCACGATTAATGCTCTTAGGGAATATGTGTGCAAGTTAAGTCTTCTGGAACTCGGGAAAGTGCAAGTTGAACATAAATCTTTTGAATGTAGGCATTTCAGCATGAATAATCCACCATTAATAGCAGGATTAACTACCTTTTTAATGTATGCAAAACAGAAATTAGGGCAATATTTCCTAAACTTCTTTGTTATAAATATTTTAGCTATTGCTTAGAAAGAAGCCAGAAAATCATTATAGTTAAATGAATAGATTAAGATTATGCAAGCTCACAAGGGGTTGCATTAGCTATTATTATGAATAGAGTTGATTATTAAACTAAAATGTCAATACTATTATCTAATCCTAATGACTATGAAAGAATACAGCTAGCAGATGTTAATTTACTTACTGACATTTGTTTACTGGGAAAGTCCAACTGGGCACAGGTGTCCTTTTTCAGTGAAGGCCCCAGGAGAAAAGCTCCACGGTAACATATTTAATGCAATCAATATTTGCAATAACAAATTTTACAATGTAATTTCAGTGACTATATGACATTTATTTTATTTATTTATTTATTTTACATTTGTTGACCGGGCTAGTCTAACTGGATATATGTCCATTTTCTGTAGAGGCCCGGGGAGAAAAGCTCCAGGAAATAACCTACAATTTAACAAAAATAGCATAGAGACAGTCTTATGCAGCAATAATTATAACAAAAAAAAAACAGTTTTAAACAGCTATACTTATAACAGAAAGTGTAAGCTAAAGAAATTGGTAAAGAAAATGATAAAATATAGAAGAATAATTTTTTTTTTTTTAATAAGGTACTCTTATTAGGAACAAATCTTAGTAGGTCATAGTTTACTAGTATACATGTATAATTTATATGAGAGAAAAGGATATAGAAGTATTTTAAGGAGTTTTGTAATTGGAGAAGGTAGAAGATCAGAGACAAGAAAATGTTAGTCAGGGTTGCAACAGAAGCATAACCAGTGGTTATTGAAGTAGTGTTTTAGATTTCTTTTAAAAAGTGGGAGAGAGGTCTGAGATGTAAGGTCAGGTGGTAATTGATTCCATACTTTTCCAACAGAGTTAGAGAACAAGGAATCACCTGCTAAGTTTTTAGATTTAGTAATATTCATAAGCATTTTGTTTGAGGATCGTAAATTTTTGAGATTACTATATGGTGTAATAAAGCTAGAGAGTGTGGGAGTATTGTTGGGCTGAATAAGGGCCTTGTGAGTTATTGAAAGTTGATGAAATTGTATCACATTTGGAAGTTCTAGCCAGCCTAGTTGCTTTAGATTTAGACAGTGATGAGTTCTATAAGGGGAGCTAGTAGCAAACCTGGCAATGTTATTATAGGATATAGTTAGTTTGTTAAGGTTCTTTTTGGAGAGGTTAGTGTAGATGGGAGATGCATAAAGAAGGGTTGAGAGTAAATGAGTTCTAGCTATAGTGGACTTAGCTAATGGTGTTAGATATGGTTTTATTCTATAGAGGGATCCTAATTTTCTGTTGACTAGTTTTACTGTGGTATTTATGTGTGGATCAAAGTTTAGGTTATTGTCTATTGTGATTCCTAAGAGTTTAGTGGTCAGATCAGGGGAAATAAGGGTGCCATTATTAGATGTGAGAGTGAAGTGTAAAGGGGTAGTCTTTTGGGTAGGTGTAAAGAGTAAAAGTTTAGTTTTTTTGGCGTTTAGTAAGAGGCAGCGGTTGGAGAACCAGTTTTCTACTATATTGAAAGCTTTTTGTGTATGGGACTGAAGTTCATCCGGAGAGGAGGCTGAGCAGACAATAGTAGAATCATCTGCATATTGAATACATGTGGAGAGTGGAATGGCTGAGTGGAGGTCATTGATATAAATGGAAAACAAGAGAGGGCCTAATATGGAGCCTTGTGGGACACCTAATGAGATCGGTAGATGATTGGATAGAGTGTTTTGCCAGAGTACAGCCTGCTGTCTGTTTTCTAGGTAGGATGTGAACCAGTTCATGGATAGTGGATTTAGTGAGTGGGACTTTCAGATGTGTAGAAGGATTTGGTGATTAACCATGTCAAAAGCTTTTGATAAGTCAACAAAGACTGCAGAGGAGAGGATATTTTTATTGCAGTTTTCATTGATACAGTTTGTGAAGGAAAGCAAGGCTGTAGAGGTGCTGTGAAAAGGTCTAAATCCGTGTTGACAGTTTGCCAGTAGGTTGTGATGGAGAAGATCATTCATTAGCTGTTTGTGGACACATTTTTCCATTATTTTTGCAATTGGGGAAAGCAGTGCTATGGGACGAAAGTTGGACATTTCGTTGGAGCTTCCACCTTTGTGTAATGGGATAATGTGAGAAATTTTCCAGATGGATGGGATTATACCTTCATTTATATTTCTATTTATCAGTATGAAGATGGGGTAAGCAATAGCTTTAGATGCTATTTGCAGGAATTCTGATGGGAGTTTGTCAGCTGAGGGGGTAGTTGGTTTTAGCTTTTGGAGAAGGGAGCAATTGTATGATGTGGGTACTGGTTCTAACTTGAATACTGGGGGAACCTTGGAGGTGGGAGTTTGTAGTTTAGTGATATCAGGGGATAGGTGGCTGGCTAGAGTTTGGATAGTATTGGTAAAGAAAGAGTTAAAGGCGTTGGCTATTTCAGTTAAATTGTCAGGGTTAACGCCTAAGGGGTTAGGGGTAATAGTCTGTCCTGGATGAATAAGTTTATTAATAGTAGACCAAAACTTTTGAGGTTCCTTGAGGGAGGATTGCTGTAGGTGAAGGTAGTAATTCTTTTTGTCTAGTAGGATGGCTTTTTTTGTAATATTTCTTTTCTGTCTAAAGGTTAGATGGTCAGCAGGGTTCTTAGTAGTTCGCCATTTAGCCCAGGATTTGTTTCTTTGGATGATTAGTTGCCTAGTTTTGTTTGAGAGCCAAGAGCAGGTTTAGCTTTCATTCTAATACAGCGCATAGGGGCATGGTGGTCCAGGATTGTTAGGAATGTAGAGTTAAAGTATTCAACTGCTTTGTTAATTGGGAGGGATCTTAGAGATGACCAATTACATTGTTTAAGATCTGTTTGAAATTGTTCAGGGTTAAAATGCTTTTTGCTGCGAACTGTTCTAATAGTGTTAGGGAAGGTCGGGTTGGTTTTATGTCTGATTATGTATGTTAGCAGGTGGTCACTAAGGTCATCTGGGAGGGTTCCTGCAGTATAAGTTTGGTGAGGGCTATTAGTTAGAATCCAATCCAAGGTGCTTTCCTTCTTATTTAGTTTGTTGATTCTGGTGGGTGAATTAATAGCTTGTGAGAAACCATAAAGGGTAATGTGGTTGGAGGGGTTTGTATTGTTACATGAGTTCCAATCAATGTTAATGTCTCCTAGGACTATGGTTTCTTGTGGGAGTTGAGAGGAAAGCCCATTAAGTATTTGTTCAAGTATACTAATGTTGTTACCTGGGGGAAGATAGATGCAGATAATATTTATAGCTTTATGTCTGTTGAGCTGGAGTTTTGAGATAATTATTTCACTGCTGAAGTCTAAAGGTAGGTTAAGATTTATGGTACTACGTTGTATGTGTGCTTTATAGAGAATTGCTATTCCTCCACCTTTTTTCAATGTGCGGTCAACACGTAAAATACTATAGCCTGGAGGTGTGATTTCGTATCTTTTATTGTGGGTTTTAGCCATGTTTCTGATAAGCAGAGGATATCAGATTGGTGGACATCAAGGAGGGCATGAACATGAGGGATTTTATTGCATATGCTACGTATGTTAAGATGAGCAATGGAGAGTGAATTGGGTGGGTTGATAAGAGGTAAAGTGTTATATTTGGTTTGGGAATTATTTATAGTGACAGGGATAGATGCTGGGCCGGGATTAGGATGAATGTCCCCATCTTTTAAGGTGTGGAGAAATATAAAGTATTTTGGTTGGAGAGGTTTACAGTAAAAGTTAATTGTTTGTTTAGTTTTTAGCTTGTTATATTTGATGTGTACCAGTCTATGAAATTTAGTAATTAGGTAGGTAGGTTTAGACATACTAGTTTGAAAGTTAGGTTGTTTTGTTATTGTAGGTGTTAAAGTGTGTTTGAATGGGATGTGGAGGGTGTAGCTGAGAGGTTCTTCATAGGAAGACAAGAGATAAGTAGTAGGTAGAGTTGTTAGGAGTGTGATAAGTAATGGTATTCGTAGTAGGTAGGGCATGATTGGGTGGGATTTCAACTAGTGTTAGAGGTAAGTGTTTAGGTTGGAGGGAGATATAGAGGGGTATGTTAGGAGGTGTTCTTCTAGGAGGGACTAATTTGACAGGTAGGAGAGAGGTGAGTTATTGGTGGTAGAGTTATAAGGTGTGAATGGGTGTGGAAATGAAGGGAGGAATATGATAGGAGTAATTTATGGTGTGGGTGTGTCTATTGGAGGGATAAATGTAGGAACACTGGGGGGTGTGTGGGAATTGGGGGTAGGGTAGGGGAGCGGAGTGAGCCCGCAGGGTGAACGGAGTGGGTAGAGACAAAAGAGTGGACTTTCAAGGGGAACAATCTGTTAAGTAGGTGAGTTCAACAGGTAAGTCACAAGTGAGAAAGGGTGGGAGTAAGATTATGAAACTAACAGGAGGTGAGAAAGGGCAGCAATAGAGCAAAAGTGTAGAAGACAGTATGAGAGGGAGAAAGTGTGAGAAGCAATGACTAAGAGAGTGGGAAGTAGAGGTATGGTACAGCAGATGAGTGTAGGAATAGAATTGCAGATAGTTAGAGGACAGGCGCCAGTTAGTGTCTAGTCACTAAACAGCTTCAAAGATACACTTGCAGGGAGTCTGGTAATGGAGAGAGGGGGTATACTACTACCTGTCTGGGAGAGAGAGGTTGGATGTAGGGGAATGTTTAAGAGACCAGAGAATAAGTGGCTTAGTAGATTGGCTGCTGGCAGTCCTGCTAGGGAAACTTGTCTAACCTAGCAATGTCATTAAACATTAGGATAAGCTCAAAGTTCTTGGATCTGTTGTAACACATACTTTCACTGTCTCGTAGTGGGCTGGTTTCTCAGGAAGCTGATAGATGAGGTTCCAGTTCGGACAAATATGTTGAGGCTTCCAGTTGGGTGAAGTCTAGTGATTTAGTACAGGGATGTACTGGGTCACAGGCTAGTAAATGAAGAAAAAAAAGGGTAGTGAGGTAGCAGTTTAGTAATGAAGAGGAAAGCGAGACACATACATTATACACAGTTATAATCAATAGAAACCCTTGGTGTATATAGAAAGATCTAGAAAGTAAAAAAATACAGGTACCTAAGGATTCAGAGGACAATATTCAAATGCAATCAGGAAGCAAGTATGTAAAGAACTACATTCAATATCTATTCAATTACATTCAACAATGGAAATTAGAATAAAATATATCAACAAGCAATCTATTTAGAAAAATACAATTATGTAGCTAGGATGGAAAGAGCTTCATATACAACATCTATACAATTGTAAACCTCAGCAGTTCTATTTAAGCAAAAGAGTATTAACAACAGTCTATAAGGACTCAGACACAGTGTTGTTTAAGCAGTTAATATACATTGGTATTCAGAATATGTGACATGTAGACACTCTGCTTATCACCTCAGAGCAATGTAATAAGAAGAGACCAGGCTATGTCCAGTAGCTTTACTGATAGCTTTTAAAGGGTAAATAACAAGCTGTGTAGAAGCAAGTAAGAATATTCAGCTATAATCTTAGTTTTACTGAACATCTATCCCATTAAACATCATTGTTATCTCAAGAGAGCTTTTGTATTATGGTAATCTAAATTCTAAAGGGCAACATCCAGGCAAAGAATGCATGTAAGCTAGGCTGACCTTAGATAACACAGTCCTATATACAACACTATATTTGAGAGGCTTTAGACAGGCAAGTATAATCTTTGGTATGCGATAGGATAAACACTAGTGAATAAGGATCTACGCAAGCCTTATCTTTTAAAACATATTCACATGTAGAACACTAAAGGAAATAGGCATTAATAGGATGCTATGTGGAAGGATGGGTGGAGGTATATACTGAGGGTAACACTAGTAGATAAGGTTCTATACTTACATAGTCCTTTGAGTCCTATTCACATGCAGAACGCTAATGGTAATAAGCGTTTAGAGCAGCAGCTTGAAACCATTTAAGAGGAGACAAAAATCTAAAGGTAGGAACAGAGTAAGCAGACATAGTAGCCAGTATAATAAAATTGATATTGATATTCACAAACGTTAATATTCAAGCATTGTATAGAGAATTTAGAGACAGAAGAGCTGAGTATAACATAGGCAGGAGCAATTTTAAGAAATATATTAGACTGAGGTTTTAGATGGGATAAGTAAGTTTAAGTGTTAATAGAGAAGTAGCAATGGAATAGTAATTTGCTTGTGCTAAATAGACGTAGGTATAGTAGTTTAAGTGCTACAATATTAGATGAAGATAGGCAGGTTAAGTGATTTAGTGATTTAATGGGAGGTATAAGAAAGTGTTGAAGGATGCTAGGAGAAGTTATGTCTCAGAAGAGGAGAAGGGACAAAGCCAGGAGGTTGAGAGGAAGTCTTTTAGTAATGGTTTGAAAAATGAAGGTGTGAGATCAGCCTGACTGACAAAGGAAATGTATTCCAAGTTCTAGCCGCATTACTGGAATAGAGACTGACCCCAGCAGCTCTTTATACTTTGTTAATGGTAGGCAGTTGTTTATCATTTTACCAAAGGGGATGGTTTGGTAGATAGTACTGGCGTATGGGGCTACTTGCTGTGCAGGCAAATAGGGTGTAGGTGATTTTGTACATTAAGTTGAGCTGGGTATAAGGAAGTTCAAACCAGTTAAATGTTTTAGTGCTTAATTAACAGTGGTGGATCTGGTGATTTTTTTTGCAAGCAAATCTGGCAACTTCGTTGCAGGATTGTTCAAGTTTAGAACTAATTGAGGCTTGTAGGTTGGTCATGATAGGGGTTCTATATAGGAGAGAGGGTAAAAGGTAAGGGGTAACGATAGTTACCCTGTGAGAGTTTGTAAGGAATTTCTTTACTCTATGTAGGGTACATAGTTTCTGGTGGGTTTTCTTGATGCTGTTGTGGATATGTAAATCAAATTTAAGATAGTCATCTATTGTGATGCCAAGTAGTTTTGTATGCAAGGAAACTTCATTCACAGTATTTTTTAAGGAAGAAATTTTAAAGTTGTTTTTTTCATATAAATGGCATTTTGGAAAAAAGAGAAGTAATTTAGTTTTGGGAGGGATTTAGTAGCAGGTGATTATTCTGTAGCCAACTTTCAGCTGAGGTAATGGCTTCTTGAGTAATTTTCTGAAGCTGTATGAATGGACTAGACAGTCAAGAGGAGAAGGTGAACACTTGCACCACACCACACTCATCACATAGTCCCTCAAACCTACACCACCTAAGCCCACACATAGAAACACAAAACACACACCTACATTCGTGGATGCTCTCAAAAAAAAATCTACCCAAACAACAGGGACATCCAAAGCAGAAACGCAAGCAACCTCCACCCCCCAACACAACCCAAATGACACATAGCCCACAAACTCATTGTGTCACTCAACCACAGCCCATAAGGCATAACAACGTACCCAACACTCTAGTCATAGGTGACTCTATAGTCAGGCACACTGATGTTCCACTCACCAGGCTAAACAAGGAGAAAGTTACTATCAGATGCCTATCAAGTGCCAGGATCCGCCACATAACGCATGCACTCAGGTCACTCCATAGCAAGTACAAATATTACTCTGTCATTGTCCATGTTGGTGTGAATGACCTGAGACATACCTCCCTGGACTACATGAAAAGAGACATGGAGGAGCTTTCTGACCCTAGCCCTGAGTAGCATCCTGCCATCACCCAGAATGATACCACAGTACAAGGACAAAATGATTGACTTCAACAATTGGCTAAGCTTCTGGTGTCATTCTAAGGGGATCCAGTATCTGTCTGCCTGGGATGACATGATTGACAAACCAAGATGCTTTGCCAGAGGTGGCCTGCACCTGTCGCCCTTGGGATTCCGGATATTGGCTAAGGCTCTTGCCACCCCTATAGTGCCTTTTTTTAGGCAAGATTCAAATGACAAATTCACCACCATAACAGGTACAAGCAAGCAAAATCTGAGGGTAATGCTACTTAATGCTAGAAGTCTAAACCTCAAAATGCACTCACTCGAGGCACACCTTAAAATGGAGAACATCGACATCTGTGCAGTGACAGAGACCTGGTTTAAGCCTCCAGAGAGCACTCCTGCATTACCAGGCTATAATTCATACCACACCTTTCGGCCACCTAACCTGGACCGAAGCACTAAAGGCAGAGGCATGTCCATATTCATTAAGGATATCCACACCTCTAGGCTAGTTGCTCAGCATAATGCATCTGAGATTATCCAAGTGCAACTAACTCTGGGCAAGACCACAATGCAAATTGTAGCTTGCTACAGATCCCCCACCATGCCCCAGGATTCCCACTCCTCATTTCTTGATACACTGGAAAATATTAGGGTACAACCCAACATGATTTCAACTACCCCACCATTAACTGGGAAAACTACTCATGTACCAACTCTTGTGCTCAATGTTTTCTGGAATTCATAAATTCCAATGCCTTGGATCAAGTTATCCACACCCCCACCAGGGGCAGCAATATTCTAGACCTGGTCATTACCAACATGAGCAACCAGTGTTCCACACCAGAGGTCAATTCCTCGTTGGTCAGATCCGACCACAAGCAAATCACCCTAGACATCCACATCCCACCCAGCCCCCCCCCCCCCCCCAATTAGGGAAACCACAGTAAAAACTTTCTCCAAAGCCAACTTCATGCTTCTTAAGACATAAGTGGCAAACTTCACGACACCCATGCTGACGGACAATAGAGATACAACTGCTGAATCCTATACAATTGCACTTTATAAGCACTTACACAAGTGCATGGATCATGCAATCCCTAACAGAACCAAGATGCTATCCTCCAAAAAAAGGAAGCCAATCTGGTGGTCCCCTGCTGTAAACAAACTCTACAACAGAAGAAAGAAACTTGCAAAAAAGAGTAAAATCCCATGATTGGAGGAACTCCGTGGTCAGCCTCAGTAAGAAGCTGAGATCCCTCATAAAATCCTCCAAAGCTAGTTACGAAAACAAAATCACCACTGATTCTAAAGGCAACCACAAAGCATTCTATAGCTATGTCAAGAATCTCAATGGCAACACTCAGATCTGCTCTGAGTTACAGCACAATGGCACTAAATATACAGAACCAACTGATATTGCCAACATCCTGGCAGATAGGTTCAGTGCTAACTTTACCCCTCTCTCATCCCCTAAAGGGCCCATCTCTATACCGGAAGAATGCAAAGTACCTGTAATCACGGCTGCACAGGTAAAAAACACACTCTCCAAAGCCAGAAACACAGCATCCCTGGGACCCGACAACATCCCAGGCTGCATTCTACATGAACTACAGAGCGAACTGGCACCCCACCTAAGTACCATGTTCAATCATAGCCTCACCTCAGGCTTTGTGCCCACTGAAAGGCACACAGCAGCAGTTATCCCACTCCACAAAGGGGGAGCCACCACGGACCCCAGGAACTACCACCCCATTAGCCTGATGAGCCTGGTTTGCAATGCTATGGAGTGTATCATCATGGAACTTATAAACAATGATATTGGTAATCTCCAAACTCTGGATCCTACCCAGTTTGGGTTTGAAAAAGGCAGATCATGTCTCCTAAACCTGATAGACTTCTTTGAAGTGGTCACCAAAGCCATAGATGAGGGTAAGGTGGTTCACACAGCCTATCTAGATCTCACCAAGGCTTTTGACACCATCCCCCACTCTGGAATTATAGACAAACTCACTAAACTAGGTATAAATCCCTATGTCACAAGATGGGTTGCCAACTGGCTCACTGACAGAACCCACACTGTGAAAGTAGCAGACTCTAAATCCAACTTCAGACCAGTGACAAGTAGAGTACCACAGGGTTCAGTCCTAGGTCCTCTCCTGTTTGGTATCTACTTCTCTGAAGTACAGGCTAACACAGAAGGTCTTTGGGTAATAAACTTCACAGATGACTGCAAACTAGGAGCCATAATCAAAACTCCTACCAATGTGGACATCCTACAAAAGGGCCTCACTGAGACAGATGCCTGGTGTAAAAGCCATGGCCTCAAGCTCAATGCCAAAAAGTGCATTGTCATCCCTTTTGGTAAAAACTCTGCACCCATGAACTACCACATAGGCGGTAGTCTACTCAACACTGAAAGTGTGATAAGAGACCTTGGGACACAGGTGGACAGTAGTCTCTCCTTTGATAATCACATTGCCACAGTAGTCAGGAAATCCTTCTACATGGCACACCTCATCACAAAAGGTTTCTCATCCAAGAAAAAAGAGGTCATTGTTCCCCTCTACTCATCACTCATTAGACCCATTATAGAGTACAACATCCCTTTTGGTATGTACCTCACAAGACATCTACAACAACTGGAAAGGCCACAGAAATACCTCACAAAGAGGATTATCGGCCTCAAACAGATGCCCTACGCAGACTGTCTCAAAAAACTCCAGCTTTACTCTGTCGCATATCGCCTACTCAGAGGCGATCTCTGCCTAACATACAAAGCTATATCAAACCCAGAGCTGTTGGACATGCTCCACATAAAGAAATCCCAATCCCTCCAAGCTACACGCTCTAGGGACCTAAACCTTGTCACCACAATAAATAGAACATGCTGGAGGGATAGATTCCTGTCCCAGAGACTTTCCATACTCTGGAACAAACTACCTTTCTATATCAAACAAAGCTCATCATTAGCACTCTTCAAGAAAAATCTTGATGATTGGATGGAAAATAGGAAATTCACTCCGGGGATCACCTCTGTGGCTCTGCTCGACAGGGGCACAGGAAATTATTTCCTTGGGTGGCAAAAGCCAGGGTACCGTTTGGCTAGGCTTATATAGGCTCTAGGGCCAATAGCCTAGTACCTACCTATGAACCTATAAGTTATCTGAAGTGCACATTAGGGTAGAATTGTAAGTGTATTGTATGAGGGAAGCTTGCTGAGAGGATTTATATTAACTGTTAGTCAATATATTGATATATTGAACAATAGAGGGCTGAGAATGGAGTCCTGTGGCACAGTGATATTGACAGGAAGGAAGGAAAGGAGAAAAGGTGGAGAGCCATTTTACAGACTGATATCTATTGTTATTAATAGAAGACTAGAATTTTTTAAGGTTGGAACACTGGTTTTCTAAAGGGTTGCTGTAGTAGATTTTCTTGTCTGCATAAATCTGTCTTTCAGTACAGCTATGTAATTCTTTAAAGTGTTGTAAATTTGGGGTAGATTTGAGTTTTAACCATTCTTTCAAGCCCTGTCTCTTTCATCCATTAGGTGCCTGCTATGAGTGGATAACCAAGGAGTATGGTTATTCTATACTTGTTTTGTTCTATTTAGAGCCAGAATATTAAGGGTTTTCAGGAAAAGTATGTTAAATTTCTGTACAGCTTTGTCAAGTGGAATATTTTTCAGGATAGACCAGTTAAAGGAGCTTAAGATTCTATTAAATGTTGTTCTTGTGTGTTTCGGCTTTTCCCGGTTGGGGGTCGCCACAGCGGAACTTTGGTCCGCTAAAGATTGGCAGTAGATTTTTACATGCCGAGTTGCCAGCCCTGATGCACAACCTTCAATGAAGGTACGCCCATTCACGCAAGTCTCCACACAGAAGACGCTCTAGCTGAGAATCGAGCAGGACAACGTCTCATTGTGAGGCAACAATGCTACCGCAGCACCACTATTAAATGTATCAGGGGTAAAATTAGTGAGGTTACAGGAAGTTCTAAGTAAGTGTTGTTTGACATGATGGGTCGATTTGCATTGAGGAAATCAGAGAGGGTGCCTATGGAGACATACTTAGTGGAATCAGACAGCAACATCCAGTCGATAATTAAACCACAGTTTTTGGGATTGTTATAATGTGTGGGGGGAGGAAATGAGTTGAATCAAGTCAAACAGGTTGAGGCTAGTTGATGGGTATTTTGCAAATATAATCAGCCAATTGAAATTAATGTCATCTAGAATTATCTTTACATGGGAAATTGTATGTGACAGCCAGTTTAGGATGTTTTCCAGGGCTGTAACATTATCACCTGGGGGAATATAGAGTACTATAATATATAGTTGTTTAAGGTTATTTAGTTTAAGATGGGAGACGAGGCATTTGATGTTAAGGAATTTGGGAGTAGATTTATTATAAGGTAAGATTTCAGGATAGTTAGGGTATAGTAAAGCTACTCCACCACCTTTTTGAGTTATATCAGCCCTGATGATATTATAACCAAGAAGTGAAATTTCAGAGTCAAGTATATGGGGTTTTAGCCGTATTTCAGTTATGGCAAGAACAGCTGGTTTATTGTGAGAGATCCAAACATGGAGATCTGAAATTTTATTATAGATGCTACAAGTTAATAAGGAAATGAATTTAAGCTCTTTGGATGAGTTTGAGGTAGGCGGGTTGGGTTTTGATGGTTTTGGTGATGGTGGTGTGGTCCATGTTTTGGAAAGAGATGGGTGAGCTGAATTGGAAGGAGCGTTTGGCATGGGATGAGGTTTGGAGCTATTGCGGAGTCAGAATGGGAGGAGGAGTCAGGGGTGGGGTGAATATCCCCACAGAGTGGCAAGAGAGAGCGTAAGCTTGTTTTATTTTGGTGTGGTAGGTGTGAGGGTTAAGTAATTTAAATTTGAAGTAAAGATTGGGTGAGACTTTGTATATATATATATATATATATATATATATATATATATATATATATATATTGGAAGTGATTAATGGTGAAGTGGTGTGGTTTGAACGGTTAGAGGCAAAGCAAACAGTGGGAGAAATGTGTGTAAGAGCGAATGATGTATGATAATTTGTAAGGTGATAAAACAGGAACAGTAAGGATACAGTAATATTTAAGAGAAGCATGGCAGGTAGGTTTGTAGAGAGATTGGTCAGTGAAAGAAGAGTTAAAACTCTGGAGTAACAAATATAGGAGGGGTAGAAGTAGGTAGATAAGAGAAGTGAATGGAGTAAGTTGTGTTCATGGGAACATTTGGTAAATATATTATTCTGCCAAGGTATGTGTATATATATATATATATATATATATATATATATATATATATATATATATATATATATATATATATATATATATATTTATGCCTTTAAGATAGGTGGGGTGTGAGTTCTGGGTAGAGAACAGGTCCTATAAATGTAACACCATGAGGGGTGGCTGGGGAATTGGGGGTGGGACAGGAGCATAGCAGGAAACAGCTTGAACACCTGCAGGAGGAGTCTTTATCCTTTATGCTTTCAATGGAAGAATATTATGTAATAGAAACAGTAGTCTAACACAGCTTTGGAAGCAAAAGGGTTATGTTACTCTATCAGACTGCAGTTACAGTAGAGCTGTTTTTGAAGGAGCAAAGCACTATGAATCTACATGTGAGTTATCCCCAGACAGCTACAGCTTCCCAGCAAACAATCTGAGTGCAAGAAAGTTTGCAGAGAGATGGGGAGCAAACTAAACTTATCTGAGAAAGCAGCATAAAGAATATAATCAATTACCTTAAGGAGATAAAGGCCAGCCAGCCATGTAAAAAATAGTGTTTAAGGTTGTAAGCATGGGTTCTGTGATAGGACACTATGCTCTCACAACTAATATAACACAATGTACTAATGCAGTGGCCCTAAATAACATTACAATGGTATATTCTTTACATTGTGTTAAGATGGTGTTTAGGTTAATTGGCACTTTTATCGAAGAGTTGATCACTAATAGGTATATTGATAGCAATCCAGACAAACATTTTAAGAGCTGAAAATTGTCAAGCATCCTTAATTTTTGGGTTACTTAAGGTACATAAGAATGTTTGGATCCACTTATGAGACCTATTGTGTCTAGTAAGAGAGCTAAAACTAAGACTCTATCCATTTTCATGTAAAGGCAGATTAAGCAGGTAGATGCTAAGAGTTTGTCTTTCATTAACACTCAACTGATTTGATTCAACAGATCAAAGGAATACAGTCTGATGAAGAAGATTGTTTAGTTACAATAGATATGCTATCACTTTATTCAGTTATTCCAAAGGACTGAAGCTTGGAGATGTGAGGGAAGCTATTGCACAGGGAGACTAAATTTTCTCCATTCAAAATCTGATTCACTATTGAAGATCTAGATGCAATCTTGTCTTACAACTTTCACTTTGTGAAGGCCAACTTTACAAGAAAAGAATGGCATAACGTCGGGAGAAGCCATGGCTCCAGTTAAGCAAATATATTCATAGCATGTTGGGAAAGGGTGCATGCTTATAATTCTCATTTTATGCAATATGTGAAATTTTATAATTGATTCATTAATGGTATTGTTCCTGTATGGACTGGCAAATCAAATGTTCGTTTTTTGGACTATGTTAACAAGGTGAATGCATTTTTGAATTTTCCTTGACTTTTGGCAAAACTCGTATTTTTTTTTTGACATTTAATTGATTGAAACAGGGAACATGCCAGTTACAAAAGTTTATCATAAACCAGTTAATAGGATTTTTTTTAGAATTTTCAAACATGCAGCATGAATCCCTTGTGGCTTAAGAGAAATGTAGTCAATAACTAAGTTGTGAGAATTAGTAGATTATTGCAAAATGATGTTAGATTTCGGAAAAAAATATATCAGTTTTAAAATGAGGTTTCAGAAGAAAACTTAGCCCAAAGAAATTATTAATCATGAAATCACCTCTATTGTAAGTGAAAGAAAATAAACCACTTATAATGGCAGAAGGTTGTATAGCAGGCAAAGTTGAGAATGGCAGCCCTCTAAATAGGACTTTAGTAATAAAGTCAGTCAATTCAGTTGATGGACCTGTTATTAATCAAATTCTTTATAATAATTAGATAACTCTGCTAGCTTTTCCTGTTACATCTGAGATAGCAGGAGTAAAACCTGAATTTATACATTTAACAGTGGGGACTGCTAAGGACATTTTCAACCAGGGAGTTAGGCATCCTATTTTAAATGGAAGCTTGAGAATTTGTGAGTATTGCCATTACTGTTCATATTTTATAAAAAGCATGGCCAGACTACATTTAACTAAGTTTGTTATATGGATTTTATGTATTTTTACTCGAAAAATAAAATATTATTTATGTGGGCATACAGTGGATATAAAAAGTTTACACACCCCTGTTAAAATGTCAGGTTTTTGTGATATAAAAAAAAATGAGACCACAATAAATCATTTCAAAACTTTTCTCACCTTTAATGTGACCTGTACAATTCAATTGAAAAACAAACAAATGTGTTAGGGGAAAAAATATAAAAAATAAAAAATGTACGATAAGCTGGTTGCATAAGTGTGCACACCCTTAACTAATACTTTGTTGAAGAACCTTTTGATTTAATTACAGCATTCAGCCTTCTTGAGTAGGAGTCTATCAGCATGGCACATCTTGACTTGGCAATATTTGCCCACTCTTCCTTGCAAAAGCACTCCAAATCTGTCAGATTGCAAGGGCATCTCTTGTGCACAGCCATCTTCAGGTCACCTACAGATTTTCTATTGGATTCAGGTCTGGGCTCTGGCTGCACCATTCCAAAACTTTAATTTTCTTTTGGTGAAGCCATTCTTTTGTTGATTTGGATGTATGCTTGGGGTCATTGTCGTGTTGAAAGGTGAAATTCCTCTTCATCTTCAGCTTTCTATTAGATGCCTGAAGGGTTTTGGCCAAATGTGACTGGTATTTGGAACTGTTCATAATTCCCTCCACCTTGACCAAAGCTCCAGTTCCAGCTGAAGAAAAGCAACCCCAAAGCATGATACTGCCACCACCATACTTCACCATGGGGATGGTGTTCTTTGGGTGATGTAAACTGTTGTTTTTGTGCCAAACATACCTTTTGGAATTGTGGGCTAAAAGTTCAACCTTGGTCTCATCAGACCATAACACATTTTCCCACATGCTTTTGAGAGACTTGATGTATTATTTTGCAAATTTTAGCCGGGCCTGGATGTTTTTCTGTGTAAGAAAAGGCTTCCATCTTGCAACCCTACCCCATAGACCAGACATATGGAGAATACAGGAAATTGTTGTCACATGTAGTACACAACCAGTACTGCTAGAAATTCCTGCAGCTCCTTCAGTGTTGCTGTAGGTCTCTTGGCAGCCTCCCTGACCAGTTCTCTTCTTGTCTTTTCATCAATTTTGAAGGGATGTCCAGTTCTTTGCAATGTCACTGTTGTCCCATATTTTCTCCACTTTTTGCTGACTGTCTTCACTGTGTTCCATGGTATATCCAATGCTGGTGAAATTTTTTGTACCCTTCTCCTGACTGATACTTTTTAACAATGACAGCCCTCTGATGCTTTGTAAGCTCTCTGTGAACCATGGCTTTTGCTGTAGCAGGCAACTGAGTAAATAGGAAACCCTACTAGGACGGCTGAACTTTATTTGCGGTTAATCAGAGTCTCCTTAATTGATGGCAAATGTGTACCCAAGAAGACTGAATGCTGTAATTAAATCAAAAGGTGCTTCAACAAAGTATTAGTTTAAGGGTGCAACCTTATGCAACCAGCTTATTGTACATTTTTTATTTTTTATATTTTTTCCCCTGACATATTTGTTTGTTTTTCAATAGAGTTGTACAGGTTATGTCACATTAAAGGTGGGAAAAGTTTTGAAATGATTTATTGTGGTCTCATTTTTTTATATGACAAAAAACTGCCATTTTAACAGGAGTGTGTAAACTTATATCCACTGTATGTATTATTTTTAAAGGATTTTATAGCGGTCATACTTCTAGATCTCAATGGAAATGCATTTATGAACATTTTTATACTATCGGGGTCAATGATAAGAACAATGCTTCACTTAAACATACCAAATGTTTTCACAATAGCAATTTTAAGTTTGGAGATTTAGAAGGGGTGGTTTCTATTTATGGCAAAGGATTTGTTGAAGGCTTGCCAGACTGGAAAGAATATGTCTGCAGCTTCTTCTGATTTCCTCAGTTTGTTGTCACTACCACTATCATATCTGTATTAGTTTCCTCCCATGTGCCTTTAGTTTAGCATTACATTCCCCTGTCCTTTGCAGAAGTTCTTGCTCAGGGTCTGCCTGTAATGCCACATCATCTGCATACAGCAACTTTGTTCACCTGTCCCCTCCAATCTGTTTGCTAATGTAATCTTCACCAGTATGAACAGCAGTGGGCTCAGAGCTAAACCCTGATGCACATCCATTCCCACTGGGACCTCCTCTGTGAGACTGAACACTGTTGGAACTTGAGTCATTGGATCTCTGTACATAGCCTGCACTAATTCTACCAATGTTTCTGGGATTTCAAACTACTGCACGACTGCCCAAATTAGATTTCTTGAGGCCTTGTCATATGCTTTCTCCAAGTCTAGGCATGACCAATTAGACTTTTTCCTCATCTCTAGCTTCTTCTCAACTATCTGTCTCACTGCAGACATTGAGTTGGTTGTGCTGCATACTGATCTGAATCTGAAGTGCTCATCTTCCATCTTACTTTCTATTATGCTGTGTATTTGTTTACCTCTCACCCTCTCCCCAGAACTTTCATACAATGTGACAGGAGTTTGGTACCTCTGTACTGCCCACAGTTGTGGATGTCCCCTTTGTTCTTGAACACTGGCACTACTATGCTTATACTTCAGTCATTTGAGATACACCTTTCTCACCACACTGCTATGAGTGCCCTCAGGAGCCATTTCTCCCCATCTCTTCCAGCATCTTTATCATATCTGCTGTGACCTCATCTGAGCCTGCTGATTTCCCTGACTTCATTTTCCTTTGTGCATCTTCTTACGTCTTCTAGGGTGGGCTCATCTGCTTCTCTCATCACAGGCTGTGTATGGGGCAGTACAGCTTATGTGGAGTTTTCTTCATTCAGAAGCTGCTGGAAGTGCTCCTTTCATCTGCCTTTGATGTCCTGTGGACTGGTGAGCAGCCTGTTGCTGGCATCCATTACGAAGGGTGTCTGGCTATCTTCTTTATCTTTAGGTCTTTCCCTTGCAACCTGATATAGTTTCTTTGTGCCACCTACTGAGTCACTTTCCAGAAGCTAGTAGAGTGCATGTTTGTTATTGCAACTCCTTTCTTAGCCTCTCTGTTAGCTAACCAATATTCTTTCCTAGCCTGGTCCATCTTTTCTATCTCCCACTTTTTCCTGCACTCTTTTCTTTTTATGACTTCCTGGACTTCTGCATTGTACCACCAGCTTTCCTTATGTACCTTATTTCCATACCTGGCTCAGTCACATATCTGTTCTGTAGTGCTCATACATGCTGTATTAAAATGCTTTCATTCTTCTTCAACTCCACCTATTTCCTCCTCTTTTTGGGGTGCTAGAGTCTGGAGTAATTCCTTAATCTGTTGGACTTTTTCTCCAGTCAACTTTCAGATCTTCAGCCTGGTCTCTGTTGACCTTAGAGCCTTCTCTGATGACTTCTTGCAGCTGATTTTGGCAACCAGTGGTTATTGCTGTGGGCCGACTGTTTCTCTGGGTATGACTTTGCAATCACCAATGCTATCCCAGTGCCCTGAGTGCACATTGGCCACTCTTGTATGTGATCCTGTGACTGCCTCTCTTTCTGAGAACAATGTGTTGGCTACTATCAAGCCATTTGCCAGATAGAAGTCTAGAAGGGCCTCTCCTTCTTTATTCCAGTTGTCCCACCCATGTGGACCCAAGCACTCCTCATATCCTGTTGTGTCTGTCCCGATATGTGCATTCAGGTCACCCATTATCAACACCAGTTCCTGCTGTTCTGCTATACCTAGTAATTCCTGTAACTGCTGTTTGAATGTACTCTTCTCTTCACTATCACAACCTTACTGTGGAGCATAGGCTGAGATTATGAATACTGCTCTGTCATTACACTGGAGTCTGACTGCCATGAGTCTGTCACTAATTCTGATGACATCCTGCACTGTCTTCTGAAACCTCTCCCTCACCACAATTCCTACACCATTTCTAGCCTGTCCTCCTCCTGTGTAGTAGGCTCTGGATCCCAAGCCAAGTGGCTTTGCTGCACTGCCCTTCCATCTTTTTCTTGAAAACATAAGATGTCCAGCCTCCTCTGTACCATCATGTCATCCACTTCCAAGCTCCATCCTGTCACTGAGTTTAGCAATTCTTAGTTCATATTTGGCAGGTTGATTAGTATTATGAACAGCTTTCACTCAACAGAGCTATTTCAGCTAACCCAAGCTGGGCAACTGGACACTGGCTGGCCAGTAGCTTATTGACACAGTGCTGCTGGGTTTTATGGTGGGTACACACTGGCCAGTAGGGGCACATACACCCTTCCCACTGTTAGCATGGGTCCCGGTGTAGGTCAGAGTAGGCCAGGTCCTCAACCCACTTATCACCAGCAAATACCCAAGCCCATTTGATGACATTTGTCAATATGACCGAATTGCCTAGAGCCATATTTTACACCATGGAGTGGCTAGCCCTGCCACTGCATGCAGTCTGCGATCCATGTTCTCCTATCTTGAATATCCTGCTCACATGATACAGGTGGAAAAAAGGAGGAGAATGCATGATTAGTATTAAGAGGCGAGAGAGAATGTTTTAGGAATGGCAGAAGGAAGGACAGGGAGAGGTAGAAGACAAGAAGGAGATCTGAGACCATTGACTGAGGATATAGGGCTTGGAAAGAAAAGGAAGAGGAATACAAAAAGGTAATAGCTGCAATGTTTGCATTTGTAACAGTTCATAACATTTTGTCAGTGGATCTCAGCTGTCCACTTAGGTTATAAAGTTGGAGAATATTTTTCAAACTAGGGCATTTGTCTTAAGGATCAATGAGTTTATGGGAAGGTAATGCATTAGCTGTAACTACTGAAGTTGATGTGTCCTATACTGATGACTGCCAGCAAATTTTGCCACCTTATTATAGCACTGTTCCAAGAGTGAGAGCTGAGTGGATTGTAGGGTGATCAAGATGGAAGCAACATAAAACAGTGCAGTGATGAAAAGGGCTTGCGCAGTATTTTTCTGGCATTATCTGTGAGGTATATTTTGACTCTATAAGCACCTAGCTTTTGGTGGATGACTTTTACTGCTTGTTTTATGTGATGATCAGATTTTAAACTTTCATCACTAGTGACTCCTAGAAACTTAGTTTGACTTGCTAGTTCTATATTGGCGTTGTTAGAGGGATTGATATTGAAATTATTTTTGTTGTCATGTGAATTTGGGGTAAATAGGATCAGTTTTGTTTTTTGGGGTTAAGGATCAACTGTGCATCAGACAGCCATACCTCTATGGTGGTGAAAGACTCAGGTGAATTGCTTTAGTGTATCGATGCTTTTATCAGAACGGATGACTGTTGAATCATCTGCATATTGTTTTGATAGTAGCTTGTTTAGAAGCTAGCTGGAGATTGTGAACAACAGGGGATCTAAAATGGAACCTTGGGAGACACCCACTGTAATGGGAGGAAAAGAGGAGATGTCATTTTGCCATTTTACTGCCTGTTGCCTATTTGAGAGGTGTCTAGAGAGCCAAGATAGAAAAGTTCCATGCATTCCTAGGCAAGCTAGTTTTTGAAGAAATTACTGGTGGAATACCAGGTCAAAAGTTTTGGATAAATCCTGGAAAACTGCCGAGACTAAGTTCCCAGTTTCAATATTGGTTAACAATATATTACACAACTTAGGAGAGCTGAAAATTTGCTATGAAAAGGATATAAATTGTGCTGTTTAGGGAAGAGGAGGCAGTTATCGATGAGAAACTGAGAAACTGAGACTGGATACACTTTTCCAGAATTTATGAGAGTGGAGACAGTATGGCTGTAAGCCTAAAGTTTGAGAGATCATTTGAGATTCCACCTTTATGGAGAGGAAGAATATAATACCTTTCTCATAAGGTTGGGGCATAACTTTCAATGATGGAGCAGATTATTAGGACACACATAAGAAAAGCTAGTGCATCAGTAACAATTTTAAGTACTTGGATGGTATGTTTTCGGGGTAAGGTGGTCGATTTTAAGATTAGTAATAGTTTTTTGATTGTAGAAATTGAGACTCGTTTGAGTGCAGCTACTATGGGGGCTAACGGGGAAGACAGTAATTTGTATCTCTCTGCGCCAAGGGTTTAATAAGAGAGGTTGCTGTTTGGATGAAGTGGGTATTGACTTTTTGGCTGCCAGTATAGTTAAATGAAGTAGGTATAAATCATGCTCGTGTACTGGGTTTTAACAGCTGGTTGACTGTAGTCCAAAAAGCTTTGAGGTTGTTATAATTTGCTGCCTGTATATTATATAGTAGTTTTTTATTAGTTTTGTTTTGATTTTTAGTGGAATTCTTCAGACATTTATAGTACTGATGAGCAGCTATGGTTTTAACTTGCCTCCATCTTTTCCAAGTTATCTCTCTCTCTCTCTCTTTCAAGAGCAACTTAGTACTTTTTGAAATCCATAATGCTGGATTCCAGTTAATTCTTTTGGTTCTTTTAGGCATTTAGGTGTAGGGTTTGAAGAGCCCGTCCATTGTCCGATTTTAGTGCTGCAATGAATTAATCCTTACTAAAGGAGGAGAGGTTAAGAACAAGGTTGTACCGATGCTGTTTTTGGTTTGGTTTATGATGCCTTATTGCAAAAATGTGTAGGTGATCATTCAAGGTATCAAGTTAAGGCACCTGTTAAGAGGAGGTTTTGGAGGGCATTAAAGAAAAAAAACAATCTGAGGTAGAGGCTCTACTAGAGTTTTTGTTGTATCTTGCAGGAAGTGAAATGTGTTTTTTGAAACTATATAGATTAATGACATTAGAATGACTATTACTGTCAATAGTTTGCCAGTCTATATTCAGGTCTTCTAAAATGATTGTCTCAGGTGAGATGTTGCTTGATGACCAAGAAAGAAATTCTTCAGCAGTAACAATGTTATTTTCCTGGGGGAAGGTAAGCTTCTATAATGCAAAGGCTTTTGTGAGCACTATAATTATTTCAGTATTAAAGAGGGGTGATGGTCTTATATGAGACCTAGAGGGGGTTAAAGTATTCTTGTAGATAATGGCCAACTCACCATCTTTTTATGGGTTCTGTCTAGTCTTAAGGTGTTATATCTCTGCAGTAGGATTTCTTCATCTTTTATTTCTTATTTAAGTCAAGTTTCAGTGACTGCTAGTAGATCTGGGAGTGGTAGTTTACACAGGCATCCACATCTGTAAGTTGGTTTCTTATACTTGTAATGTCAGAGGTGTGTGTAGGTGGAGACAATAGGGCTTTGAGGAATAACTATTTTGTGATGTGGCAGACTTGTTATTTTGTTGAGTAGTTGCAGGACCTGGGTTAGGATGGATGTCACCATGTTTTTAAGCGAAAAGACAGCAGGGATTATGCATGAGGGTGTTTGAATTTCGGCCTTGGTCTAGAGGAATATTTGTTGATTATGTTGTGGGTGTAATACTTTAAATAGGTGGACAGTAGCAGAGGAGACTAGACAGGAGGCTATTGATAGTTGGAGATGTGTAGTGTTTGGGACATGACTGGGGTGGGTACAGAATGTTGTATATAGAGAGAGGTGTTAGTAAAATGTAGGGGAGGCAGCAGTTGTGATGGATAATAATACAATTATGTAGAATAGCAGCACTGTAGACAAGGAGTACTTGAGAATGAAACTGAAGGAAAAGAGAAAGGAGGAGGAGGAGTGAATGTGCAGAGAAATGTGTGTGCATGCGTGTGTTTGTGTGTGCGTGTACATGCCTGTGTGCGTGTGTGTGTGTGTGTGTGTGTGTGTGTGTGTGTGTGTGTGTGTGTGTGGGTGTGCATGTGTGTGTATGTGTGTGTGTGTGCGAGTGAGTGTGTGTGTGTGTGTGTGTGTGTGCACTTACCTGCATGTGTGCGCATGTGTGTGTGCGCATGTGTGTGTGTGCGTGTGTGTGTGTGCGTGTGTGTGTGTGCGTGTGTGTGTGTGTGTGTGTGCGTGCGTGTGCGTGCGTGTGCGTGCGTGTGCACACGTGTGTGTGTGTGTGTGTGTGTGTGTGTGTGTGTGTGTGTGTGCGCGTTCATGCGTGCCTGTGTGTGCGTGTGTGTGTGTGTGTGTGTGTGTGTGTGTGTGTGTGTGTGTGTGTGTGTGTGTGTGTGTGTGTGTGTGTGTGTGTGTGTGTGTGTGTGTGTGTGTGTGTGTGTGTGTGAGTGTGTGTGTGTTAAAACTAGGAAATTGTTACAAGGAGTGAAGGGAAGAGGAAAAATGATTGTTAAAATTGGGAACAGAATGAGCGTAGTACAGGGTAGATGTTTAAAAGAAAAAGTAGGTGAGTCTATTATAATGAAGCAGGTGGATTAGAGAGGAAAAAAGAGAAGCTTAGCTTTAGGTCTGGTTGGCTGAAGTATTAGAATTATGAGGAAAACGAGACTGGGAAATGTCTATAGTTATGTGTGTGCCATTAACAGGGATAGTAGGTAGGGGGAGTTCTGGGTGGAAACCAGGTTCTTTTTAGGTAATGGAATGGGTGCGTGTGTAGGGAACTGGGGGTGGAAAGGAAGCATAATGGGCAACAACTCTCATACCAGCAGGAGGTAATCTCTGTGGGCATGCTCAGAGTGAAGAAGACAGAAACTGAGTTATCACCCAGGCAACTGCTATACAGGTTTCTTCTGCCTTTAAAATGTATTTAAAATAAAAAATACACTGCTTTACAAAAGCAGTGCTTAGAACAGAGTAGATTTGTACCTCTGCAGCTGAAGAAATTATAAAGCTGTGTTATTATTTCAGTTTACTGAAGGGGGCCTGGATGCTTATAGGGGATGGGAAAGGAATTAAAAGGCTGAAAATTCTGGAGGTAAACATGCCGGACTCTGTGCCTGTACTTAACACTACAGAGCAGACATTTATACTTGATGTTTTATAATTATTCAGGAATATGTTTTCCCACAGAAATAGTTCTTCTCACATATGATATTCGCATGTGTTGCCTCTGCCAAAGTAACTAATCAACGAGGATATGGGAGATGTGTGGAGTTAACTACTTCTGCTTCTCTTCCCGTTGCATGACTGGTCTCACGTATAACAGGCAGCAACCTACTGTGGGAAAGCTGATAACAAGACCCATGACTGTGCTCTGAAAAATAAGAGGTAGCGGTGTGTTGATTATCTTACAATGGGAATTGGTCTTATGATTGACAGTTAGTCAATAAGTTGAGTGTTACTTCCCTTGCAAGTATTAACTGCAATCTAACACAGCATATAAACAGATTCAGTCAAGCAGTGGTACCCATAAACTCTTTGCTGTAAAACTTCAAGTGATATAGTAACTTTACTTTCTATACTTGAATCTGGAGTTATGAATGTAATATTGCCATGCACAAACTTCAGTGAAACAAAAATCACTTAGATTAATTCTATTAATTCACTTTTGCATGCATCAGTTAAAGTAGCCATTTATGGGAGTTTGTATTTCTCATAGGTTCATAGGAGATTACTAGGTTAACGACCCTAGAGCCTTTACAAGACTAGCCATGTTAATCCCAAGTATCCCCATTTGTTCTTTTTTGGATAGTGTCACTAATGACTTTAGGAACAGAGCAGGTCTGTGATCAACACTGGCTACCCCTGTCCATGAGATACATGGGTGGCATCCCAAGGGCAAATTTGCGGTCTCCTATCCTATTATCTAGGTTGCATTTAAATAGAATCAGTGAGAAGCCCTGTTTTATGTGAATAGGGAGTCTATTCCAGAGAAGCAGCAGTCTCTAGGAGACATATCTGTCTCTCCAGCATAGGTTGATATCCCTATAGCGAGTGACTCTTGAGACATTTGACTTGTGGATATGCATCATTTTCATTAGGATAGGGTTGGAAATTGCCCTATAGATCAGGCACAAGTCAACTCTCAGCAGCCTATAAGATACAGAATAAAGTGACATGACTTTCAGCCTGTACATGTAGGTGATGGCTAGGAGTCTCTGTATTTTCTTAGTGAGAAATCTCTGAGATCTAGCCAGCTGCTGCAGGTGTCTGGTGAGGTACATGCAAAAGGGTGCATTATACTCTATTAGTGGCCTGATGAGGGTCGAGTACAGGGGAGTTATAACATCTCTTGACCTGGATGCTATGCCCTTGCTTATGAGGTACATTATGTAGAAGGCTTTCCTTACCACTGTGGAAACTTGGTGGTCAAAGTTCAGATTGCTTTCAACCTGTGTTCCCAAGTCTCACACCACTGGTTTGGAATTCCGGGGGGTGCTGTCAATATTGTAATTTGTAGGGAATTCTGTTTTGGCAAAGGGAATAATAATGCATTTTTTTTTTAATTTAGTTTTAGACCATGGCTTTGGCACCAATTATTTGTTTGTGTTAGCCCTTCCTGTAATATGTTGACATCATTGGGGAACTCAGTGATTGCTCCCAGCTTGCAATCATCTGTGAACTTGGTGAGCCAAAGACCATCTACCTTGGCCTAGACTTCTGAGAAATAGACGCCAAACAGTAAGGGGCCCAGCACAGACCCCATGGTACTCCACTGGTGAAGGGTCTACTGGTGTTGGTGGAGTCACCAATTTTGACAATGTCTGTTCGGTCTGTGAGACAACTGGCTACCCATCTAGTAATGTAAGGGCTAATCCCTATCTGGGAGAGTTTCTCAATTATGCCAGAGGGGGAATTGTGTTGAAAGCCTTGGCAAGATCTAGATAGGCTGTCTGCACTGTCTTGCCTTCATCCATGGCTTTGATGACATTCTCAAAGAAGTCTAACAGGTTAAATAAGCCTGATCTACCCTTAACAAAGCCAAATTGGGTTGGGTCCAGTGATTTGAGGTCACTTATGTCCTTGTTGATAAGGCCCATGATTATTTCCATGGCCTTGCAGATGAGGCTGGTTAGACTTATGGGTCTGTAGTTCCCAGGGTCAGTTGATGGCCACCCTCTGTGCAGGGGGATTACTCTTGCTGTTCTCCATTCTGCAGGAACATAGCCAGTTCTCAGTCTATGATTAAAAAGAACACCAAGTGGGTCCTCTAGGTCTTGTTTTAGAATGTTTAGTAAACAACCTGAGATATTATCTGGTCCCATTGAGGCTATGTTTTGGCCTTGGCAAGTGCAGAGATGACCTGTTCTCTAGAGATACTAGGCAGAGGGCTGGTATCAGGTTTGCTTTGGGATATGGTAGGTTTGGATGGAGGGGTGGATTTGCACTGAATCTGTCAGCTAGCAAGTTGGTGATATCCTCCAGTGTAGTATGAGTGAACCCATTTCTCAGCAGAAATACACAGCTCAGTTTCACATAATTTCACTGTTCACCTAATAGTTATCATAAGCAATATCAGGCTATATTAAGGGAAAATCCAGCAACATAAGAAAAACATCAAAAACGACTAATGTTTACAAACTTTTTAAAGTGACCTATGCACAGAGTCCAGCAGATTGTATGGAAATGTTAAGGATAGCTGGGTGGAAACTGAGAAGGAAGGCAGAAATTTTAATGAGTAAGTTGCTAACAGAAATAAGTGGAGGTTATGGGGTGAATAGCACATCCAAAGTGAGGATGGACTTATTGAGAGAACTGTATTGTAGACTTACTGTTTGCACTTTACAGCTCCCACACCAGCAGGAGATAATAATAATAATGTATATATATATATATATATATATATATATATATATATATATATATATATAGACACACACACACACACACACATATATATATATTTTATATATATATATATATATATATATATATATATATATATATATATATATATATATATATATATATGTATGTGTATATATGGTATATGTGTATGTGTGTGTGTGTTTTTATAGCTGCAGTACATTCTGTTGAACACATTTTTAGTTGAAATGTGACTCAATGTATTATTTTGGTCACATTATTGTACACCAAACAGTCTCTGTTGCTTTTTGTGAGATGACTGGACAGTAATCTCAAAAGGGGTTTATATAAGGTGCAGGGGATGTATGGTGTGCTGCCCAACCATAGCTCACAACTGTACAGATTTTCACAGAGTGTCCGGATTTTTGCCTCATATTTCTGTTCTGTTCCTCATAAAATTTCTGATTTTCTGGATTTTTGTGGTAATTCGGTGAGGAATGATTTCACTAAATAATATACAAGACCTTTTATTCTAGAAACTTTCTAAGCTTATGAGCTCAATATTTAAAATTTGTCCCTATTTTGCAGGCTTTGTCGTCCCCCCCCCCCATTATTTCTGGCTTTGTCCAGATTTTTTGTGCTAAGAGGTTGAGAGCTATGAGCCCTGCATGGGAGGTGCAGGGAGGGAAGCTTTCTCCTGTGCACAAAACAATGTTATTCTGTTTATAATATTTTCAACTGTTTGTGATTTGGCACCATTGGTGCTTGATCATTGGTAATGTACTAATATGGGTCTATATTAGAACATCGAAGTTTCAAAACTTCAAATGTTCTAATATCGACCAGTATTCAGAGAACGCTGAAAATATCGAAGCTAAAGAAAACCAAATGTTTTCCTAGGGAAAGAATTCGGTTGTCCGTTTCTGTTGCTTCGGTATTTTCAGTGCTGTGGTGGAAAGTTACTGGTCGGGTTCAGGTAAGTGTGCGATTGAGTGCGGGTTATGTTAGTTAGGGTTAGGGTGCGGGTTAGGTATGTGTGCGATTGTGTGGACATGAGGGTTAGGGCGGGTTAGGTGAGTTAGGGTTAGGGCGCAGGTCAAGTAAGTGTGCGATTGTGTGGATGTGAGGGTTAGGGCAGGGTAGGTGAGTTAGGGTTAGGGTGCGGGTGAGGTGAGTGTGCGATAGTGACGGACCTTAGGGTTAGGGTTTGGGTTAAGGTAAGTGGATAGTTAGTGGTGTATGTATAGTTTAGTGTAGGGTTAGGTGTAAGATTTTAGGTGTATGTGTGTGGATTGCTGTTTATTTGGTGTGCTTGTGTTGTGTGTATGTGTTATATATATATATATATATATATATATATATATATATATATATATATATATATATATATACATATATATAAATTTTATATATAGATAGATATAAAGATGACATAGCTATTGATGATAGATATATCTTACACACACACACACACACACACACACACACACACACACACACACACACACACACACACACACACACACACCGCCAATAGGCAATGGTAAAGAGTGTGATTAAGCATTTATCTGATACAGTGTGCAGATATTTCTTATCTTCATCCTGTCCATGTCATCACATTTATCACCATTTAGCCCACGTCACCAAGAAACGTTCAGTATTCTACTCATGCCATCAAAGAACCTCTGTCCAAATTAATTAAGAAAGAAAATAATAGTAAAGTCACACATTGCACAGACACTCACAGACATACACAGGTGCAGACTCGTTTATGCACACAGCTACCCTGACAACAGTGCTGTGTACTTAAATCAAAACCCTAGAAATGAAATTAGCTAAAATTTAAATGCAAAAATGAAAAGTAAAAAATATAATAAATGTCATCTCCATGTCACAGAGGGATAAAGCCCTGACTGTAACCCAGACGACCTGGGGAGTAGTTGAGGGAGGATGGGCATGATTGTCTAACCTATCCTGGGTGATACAGATAGTCACATCACTACTACTACTTGAATGGAGAGAGAGGTGTCTGTCATGAACTATATGGACCAACGATGTGCATTTGTCTCAGCTAAGCCCAGTCCACAACGTAACCTTTCTAGGGCATTCGCAGGAATGCATACACTCATAGCAGAAGATATTACAAGCTCTTGTATCTGCAGTCACACATGTCAGCTGTTGTAGTAGAGTTAGTGCACAAATAGCCCTCATGGGTATCTGAATGATGGCCATACCACTATTTGCTGTGATGGAGAGGAAATTGGAAATTGCAGTGCGGACTAGATGGTCAGCAGGCATGGGGAACAGAAAAAGCAATTAAAAATTCAAATAAAATAAAATACTGACCACAACTAGCCAATCAGAAAATTGTTTTACTTGCAAAATTGTTCTTATTAATGCTACATACACTAATGAAGATTAAACCACCTAAAATGTACCTAACTATAAAACAGAACAAATCCTAACCTATCTCTTACTATACTACTAAACTGCATCAGAAAATTAACTTGCACTACTACTAGAAAAAGCTACATTAAAACTTACCTCAAAGCCACAGGTGTTACTGTAGTTTAAATGTGTTTGAGGAGGGACCTCCCCAGCTTGACCCAGGAAAAGATAACCAAAGGAAATGGTACTCTTTAGGATCAGTCAAATTAGTTCACTATTTTTGTATAGATCACTTTTTACACATTTCAGGTACATCAAACAGTGAGCTAAGATTTTAAATCATAACCTTATATTGCTCTGCAATTAGAAAATCTCAATGTACCTGAGCCTCTGCATTTTTTTGCACTTGATTTTTCAGGTATGATCACTTGATACAGAGCATACTCACAGCATATACTGCTAAAGACAGCTTGAGAGGTATAAACTCATTTACCATTACAGTCATTACCTTTTCACTTCTCCAGCAATGTATATACATTTATTTCCCATGAAATATATCACAATTCTCAATTAACATCAATAAAATACGATTAATGGAAATGTAGCCTTGTGACTGATAAAGTCCTTTAGGGAGCTCATGGCATTTCAGATTACACTATCTACTAATCTGTCTCCATGATATTTATACACAACAAATTACCTGGGCACCAATTCTAACTTCTAATACCATTTTTAAATTAGCTGCTAACATATACATACTCTTCCAGTTTTATTTTAAGTAGGAGTCTCTCATTATCTAAAATGATCAACTTGTGCTTGTTCTCATAACTCAGATGATGTGTACTGGGTACGATAACTGACAAGAGAACATAGTTTTTGTTGCCCAACAGAAGATACTCAAATGAAAAAGACTTGCCTCTGCTCCAGCAAGCTGCATACATGGTTACAAGTGTGATCAGAAAAGAGTAAGCTGATCAGGAGAAAGAAGAAAGATGAAGTGGTCTGTCTGTTCTCTTTTCTCTCAGAGAGGATTCATGGGTTTCTGTCATACTACTGACACCTTACAAACTTGTAGCAATGAAGGGCCTCACAAGTGCAAGCCTTTGCTCACAAAGGTGCACAAAACAGGTGGTAGTAGTGGGGGAGGGCAAGCACAGTTATGTGCTTACTCTGCTGTGATGTCAACGAATGCACAACGGGGAGGGATAAAAGAGGAAATGGTCTTCCTCATCAGTGTGATGGTAGCACCCTTGACAAAGACAGAGAATGCATTCTCAAAGGGTTTGGGACTCTCAAAAAAGTCACCAGCTGAGATGATAAATGCAGTCAGAACCTCTATCATGAGAGTCATTATGGGGTAGGCAGACCTCCCCCCAAAGTATTTAAAATATTAAGAACGGGCAATAGGGAATAGCTATCTCCAGTTTTAAAGAGTCAAGATTATTTTTATTACTGTGTATGGAAAGAAAAATATTTGTTGAAGTAATGGTACAGCATGTAGAAGACACAAATGACTGCAATAGCCTGAACTCAGACGCTACAGTTTAAATAAGTTTTTCATAATCTTGCTTGGCTAAGACACAACAGCTACCACTGCATCCTTTCAATGATTCCATGCATATTGGCCTTGTATTCATACACATTAAAACAGCACTGTGACCCAGTAAGGGAGGACAGTACATTTCTAAGGTGCTAACGTTTTCCAGCAATCTAAGACAGCCAAAGAAGAGTCACATAGCAAGCATGTCAGTGTTGTTGAACTGCAGCTCTGGTCTGTAAAGTACAATTACCCTACTGTTCATTGCTTTAATCCACTGAGCCAGAGGATGACAATCCAAAACATAAATAAAAGCAACCCAGCATTGGACAACCAGAGTGAGTGTTTCCCTGTGTTTACAAAAAAATGTAAAGGGCATATGTGGATCTGGATTTTTAATAACAACAAACAATTTACATATAAACATTTCAACAATACTGCTCTTAGATCTACCCATATTTTAAAGATACCAAACAGCCACATGTGGCTCCCGAGTGTAGTAGATTGCAAATTGTTGCACTAAGCCATGTTATCAACATCTAAACCTTACACTCAACTGCTCTTTTACAGAACTGCAGTTACTTTTCTCAGCAAAGCATCACCATCGCTTAATATAACACTTAAATCTTGAAACTACTTTAGGCTTTCCAAATATAATCTTAATCTTGTCCATCTTCGTGACCACTGTTTGTTACCCACTGCCATGGCCCTTTATCTGGATTAGAATGTTATCCTGCAGATTCATTGCTTAACATTCTTTTCTTCCCTTAGATAAAATGCAGGTGAAAGCCTACCTCAGATAAATTATATTTTCAGTGCAGTCTCAGAAATGGTTAACATTTGCTTTATTATTTTCCAGGTTACCAGAGCAAAGTCATTTTTTAGCATGTTCATTCTTTCCAGCCACAAAATGTATGATCAGTCTTGCGAGAGCATATGAATGCGTGCATGCAGCTTCAAGAGACCCTACTTTCTTAGGGTTGGCACTACTCAGATTCCTTTCTTTCCTATGATTATTCCTAAAACTATGACACAAGCACAAAAAAAAAAAAACAGGTCTGTGGGTCAGAAATTGATCAGTTTACAACAGAGTTGCTGCTATCTGTTGATGTATTCTGGAAGAGCACTTTTTATTATTCTGTGAAAGACCAGCTGCAAAGTTAATAAACATTGAACAGAATCATAAAAATAAGATATTTATCTGAGCATTGATAAATCATAATGCTTGCTCAAGTATTAAATGTGTCCAATTACTTTGAAAACAATTTTACTGCATTAATGTGAAAATATTGCACTTCTATAACCCTTCAGTTGGAGCCCTCAACAAAATCATACAAGTCACAAAATAATGTTTGTCCAGGAAGCCACGTTTTAAATTAATTAAAACAATTTATTGCATCTCTGAACAAATTCATGTTTATTGAGGTTCTCATATAACAGCTGAGTTCACAAATTTTAATCTGTCAGGACACTTGATGTTTGGCAGAAGCTTACAGAAAAGTAATACAAATGGAAAGTGGTCACAACAACAGGGTCAGCAGCAGAGTTAACTGCTGTCTTGATATATTAATAAAATATAATACCCAACATACCGTTTTCGCTTTTTAAAGATCTAAATAATGCATCAATGCAGCCTCCCCTCCCAGAAGATATAGTGTCTCTACCTCTACCATAATTTTACTGCTGCCAACTCCCTCTATCCCACTTACCTCTATAGTAGCATGTCTTCATTAGGAGCCCTCATAATGGATTGGATTATAACTGTTTGAAATGCAGAGACTTATTAGTGCAAGCCCCAGAATGCCAAGATTGAATGACCAAAAATGTGGATTTGCATATACTAAGTCCAAGATTGCTAGTCCTTGGAATATTCCTATTTCTCTGAGTTGTTTTGATCTCAGAATTTATATATATATATATATATATATATATATATATATATATATATATATATATAAATATGCATAGATATATATGCATATAATATATATATATATATATATATATATATACATACATATATATATATATATATATATATATATATATACACACACACACACACACACACACACACACACACACACACACACACACACACACACACACACTTGGTGGTTTGAGGGGCTTGCTCACCACATCAGGGTGCAAGGGTGCAATGGGTCTAGTAAAAAACATCAAAGAAGAAAAATGATGTTTGCATTCTCTGATCTCCTATGTTTTCAGAGCGTTTTTTTTTTTTTTTTGGGGGGGGGCATTTCTAGGCCCGGTATTACAAGCCTTAACATTTTCATAGGGAGCCAGATTAGATTCTCTAACCTCTGGATCCCCATTGCACAAACGCAGTGGGAAAAGAGGGCTGAACTGATTGATGGAATTACTCTACTTTGAGGAAGTAAATTAAATGTAAAAGTGTGTCTTTTAAGCATGTCAATATTGTTTGGACTCTTCAATCCATTTTTCATCAGTCTGTCTTTTACTGTACTTTCTTTTCTCCAAAGATAAACAACACTCTGCCACTATTTAGCCACAGAATGAGCTATACTTTGCTTTAGGAATACTTTCAGACTTTTCAACATTAAGGAATCAGTTACTTTACTCTAAGCCGACTGCGATTTCCAGCAGCTACCAAGCTAGACATTGTATTTGTTGACTTCCTGCTCATGGCAACACAGAGTTTCAGCAACAAAGCAGTGTACAACTTGTAATTAATTTGCAGCCAGTAAGGGAAATGATGACACATTTTACACTGTTGCTCTGCTGCAAGTTATAGGATGGTGGGTGGTAGAGGAATAATGTGGACGTTATTATCATTATGAGCACACTGCCTTTAAGTTAGCCGAAGGAAGGGATCAGTAGCTCGAGTTTTCTGCAATTATTACTATGAATCTGTGTCCCTGTTTAAATTTGTTAAATCAGTAGGCAAATCAAGGCATAGAGAAAATGAGTTTGGATTACTTTTGTCGAGGGTGCAAATGGAACGTACTGTAAAGTTAGGGAACTACGCTCCCCTGTTTCCAGCAATAAGTGTGCCCTTGCTTTATGATGCACTCTGTTCATAAAAAATATGTCAATTATGTAAAATCCTACTCAATAGATAGTTTAGCTATTATTACAGTGCAAATCAATGGAAAACAGTAATTCAAATCTGAAAAAGGAAATGGATAAATGGAATACGAGATAATCTGGTTTGTGTAATAATTTAAACATCCTGTAAAATGAGGGGACTCAGTTTGACTCTCATGAGTTTACAGCTCAACTCAAAATGTGTTCCCTAAACCTGCAAAGCAAGATGTTTCATATGAATACAATAAGGCACAAGGGTATACAATTTGTGCAGATATTACCACATAACCAGGGATGTTGTGAAGCATGAAGTGAATAAAGCAGGATGATCCTCAAGGGGGACTTGAGTCAAATTCCATACTTTTTTTCGGACTCTTTCTTTCATCTTTAGCTTTAAACTGGAGAGGTGGCATGTCTGATAACCCCAACAAACCTATCGTGGTTAATCAGGTTAGAGCTTAAGTATGAAGAATAGGATACAAATTTCACTAGATAGTTTGTTTCTGAAAGACAGGAGTACAGTAAATGTAGTGACGTTTATCCTAAAGAACCCCTAGCTATGACCCTGGTGACCTGGGTTCAATTAGTATCTCTGGCATCTGAGTCACTGACAGGCAAGCTTGGGCAGGCCCATCCTGGGAGGAAAGGAGTTCACTGATGACACTCTCTGAGAGGAGGCATGGTCCAATGAGGGGAGTAGTCCATGGAGAAATGTCTGTGAATGCAGGGGGCGGGGGCTGCAGGTAATGGATAGGTCATAAAAAAAAACATGCACAGAAGTAGTTGATCAGACTCCTAGGACATCCATAAGCTACACTCTAGCCCCAATTCTAAAAAGGAGAAAGTCCAGGGGGTTAGTAAGATGGCTGGTAGACCTGCCAATGGACATGGGGCACTGGGTAGAGTGCCAAAGAGTGATGCATGGAGGGAACAAAAAATATTTAAAATGAAAAAAAAAAAAGATTATATAGGTAAGGGTTTTAATCTCTCTGACTATGCTCCAAAAACAGAAATGCAATCATTTAAAATAATGGGAAACAGTCAATATAAATGATATTGTCAAAGTTTCATGAAAATACTGTATATCATTCATTCATTTTCAAAATCCACTTAATTACATAGAAGTTTGTAGAGAAGCAATAACCTGCCTCAGCAAGTAACTGGTATCAGGCAGAGAACACTCCTGGATGTCATGACACTGCACCATAGGATGTAGACACACTCTTGCACAGGGCCACTCTTCAGTAAACAGGTGCCCTAGGCAAAGAGGCTTTTTGGTGCCTCCCCCACGCTGCCCACACATCTTGACCTACTCATGCTATCCAAACTATCCAGATTAATTTTATTCTTCCTTTTTCTCAAAGTTTGCCTTACTCCTCATTTTATCCTGCAGTTATTTATTCATTCAACGTATAAGCAAGACTGAACTCTGATAACCGTGAAGGAAACATGTGCATTAAACTGGGGATCTGGAGGCCGCAAGTCACCCAAAATCCATGGAGATTTCAGATGGTCTGAGATGCATTTTTAGAGTTTTTTAAACAACCTTTTCATTCAATGATTACCTGAACAAAAACATGATCAAAGAAAGAAAGATATTTAATCTTACTCTTTTAAGTTCATAGGTTCATAGGATGATACTAGGCTATTGGCCCAGAGGCCTAACCAAGAATGTTGCCCATGTTCTCTCAAAGTCAACACCTGTTTCCCCTGTCCAGCAAGGACATGGATGGGATTTCAGGGGTGTATTTTCTGTTTCCTGTCCAGTCGTCCAGGTTCCTGATAAAGAGGGCTAGTGAGGTACTCTGCTTGACATGGAGAGGGCGTCTATTCCACAGATGGGGTAGTCTTTGGGACACAAATCTATCTGGTCAATAAGTTCTATTAATGTCATAGACCAGGTTAAGGACTTGCATGTGGGTTGTCTGAGTGGAGTTTGACTTATGGATATGCAGCAACTCCATCAAGGCTGGGTCTGAGATGGCCTTGTATGGCAGACACAGGTCACCTCTGTAAAAAAAACTGAGAAAACTGAAACCGAGTAGAGGGACAGGGGTTTTAGCCTATCTGTATAGTATAGGTGTTTGAGACCCTGGATTTTCCTGGTCAGGAACCTCCGTGGTCTCTCCATCTGCCGAATGTGCTTGACAAGGTACATGCCGAAGGCAGCATTGTACTCGATAATGGGTCTGCTAATGGAGGAGTACAGAGATGTTATTACTTCCTTGTTCCTGGATGAAATACCCTTATTTATGAGGCAGGCCATGTAGAAAGCCTTCCGTACAACGGAGGCAATGTGGTGGTCAAAAGTCAGGTTGCTATCAAACTGGGTGCCCAAGTCCCTTATCACTAATTGCATGCTTAGTATACTGTTATTAATGTGATAATTAGTGGGGATGCCATTTTCCCCAAAGGGGATAATGATGCATTTCTTGGCATTCAGTTTCAGGCCATACTTCTGGCACCAGTCATTAGTTTGGGTAAGGCTCTTTTGGAGAATATTCACATCACTAGGGGAATTTAAGACAGTGCTCAGCTTGCAGTCATCTGCAAACTTGGTCAGCCACAGAACATTGGGTTTGGCTTGCACCTCATAAAAGTATATCCCAAACAGTAGAGGCCCCAAGACCAGTTCTTGGAGTACACCGCTCGTTACAGGTCTACTACTAGAGGTGGCTTCCCCTATTTTGATTGAGTGGGTTCTATCAGTGAGCCATTTAGCTACCCATCTGGTAACATACAGGTTGTTGCCTAGCTGGGAGAGTTTAACTATTATGCCTGAGTTGGGAATAGTGTTGAAGGCTTTGACTAGTTCAAGGTAGGTGGTGTGTACTGTTTTCCCCTCGTCCATGGCTTTGGTGACCATTTCGAAGAAGTCGACCAAGTTTAACAGGCATGATCTCCCTTTGACAAAACCAAACTGTGTGGGGTCAAGAGTTTGGAGGTTTCCAATGTCCTTGTTTATAAGGTCCATGATAATGCATTCCATGGCCTTGCAGATCAGACTAGTTAGGCTGATGGGCCTATAATTGCCTGGCTCAGTGGATGCTCCACCTTTGTGTAGAGGGATGATAGTGGCTGACATCCATTCAGCTGGAACGAAGCTGGTGTTCAGGCTTTGGTTGAATAGGGTGCCTAATGGAGCTGAGAGGTCAAGCCTGAGTTCATGTAGGATACAGCCAGGGATGTTATCGGGTCCCATGGAGACTGTATTTTTTGCCTTTGAAAGGGCATTAAAGATCTTGATATGTATTTTTCCTGCTTCCTTTTGACACTTCCTAACTGGCCAAGACTACACTGTAATAAGTGCAGTGGAAATTACTGTATTAAGCCGGGGGTCTGGGGTCCTAACCCATTGAATTTCAATATGCTCTGAGATGCATTTTTTAGAGTTCTTAAGCAACTTTTTCATCCAACTATGACCTGAACGAAAATCATGATTAAATAAAGAAATTCACTTTTACTCTTCAACTTTGCTTTTTCCTTCGTCCTTTCAACACACTATAACTGACCAAGACTACCCTGTAATAACTAAATTAAGCTGAGAGGCTGGAGCTGCTATATATCCAGAAGCCATATGGTTATAAATGTTCAAGGTGCACTTTAGAAAGTTTTTCCAACCTTTTGATCCAGTGATGGCCCAAACCAAAATCACGTGTATGAAAAAGAAATTCATTCTTACTTTATTATTTCAAGGAAGAAATGAGATGTATCTAAGTTTTAATGCTCAAAGCTGACCAACCAGTTCACAATAAACTAAGATGACAAATGCTTGTGAGGAGATATATATATATATATATATATATATATATATATATATATATATATACGTATCTGGGAATAAGTAGTTACCTTTTGTTAAATTGGGATTAAAATTAAGGCACAAATGCCCACAGTCATATATTTCAAGATACTGCTGTCATATTTATGTACAGCATGCTTTGACATCCCTACCCCCAAAAGACATTCACCTTGTCTGTACCTTTCTGATGTCAGACTGGGATAAAACCTATAAAACACCACTACAACATAATATATTTGCTGTCAGACATGTAGAAACAGCATGTTTATTTACTCTTCCCCAAAAGATAGCCCCCTGGATATGCATCATATGTTTGATTGTGAGGAAAATGGAAAAAAATTACAAAAATGTTTCCAGTTTGTTACTTCTAGTCAGTACAGTGCTCCTATATAAGCTACAGTGACCCTCTGAGTTTGTGAGAGTTACATAAATAATGACATAATCCCCATCCACTCCACACAAGTAGAGCAACTTCCTGTGTACACATACGAGTAGGGATGGTTTTACACTAGGCTGGGTTCAGTGCAAAGGTTATTACTAAGCCCGCGTCAAAATGTACTTATATAGCCTTGGTGTATGCTGAGGCTGCCAGCCCCAAGAAGTTCTGGCCTGGATTTTCTGTGATGCATTTATCTTTCAAAAAATAAAAGATGACTGTTAAACCAAGCAAGCTGCAACAGGGACAATAACGTTTAATCAGATAACTCTCACCAAGCAGTAGCCACTTGTTTGTACAATTCAGATGCCTGATTGTGATAAAAGAGGATGACCAAGTAAAGAATTTCACCTTTGTTCTATTGTCACAGATTAAAATATTACAGGTTGGTTCACATTAGTCCTACAACGACAAAATAATAAGCAAACAGCAGTAAGCAGCAAGTCATTTTCCTCCACAAAAGATAGCCACAGCAATTATGCCTACTCTGTCTGTACATATCAGGTGTCCAGTCATAACTATCAACCTCTTAACACAAGAAATCTGGACAAAGCTAAAAATAATAGGGGCAAATGACCAGAATCAGGAGCAAATTGAGGGATTTCCAGTATGGCACCTCCATGAGGCCCTGCTACAAAGTTAGAAGTAAAGTAATAAGAAAAAGTCTCAAGTGACAAAGTGTAGATAAAAATAAGAAATAAATGCTGCCAACAATAGATGAACAAGAGTACAAGAGTATGAGCAAAAGGAAGGCGAAGAAAGGAAATAAAAAGCAAAAAACTTACAAGCCGTAAGAAAGAATTCTGGTGAAAATATGGAAGCCAGATAAGAAGCTTCTAGTAGGTGAAGCACATGTGTATGTAGAGCATGACGTTTCATTTGAAACAAGACAGACGAGGAAAGCCTTGACTCCAGTAACTAAGGCATATAAGGAGCGCAAACTGCAGTGGAGACTGCTGTATTCAGTGATTTTAAGGAATTTTGCACAGAGCACCACAAAATATTTCACTAAGCCAGTGAAGATACTAGAATTTGCAGGCAGCCAGTAAACCTGAGATAAGGGTCTATGACAGAAGTGACCAGAGTGAAACATCAGCAAGGAGCAGAGCAACGACAGCATGAGCCAACATGAGAAAAGAAGTGGGAATCTTCTCAATGTGTAAAAAGCAACAGGGACTATGTGAAAAGGGTCAAATTAATTCAAGAAGCAAGGAGGAAGGAATCCAAGAGACTGAACATGGAGAATTAGAACTGAAAGAGGGAAAGGAGAAAATGCAAGGAGGGAGAGGTACTGATGAAGTAAAATGACATAAAATGAACTGTGAGAAGAACTGAACATGACAGAAACAAATGAAGACATTAATGAATGAATGATCTTGTCTGAAATGTGCCTCCTAGACTATAACCTCATGTTGGGTATCTCCCCTGTTACTGGAAACCACCTGCTGGGCAAAAAAGTAACTGAGTACTACAGAGCAACAAGTAATTATGTTGCATAAATAAGGTACATAAGAAAATACTGCCCTAAGCTGAACCACTATTAATATTGTTGATATTACATGCATTCGTGATCGAGCCTTACTGAGGAACCATGGACAAAAGTAAGAAGGGGGGAAAGAAGTAGTAGGACTACCAGGTAATGTTTAATAATAGGGAACGATATGAACACTTAGAAAAGACATCTATGCTAATGCTTATAAATAAGCCCCAACCTAAATATCGTGTATGAACTGCAGTGTACAGTAGGGAATAAGAGATAAGAGATATTGCTGGAAAGCTTAAGAAACACAAAATAAGAGAGGGACAGGAGAGATATACACCAATGAGAAGGCAGAAGAGAAAATATGGCTAGCACCCCACAAAGAAAGTACAATAGGACTAGGGAAACCACATCAGCATGAGCAGTTGGACCACCAGGAACATAAAAATGAACACCTGGAAATAAGCTTGAATGTAAATATAACATGTTAAATGTAAGGTATAGCACAGCTTAAGAGATATAAAATGAAAGTTTAAGACATACAACACAGGGGGAGAGGGACTAATGAGAAAAGAACATAAGGGCAGGAGAGACAAACACCAAGGAAGGATGCATGAGAGAACACTGCTGACATTCCGTAAGGAGACAACCAGTAGGGTTTAGGAGAGGCAGGAGACATAACAGTAATGACAGGAGGGATTAGAGATGCAGTATGGGCAGAGAAATTGCATCAACATAGTAGAGCAGCAATACAACAAAAATGAGGACTGGGTAAACACATACACTAGGCTTTCCTTATATGGGAAATAGAGCTGGAAACATGCAACAGAAAGGAACAGGAAGGGAAAAATAAAAGGTCACATGAACAAGATGAACCAAATAGGTCTAAAAGGAGAAGAAGTTAAAGAACCATGGAGATAAAAATGTTTGGGGAGGGAAAAAGCAGCAGAAAGGGGGCAGAATTTAGTCAGGCATGTTTGATAGAGAAGGAATGAGCAGAACAAGGTAAAGGAGACAGTCACCATACTAGGAAAGTAGAACTACACAGAAGGAGCAGGACGAGTGAAGCAAAGGCCAAATTAATATATGCAGACTTGTGAACTACACAGAAGTAGTAGGACGAGTGAAGCAAAGGCCCAATTAATATATGCAGACTTGTGAATAATGGAACAATAAAAGGGCTATGATATATGAAAACAAAATTAGAATGAGCAAAGGGCAGGAGAGCAACCTTAAGGAGGAAAACAAGCTATTAAAAAGAGGGATAGTAGATAGTGACACTCAGTGGTAACCAAGAATAAAGTGTGAAGAGATAGAATAGGAATGAAAATAGAGTAGTCTTAGGGAAGGGAAACACTGTGATAATGCAGGTAGTGTAATAAATGGGTCTATATTAGATTATCGAAACTTTTATTCAGCGAATGCTCACATGAGCAAAAATGCTGGAAATCGAAAGGGTGTTTGTAGGGTTGTGGTACAGTGAGGAGTGGTATATTTGCCCTTTCCTCACTGTAGTGTGATCTCGGAGTTGGAATATGTAGTTAGCGGGTGGTATGGGGGGTGCAGCCCCCCACAATAAGAAGTTCAATTTCCGGTGTTTTCGCTCATGTGAGCATTCACTGAATAAAACATTCGATAACCTAATATAGACCTGCTTACACAAGCAAAGAAGTGAAAGGGACGCAAAGAAGAGGAAAGAAGAGGAAAGAAAGAAGTAATATTATTAATGGAATAACTAAGAATAAGGTCATAAAGAGCCATAAGAGACAATAACAAAGGGTTGCAAGCAGAAGACGTTAGGGTATTATATGATGGAAAAACACAGGTATTGATGCAAGTAAATAAAGCTCTGACAAGGAAGGGAGACTGATGGAGAAGCAGGGTAAAATATCACACAAAAGCATAGTAGGATGTCACTGAGGGAAGAGAGAAAAGAAGGTGAAGGCAGAAATACAACATAGAGGATTTTCAGATGGCCTTCAAAGCAACAATAAAAGGAGAATAGGACATGAAGATTGAGAGAGATGGTAAGAAGGGAATGTGTTAATAGGAGTGAGAGGAGCTAGTGTATGGAAAATGCTAGATACAGAGAAACAGAGGAAGGATAAGAGGGTAGAAAAGCAAGTAGAACAATGAGTGGATGGAAATTATAATTATTGGTATTCAAGAAAGTGTTAGAAGATACAAGCAAGTAGCAAGAAGGGCAAAGAAGATGCGAGCAGGAGACTGAAAAGGGGAATTAAATAAGGAGAGGAAGAGAAAGGTAAGACAAAGGGGCTGGAATAAAGGAGAGAATCTGGACAAGAGACTAGGCAAAAAGGAGGGAGAAAGGAAAAGAGGAGTAAAGAAGACAGGTGGGGTTATGGTGGAAGGAAAAGGAGACAAGATAAGAGGGTGACAAAGGGGGATGATACGCACGACACAAAGAAACAGTCAAGAAAGAAAGAAGTGAGACAAAAAAATGTGGGCAAAAGAAATTGGAGAAGTTAAAGGAATAGTATGGTGGGTGACAAAGATGGAGAAAAGGGTTGGAATAGGTAGTATAAATGTCCAGCAAGGAAATCCAGTTGTAAAATGTAGAGTAGATGGAGGAAGGAGATAATTGTAATACAGGAGTAGTCAGCGACCAAAAGCAATTAGGAGACAATAGTGAAAACAGCAAGTATGACAGGAAAGGATAACATAGTCGATACCTGAGTAATGGATCAACACTAGTGGTATAAATAACAAGAGAGGGAAGAGAGGAGGAGACCAGGACAGCAACGGGATGTAAAGAAAACAACAAGCACAGCTGAAATAATGAAAGACATAAAACACCCAATAAAATGTAAACATTGAAATATAAGGAGAATATAAATCAAGAAGACAGATGCAACGACAGTAAATTATAAACCAATGGTGCAGGTAGGGCAAGCAGAGGCCCTGATCCACATAACTGTGCTGTCATGGTAATGACAGAAAAATGGGCCGAGGTGAGGACCATCCCAGATGGAAGTGAAGAGACTCCAAAACAGGAAGAATGTGATGTAAATATGGGCACTGTTAAGGGGAAACAGAAGGAGGAAAAAGATAAGGGAAAACTGGAAAGGAGGAAAAATGAAAAGCCATAGGGGATTGTAGAAAGAGAGAGGAAGTAGAAAGAATACACACAAAAAGTGCAGGAAGACAGGAGAAAGGAAGGAGAGGGGATAAAGATAGACTACATAGGAAGGCTAAAGAAGTAGAAAAAGAAGGAGAAAAGGGGATGAGAAAATTGAAGAAGAAGCAGGAGAAAATGGGGCAACAAGGCTGGAGGAAATGAGAGAGGAAAGGTGACAGAAAATATAGGGATAAATATGGAAATAAATTATGGAATGTTAATGGGCTAAGAAGACAATGAAGGCACATATACTGGCCATACAGGAAACCCACTTAAATAAAGGACATTGGAGACTAAAAAGAGAAGGATACAAAGTATTAAGAATCACCTCCTGGGGTAAGAGAAGACAAAGGGGTGTAGTGCTTTTAAAAAGAATAAACTATTCTCTGAGGGTGGAAAGCAAGGTAGAAGATCAGAAAGGTATATATGTGGGCATTAAAGGGAAGCTATAAGGATTTAGGATAATGATTGTGGGAGTTTCACCACAGGCCAAGATAAAAGAGACAAGAAATATTTTGGGAGAGATAGTGAAGTTTCAAGAGGGCCTGACAAAATACATAGGAGATTGGAATCAGACAATAAGAAGAAAAGAGGTGGATGGGAGTCCAGATCCAGAAGACTGACAAATGAAGGAATATTTTAATCTGTTAGGGTGGGAAGATGTTGGGGGAAAGGAAAGTGAGGAGGTAATTGGAGGGGATTATTTATTTTTATTTTATTTATTACATTGGTTGACTGGGTATGTCCGACTGGGCAAGAGGCCTATTTTCAGCGGAGACCCGGGGAGAAAAAACAACCTCCACAAAAAAACAAACAAACATAGCAACAGCAACATTAGTGCAATATAATTATATACAGCATCAAGAGACAGTGCAAATGCAAGGTCTTGATAAATATAGAAGAGCCAGGGAGAAAAAAAAAACTCCACAGTGGTACAAAAAATAATCAGAAGTATAACAAAAAAATAGCAGTAAATCTAAACACAATCAGTAGAACTGTAGAAATACAGTTGCAGTAACAGCCAAGAGACTATTAAGTTAAGACATTAAGCCTTAATTAATAAAACAATTAATTAAGACAAGATTATACTTATTATTTGGCAAGGTATTGCACCTGGTACAGAACTGACAGGTGTTATATAACAAAAGAACACATGCATATGATAAAAGAGGTGTTTACAGAACCAATCGCACTCACAGACCATGCTTTAATAGGCATTAGACTAGGTGGGTACAGGGAGGAGGATTTAGAAAGGCATTGGTGAATACCAAAAAATGGAATATCCTTTATTGAAACACACAAATAACTGACCCTAGTTGAGTATAATGAAAAGCATCAAAAACATTCATTATTTATATATAATCATGTTATTTGGAGCAAGGGAGTGGTTACAGAGGGTGGTTCTGTTAAGGGTAATAAAAGCATTAAACTCATTTCTTTAACCAAGTCCCCGTTCCCCCTTAACACCATAGTGTAAAGAGAGACTGTGCTACCTTAGAACTGAAAGTAAAAAGCTAGAGACAAATTAAAGTATTTATAAGAATAGCTTATTATGGTTAACTTACCATTCTAAAACTTTATTAATTAAGAAACCAACTCCTAACAAAATGACTAATTAACTAACAAAAAGATCTACTGCTAGCTGTCTGTTAGAATAAATATTAGTAAATTATAAACTGAAACACTTTTAACAAAGATCACTTTTGTACCAAATAAATACTTCATCAGGTTTGTGTGTAAAAACATTTCATAATATCAGTGAACATGTGTATAAATCTACAAGTGAACACCTAACTAGGCTGAAAACCATAGCTATAATTGATAAGATGGAAATAAAGTGAAAAAATGTTAAAAATAAAGCATTAAAGCCCTCGGGATCTGTTCAAGTGTGGCATCTAAATAAGAACATGCTTAGTTTTAGAAAACAGCACCAATGTCAGTTATTTTCATTGTAAAATATTTACAATGTTTGATATTTGTTTATAACAATATTAGCATGTATAACATTAGTGTGTAATGTCAGCATTAATCAGTCCCATAGCAGACTTTTAGTAGTCGTTTTAACAGTGGGACAGTTTTCTGAGTTCTAGTATGCTTTTTATGTAGCAATAATAATTAAGAAAGAAAAAAACGCAGATACAAACATTAATAAGCAAAAAACAGCACACACGGAGCTGGAGGACAGCTGATGCAAGCAGAGAAAGTTAAATAATGTCTCCAAGTAAATTTAAAGCACAAAGGTTTATTCCACACACAAGTCCACGCTATATGCACAAGCTTTCATCCCTGCTCAGTCAGGACCTTTTTCGTTTCAGCTGCCACAGTAGTTCACATTTTAACTAAAAGATTAGGGATGTCTCCTTCCAGTTTCAAAAGGTCCACATGATCAATAATTTGAAATTTAAAGCCAGTGTGTCTTTTGCGAAGCTGCCGGTGCTGACCCAGTGTATTATTCTTGCCCTTAGCTCTAATTTCGAAAAGATGGCCAGAAATCCTTCTTTTAAGTCTGTTGAGCATTTTCCCTATACAAAATGCTTCACAGTCACTGCAGCTTGCCCTGTAAACCACCTGCATTGAGTTATAGCCATCTCCTGCATTGATTTTATCAGTTGATTTAAATAAGGACATAAAAACATGTCTCTCTCCTGTATGTGCTGACAAAAGAACAGTTGGCTGTGCTTACATTCTGATCCTGGTGAGAGTAGGAGCAGAGTGCATTGATTCCTGACTCTTTCTGGTTGGAGAGTGAGTGTCTGTGCTTACCGTACCTGATTGGTCTTGTTGCTATTCGAGGCATCTACCAGAAAAAGACTACAAGCCTGCAGACCGTTGCATCATCTGGGACAAGACTGTGGATCCCCAAACAGGCCATGACCTGCTTCTCTTTTTGGGATTGGTGATAACATTTTGCTTCTGGTGAGAGAAGAAGCAAAGGAGTATTGTATCCAAACAAAGTGAAGCTGTGCAGAGATCAGCATTATTAGTAGCCAGGCAGTAGCCATTCATGTGACTCCCCTCTTTTCATCATTCTTGACAAGCTAATTCTTTATTTTCAGTAAGTACTGCTTGATTTCTTTCTAACTTCAGAATATCTGCCTAAATACTTCATCCTTAAATTTTCAAGGTCTACATATTAGTTTCCCCTCAAGTGTTTGCCAGTGCCCTGTACAGACTCAGATACCTTGAGTGACTTTTCCTGTAAAAGGAATATATAAGAAAACTGCTCCAGTACTTAGTAATAATGACCATCCCTCCTGGCATGTCTAAAGTTCAGTTCCCTTAGCTTTCTCCTATTAACCTGGTGAACATGGGCATTCTGAGGCAGTGTAGCAACTGCCTCATGTACACAGACAACCCTCTCCTCTTACCTCCCAACACTCAAACTTGTGAGAGGTGCATTTATATATCCAAATTGGAAGCCATGCATTCTCAAGCCAAGATCGGAATAGCTGGTCAAGAGGTGAAGATCAACACCTGCACCACACCACATGCAGCAAATAGCCCTCCAGAACACCCACCATCACAGCTCTCACATAAAAACACAAACCACACACCCACCTTCATGGAGGCTCTCAATAGAAATCTACCCAAACAACAGAGACCTCCAAGGCAGAAACGCACTCGACCACCACAACACAGCACAAACCACAAGACACATAGCTCATCTACACAGTGTGCCCCTCAACCTAAGCCCCTAAGGCAAAACAGATTGCCCAATACACTAATCATAGGTGACCCGATAGTGAGGCACACTGATGTCCCACTCATTAGGTTGAATAAGGAGAAGGTAACAGTCAGCTATCTGTTAGGTGCCAGAATCCAGCACATAACACTCGCACTTAGGTCACTCCACAACAAGTACAAGTGTGACTCTGTCACTGTCCATGTGGGTGTGAATGACCTCAGACACACCTCCCTGGACTACATGAAAAGAGACATGGAGGACCTCTCGGATTATGTGGCCCAGGAAGGTATGACCCTAGCCTTCAGCAGCATCCTACTGTCGCCCAGAATGATACCGCAGTACAAACAGAAAATGACTGACTTCAACAATTGGCTAACTTTCTGGTGTCATTCTAAGGGGATCTAGTATCTGTTTACTTGGGATGACATGATTGACAGACCTCGATTCTTTGGCAGAGATGGCCTGCATCTGTCACTCCTGGGTTTTAGGATACTGGCTAAGGCTCTTGCCACCCCTATAGTGCCTGTTTAGGTGATGTTCCAAAGACCAAATTAGCACTGTAACAGCTATAAATAAATGCAGTCTGAGGGTCATGCTGCTCAACATTAGAAGTCTAAATCTCAAGATGCGCTTGCTCAAAACACTCCTCAAAATGGAGAACATCGACATTTGTGCTATAACGCAGACCTGGTTTAAAACAGAAGAAAGCACCCCTGTGCTACCAGGCTATAACTCATTCCACACCTTTTGGCACCAGAACATGGACCGAAACTCCAAACGCAGTGGTGTCTCCATATTCATGAAGGATATGCACACCTCCAGACTGGTAGCCCAGCATAAAGCATCTGAGATACTTCAGGTACAACTAACATTGGGTAAGACAGTGATTCAGGTTGTAGCCTGCTATAGGTCCCCAACCATCTCCCAAGACTCTCACTCCATGTTCCTAAGCAACCTGGAAACTCTTAGGGTCCAACCCAATACTCTCATACAAGGTGACTTCAACTACCCCTCCATCAACTGAGAAAACTACTCATGCACCAATACACTGGCTCAACGCTTCCTGGAATTTATCAATTTCAGTGCCCAAGACCAGCTCATTCTTACCCCTACTAGAGGAAGCAACATCCTTGACCTGGTTATTACTAACATGGGCAACTGTTGCTCTTCACCAATAGTCAGTTTCTTCCTGGTTAGATCCGACCACAAACTAATCACCATGGAAATCCACATCTCACCCACACACCCTTGCAAAGGTAACCACCATGAAAAACTTCTCCAAAGCTGACTTTGGGCTCCTAAAAACAGAGGTGGCTAACTTCACGGCACCCATGTCAATGGAAAATAGATGCATGACTGCCGAATCATACACCAATGCACTGTACGAACATGTACACAAATGCATGGAACTAGCCATACCCAACAGAACCAAGACGCTCTCCTCCAAAAAAAGGAAGCCAATCTGGTGGTGCCCTACCATTAGTAAACTCTATAACAGAAGGAAGAAACTGTTGCAGAAACAGGTGAAGTCCCAAGACTGGAAAAACTCCCTTATTAGCCTCAACAAAAAGTTGAGATTCCTCATCAAAACCTTTAACACCAGCTATGAAGGCAGAATTGTGGCAGACACTAAAAACAACCACAAAGCCTTCTATAGTTATATCAAGAATCTCCATGGCAATACTCAGGTTTGCTCTGAGTTACTGCACAATAGTACCTCCTATATTGAGCCAACAGATATTGCCAACATACTGGCCAACAGATTCAGTGCCAACTTTACCCCTCTCTCCTCTCCTAAAGGACCAATCAAAATACCTAATGAATACCAGGCACCCAGTATTACTGCAGCACAGGTTAAAGCTGCATTGTCCAAGGCCAAGAATACCATTTCCATGGAACCCATCAATATCCCTGGATGTGTTCTACATGAACCACAAAGTGAACTTGCCATGTTCAATCACAGCCTCACCTTAAGCTGTGTCCCAACTGAATGGCACATTGCTACAGTCATCCCTCTCCATAAAGGGGGAGAGACTACAGGCCCTGGGAATTATTACCCCACTAGCCTGATGAGTCTGATATGTAAGGCTATGGAGCGCATCATCATGGACCTAATTAACAAGGATATAGGAAATCTCCAAACTCTAGATCCCATGCAATTTGGTTTTGTGAAACGTAGATCATGCCTGCTCAACCTGGTTGACTTCTTTGAATCAGTCACCAGAGCTGTGGATGAGGGCAAGGCAGTTAATACAGCCTAGCTTAATCAGGCCAAGGCCTTTGATACCATTCCTCACTCAGGAATTATTGATAAACTCACTAAACTAGGCATCAACCCCTATTTCACTAGGTGGGTTGCAAACTGGGTCACAGATAGAACCCACAGTATGAAAGTAGTAGACTCCAAGTCAGACTGCTGACCAGTCACGAGTGGAGTCCCACAGGGATTGGTCCTGGGTCCTCTCCTGTTTGGCATCTACTTCTCAGAAGGCCAGGCCAACACAGAGGGACTCTGGCTGACTAAGTTCACAGACGACTGCAAGCTGAGAGCCATTATTAACACCCCAAGTGATGTAGACATCCTACAGAAAGGACTCACTGAAACTAATGACTGGTGTCAAAACCATGGCCTTAAGCTTAATAACAAAAAATGCGTCATCATCCCCTTTGGGAAAAACTCAGTTCCCACTAATTACCACATCAATGGGAGTCCACTGAACACTGAAGATGTTATAAGAGATCTGGGAACACAGGTTGACAGCAACCTCTCCTTCAACAACCATATTGCCACTGTGGTCATAAAGTCCTTCTATGTGGCACATCGCATTACCAAGGGTTTTCCATCCATGAAGAAAGAGGTCATTGTCTCCCTCTACTCTTCCCTCATTAAGCCAATCATCGAGTATAATTCCCCATTTGGCATGAACCTCACTAGACACATGCAACAGCTGGAAAGGCCACAAAAGTATCTCACAAAGAGGATCCTAGGCCTTAAACACATGTCCTACATGGACAGACTGAAAAATTCCAGCTATTCTCTGTCTCATATCGCCTACTAAGAGGCGATCTCTGCTTGACTTACAAAGCCATGTCTGACCCAGCTCTGTTAGAAATGTTACATCTAAAGAAATCCAATCCTCCACACCACACACTCTAGAGACTTCAACCTCATTACCACAATCAACAGAACATGCCGGAGGGACAGGTTCATAACCCAGAGACTGCCCATGCTCTGGAATAGACTTTCCATACATGTCAAGAAGAGCACCTCACTGCCCGTCTTCAAGAGAAATCTTGATGTGTGGATGGGAAATAGAAAGTTCACCCCGGGAATCGCTCCATTGGCTCTACTTGATAGAGGCACTGGGAACTAACGTCAGGCAGCATGATGCCCGGGCACTTCTATGGGCTAGGCTTGTAAAGGCCCCAGGGCCATTAGCCTAGTACACACCTATTAACCTATGAACTTATTGGTGCATGAATCCAATGGTCTGGGCATACCTTCATCCCAACCCCTGATGTTTCTGGCTTTTCTATACACAAAGGAAGGAGCTTCTCCAAGGATGTCCATTAGATATGAGCTTTCAGTAATTATGACCCAATTCTCTCTAATAATATTACTGATGCTATCATAGTCAACGGTAAAAGTCAAGATACAACTGTTTTTAGATTTGTTGTCCATAGATTTCTTTAAAACCCTCCTATAAGGATTGTTAAGTGTTGGTGAATTTGTACTTTTTAGTTCAATTATAGGTTCCAGAATGCTTCTTAACATTTTGCTTTCATATCCCCTCACCAAAAAAATCATTTTCAAGATAATTTAGGCTCTTAAGGAAGGGTTCCATTTTTGTGATGATCCTGGCCAACCTGTATCTCTGGGACTTAACAATGTTATAATTTGTCCTGGTGGTATAGACACTCTTATTATGTAGCAGGAGGTTTATTCTGACAGGTTTTCTGTAAAGATCTGTCAATTTTACCTTGGTCCAAGTCTTTTGTAATCTGCATGTCTAAGAAGACTGCTGAGGTGAGGCTGTGGGAAGAGAAGAAATGCAGGAAGCTGGTGGTTTCATTCAGATAGTTGATAAAAATCTTCTAATTTAGCACTGTCTGCTTTCCACATAATAAAGATATCATCAATAAAGTGCAGATACACTGTGATATGTTGCATGTATTCTCTGTTGTTAAAAACATAATCCTCCTCCCGCTTGCCTAGGGCTATGTTGGCTAGGCTAGGGGCCATAGCTGCACCCATGGCTATACCAGTCTTTTGTTTATAGTAATTTCCATTACACATAAAAAAATTGTAGCTAAGCACCATGTCTAAAAGGTTACCTGTTCTTTCATATTGTGCTGGTGTGCCATTGTTGTTTGTCCTGTACAAATTAATCACTGCTTCAATACAATAATTATGTGGAAGTACAGTATATAATGATTTAACATCTGTTGTCGTTAAAATGCTATCAGCATCAATCGTACTGTTTTTATTTTCCTTAAAAAATCATTAGAATCTTTTATGTGTGAAATGTTCTTCTCAGCCAGAGTTTGTAACAAAAAATCCAGGTAGATGACAGGAGCTTCTGTCAGGGGACCCCCCCCCCACTTGCAACCACTGGCCTGTAAGGAGTTTTTTCTCCATTTTTTTATGTGGCTTAGGAATTCCAAAGAATATAGGCAAGCAGGGGAAGGTGCCTGTAGATAGTCAAACAAGTTATTTGTTAAACCATCATCATAAAGTGCATTCAAGGCTATGTACCAGTTGTTGTATAATGCCTTAATCTCGTCTAAAGTTAAAGATTCATAATAGTTAGTGTCACTCAACATTTCTTCTATCCTCTGGTTAATACAGCTGGCATCAGTAACAACAATACCCCCTCCCTTGTCAGCCTTCATAACTCGTCGAGACGTATCTTTGCCTAACTCAAACAATGCTTTTTTCTCACCTTTGTTAAGGTTGTAGAACCTTCCCTGTGCTGGTTTTTGCAGTACTTTCCCGATGTCCATTTCACATTGGTGCTCAAAGGCTGTTAAAGTTTGATGTAAGGGAGGGAAGTAATTACTGGGTCATTTTATTATTTCTTCAATAGTTTTTTTTTTCTCAGTGGTATCAGATTTGCCATGGTACAGAACTTTCAGATTTAATTTTATGACACAGGATTTTAAATCAACCAGTACCTGTGTTGTGTCAGACCTGCAATAGGGAACAAAAGTTAACCCCTTTGAAAGCACACTAATCTCAATGTCAGTAAGTTCTTTTTTGGATTGATTCTACACAACATGGTAAGTTAATAGTGTGGCTGGTTTTTCTGTCGGGTTTGGGATCCTGTGGTGTAGTTGAGCGCCTCCAAGTATTTCATTTCCCTCACTCCTGTCCATTGCTTGGTTCTCCCAGCCTTCCAGTGGGGCTCTGGCTAGGGATGGGGAATGTTGAAACTCCTCTTGTGCCCTTTGGAGTCTCAGAGGATTGTAGTGGTAGCCTTCCTGGTGACTCTGATAGTATTGTCCTCCTCAGGAGTTCTGATGTTGGGTCTAGTAATGGTATTGGTACTGGTCCTGTCGTTGGTGTTGTGGTTGATGTCTATGCTGATGGTAATGTCCCTCTTGGTGGTGTGAGTCTCAATGTTCCAGATGCTGCTCTTGGTAGCATTAATAGACAATGAGAATAATTCAGCAGAAACATGGGGTGTAGTGAAAAAAATAATTTGAGAGGAAATACAGAAGCAGCTGAGGGAGAGATTGACAGAGACAGAGAAGAAAATAAGGGAACTTAGACAGCAGTTAGTAGAAATACAGAGAGAAAGGAGGGGGGAATGAGAATGCAAGAAAAAGAGCGGGAAATAACGAAGAGGATACAAAAATGGGAAGATGAAAGCATATGGAGGCAATGAAGAGTAGTGGAGAGGATGTACTTGAAAGTTGTCCCCATAGCAGAGAAAATATTGGCAACAAGTCTAAGACAACAGGAGATGGAAAGAGGTACACATGAACTGGAAGGGAAGGAAGGAGAGGGGAAAAAGAATGAAACTAGGGGAGATGTTAAAAGGATCCCAGGAGTAGTATCAACAGCTGTATAGGACTGAACGAAACACGGGAACAGAGAATAATGAGGACTGGAATGAGGAAGAGCTACGAGCTGCACATTATCTTTTCTGCAGACCTGGAAACTGCCCCTCCCTGTCCACCCTCCTATCCCTCTACAAGCCTGCATGATCTCTCCGTAGCACTGACCAAGCACTGCTGAACACCTATAAGTCCAACAAAACTATAGGCAGGTTACTTTATAAATGTTCCGTATCTCAAACCTGAACCAAACTCCCATCTAACATGCGACATATCCAGTCTTCGCTCTTCTTCAAAAAGTAACTGAAAAAATACCTAGCCTACTCTCTCTCCTGCAGTTGTCACTACCTCACCTACTCTTCCACTACCACACCAGAACTATTCCCTTCATACATTATATATACTTACAATCCTGTGGATCCATAGCTACAACACGCTCCTCCCAACTTTGCCCCCTATTTTATTTCTTGTTTCCCTGGTCAGTCCATCTCTTTCCTCCCCATTTCCTTCTCTCCATTCTGTCTAACTTTACCACCCCCCCCTTCAACCCCACCCACTATAACCAACACAACTGCTATTCTTTGCTCTTCTCTGTCTCTTCAATTATTCTTCACTCTTCACTCCACTCCACATACTATTCTTCTGTTTTGTTCTACCAACTCGACCTCTATCATCTTGTTGTTGTACATGATCAAAATGCATATATTAATGATTTCTACAAGGCATTAATGTTGTTACTCACATGTCTCTTTATCTTTCCCTGTTTAATGTTCTTAAACTTGCAATGTAACTTGGTCTTCTTCTTCTTCTTCTTTCGGCTTTTCCCGGTTCGGGGTCGCCACAGTGGATCACCTGTCCGCTCATGATTGGCAGTGGAGTTTTACAGTGTCGAGTTGCCAGCCCAGCGCCCAACCTTCCACAGAAGGCACACACATGCACACACTCACACCTAGGGCCAATTTTGAGTGTCCAATCCACCTACAGCATGTCTTTGGAATGTGGGAGGAAACCGGAGCACCCGGAGGAAACCCATGCAACCACAGGGAGGACATACAGACTCCGCACAGAAGGCACCCCAGCCGAGGATCAAACCAGAGAACCTCTTGCTGTGAGGCAGCAACGCTAACTGCTGCACCACCGTGGCTGCCCCTGGTATGGTTATGATATGAGTATTAATTTGTTTGGCATCATCTTTTATCTTGTGTTTATGGAGCTTTGTCAATTATTTTAATGATTATCTACAAGGGATGTTTGTAACTCACATGTCTTTTTATCTTGCCCTTTTTTATGTTTTTAAATTTTGAATGTAACTTGATTTTGTTATGATATATTTGTATTATTTTTTGGCATCATCTTTTTTATCATGTGTTCATGGAGCTTTTCTCCTCGGGTCTCCACTGAAAATGGGCCACCCAGCCCAGTGGACTAACCCAGTTAACAAAGGATAAATAAATAAACAAATAAATAAATAAAGGAAGACTGCCAGAACTAGGAAAGTTAGAAGAGGGAGAAGGAGAAAGATTATTAGAAAGGATTAGTGAGGAAGAAATAAGAGTGGCATGAGAGAAGACGGTGAAAGGACAGTCCCCATGAGGAAACAGTTTGCCAATAGAGTTCCATGATCCCTAAAATGATATGACAATAAGGAACTGGAAGGGATTATTCAACTCTGTACTGGGGGAGGGGGGCTGTGCCTAGTTCATGGAAAGAGGTGGTGATCTCAGTAATACATAAAGAATGAAAAGATCCCAGAACACACGATATCAGTACTAAACCACAAGTACAAGAATTGCATGATAATACGGGCAAATAGGATGGGGAAAAGAATACCAAAAACAGGATTTGTAGGGGAAGGAGGACCACAAACAGTATAATTAGAAGATTATTATTAATGAAAGCTGCATGCTAGAATAAAAGGGAAATGGCATTAATCTCTCTAGATAATGAAAAAGCATCTGATCGGGTGGGCTGGGAGTACTTAGTGCAGATGAAATAAGGATGAGGTTCCCACAAAACTGGATAGAGATGATACAGAGGATATATGCAGGGCTAATGGCAAAGGTGAAGATAAAGGCAAGCATACTGGACACAATATAAATAAAGAGAGGAATGAGGCTAGGATGCTCTCAGTCCCCATTATTGCTTGCCCTGCATATAGAACCACTAGCTGAAAAAGTGAGATGGTTTGATTTGAGAGGCTACTGATGGGGAAAAGAGGAAAATAAAAAAATCTTTATATGTAGACAACGTATTGGTGAAGTTAACAAAACATAAATAGGACTTGGAGAAATTGTGGAGAATTCTGAAAAAAAAATTTGGTTAACATCAGGCTATAGGATAAAGCAAGAAAAAGAAACAATATTACTGATAAACAGAGAAAAAGAGAGAAGAACAGAACAAGAAGCAGAAGGGAGGTGAAGTACCTAGGAATAAGAATGAGGATATGGTAGATAACACAATGAAATGAAAGCAACATATGAGAGTATCTGCGAGAAAGTTAAAAGACACATACTGGGATGGAAAATGATAAGTTTAGAATTAGATGGAAAGTGCAGGTGTTGCAGATGGATGTAATTCCCCAATTTATGTATGCAGGGCAAGCATTTTGGGAATAATAGGAGAATAAATTATTAAAGAAGATTAAGCAGTTAACCATAGACTATATATGGGAGGGAAGAAGGCCAAGGTATTGTGGGAAAGAATCAAAGAAACTACAGAGAATGGAGGGCTGGGGGTACCAGATTTAAAAGATAACCTGCAAGCATTTTTGATAGTAAACATAATTAGATATGTTAGAGGCAAAAGAGGGGACTCTGAGGGAGGCCATTGATATAATGGAGGTTTTATTAGAAAGCACACATGAGGAACTGCAGATGGACTGGATAAGAAAATGCAGAAAGAGGTACAAAGAATAAGGAAGGATGGAAGAGCGGAAGAGTAGAATCACAGAATACTCCCTATTGGGGGTTTGAGAGAAGAAAAGAGAACTCAAGCGGTGATGTGGAGTAAATGTCAGGATAAAGTGAGATATTGAGATCAGATGCAGAAAGGGGGTTGAGTCAAGGCTGAGTGGAGGCTGGAAAATATAGAGTAACTTGGAATGGATGCCAAGGACATGTAGGAAAATAGAAAACACATGGCAATAGCAGGAACCAACACTCCAAATAATAGTGCCAACACAGCAAAGGTGAACAGAGGGGGGAAACATGAGTAAAATGTTGCAAGTGGGGAAGGAAAGTGTGATGATGAGGAGACAAGGATAGTTGGAATAGTGCAAAATAAAGTGGAAAGGTGAACTAGGAGAGCAAATAATGGAAAAGGAATGGACAGAGATTGTGCAGTTATCCAGAAACATTAGTAAGGTAAGGAAGTTCTGGATATTTGCCTGGAAGTGTTTGCATAAGTACTTTTATTATTCAGCCAAGTTAGCTAAGATATACCCAGGGGTGGAAGGTAGATGCTAGAGATGTGATGAGAAATATGGAATATTATTCCACATATTCTGGGAATTTACATAGTTAAGGGAGTCAAATGGGACAAGAGTCACTCACTCCAGGGATCTCAACCTAGCATGTGACATTAACAGAACATATTGGACAGACAAATATATCTCCCAGAGATTGCCACTCCTCTGGAATAAGCTCCCACTTCACATGAAGCACAACTCCTCAATGACCCTATTTAAGCTCAACCTTGACAATTGGATAGGTGACAGTAAAATCACCCTGGGGGTGGCAACTATGTCCCTTATGGATAGGGGTAGTCAGTGCTGATCATAGAACCACTCTGTTAATAATGACCATCTAACTATGGCAATTAGGGTACATGGGTTTTTACATGGCTAGGCTTGTAAAGGCCCTAGGGCCATTAGCCTATTAACCTCCTATGAACCTATGAGTTTAAAGAAAAAGTAATAGAATTATTAAGAAAGGTAGGAATGGGAGAGGTAAAATGGAACAAGACACTATAACTTTTGAGATACAGGGAAGATATACAGGGACATCAAAAATAGATGGTGGGATTGATAGCAACAGTAGGTAAAAAAAACATAATAAAATATAGAAACAACAGCAAGGCCCAAAAGGAACAGAGGTGGAAAAGATATTAAAGAAGCCAAATGAAGAAGAGGTGACAGAGAAGGGGGAAATGACACATACAAAAATGGGGCATATTGGATAGAAGAGAATGAGGAGGAAAAAGATGGTAGATGAGACAGTATTGAGAAGGAAAGCAAAATAATAGGCTGGACAGAAGGACAAAGTGCAGGCAAGAAATCAAGTGGAAAGACAGGGAGGAAGATAGAAAAGGGTGCACCTGAGGAGGGAAATGAGTGAGGAGGGGTACTCTACAAAGGAAAAGGGAAGAGAGGGAACAATCCCCAAAACAAAGGGAGAGGCAACACAAGTTAGGAAGAAACGGAATAGAGAAAATGGAAAGAGACAGGCGAGAGAAAGAGGAGTGTATATAATTAAGAAATGCAGGAGTATCAGAGAGGGACCATGGAGAGAAAAAGTGCAGGATGACAAGCAGATAAGGGATGGAAAAATGGGGTAGGTGAAAAAAAGCATAAATAGTAATGTCTGCTCTGTAAGATCAACAGAAGGTAAAATGCCTAAATGTCAACAGGTTCCTCCTTCCTGGTGATGGGGGTGGGGTGACAATGTAAATAGTTTAGACAGTTAAAGTGGAGAGTAAGTAAAGAGGAACATAGACATGAAAGGTGTAAATACATAAAAGAGGTAGATGATGCTGCTTAGCTACCTCACTGCACACCACACTGACAGTCTGCATGAAATCTCACAGAACTTTCATTAGAATTTGTCTCCCAGGATTGTAAGTCTTTTTCCCCAGCCACACAATCTTTCCATAGTGGCTTCCCTTTCTGTACCTTATTAACCTATCTGCCCAATCTCAGGGTGACAGTCAAACATCTCTTTTAGTTTCTTGCCTGGGGGGGGGGGGTTCTCATTAACCCAGTTGTTCCATGGAGGGGTAAGATTCAGGTGGCAAGTAGTAGGTGAGTCTGCCTGATTATGTAGGTTTCTTTCCCACCCACTGGATTCCTTACCCCTGCAGAAGCTCCCTTGAGCAATACAATTTTTGCATATCCTTGGAAGCATGAGTACAACCACACATGATTCCATGGTGTATGTGGTACACTGCCAGAAGCATGACTACAGCCACACATGACTCTGTGGTGCATGTAGTACACTGCCACAAGTTTGAGTACAGCCACACATCTCCATGATGTATGCGGTATACTGCCAGAAGCATGAGTACAGCCACATGTGACTCCATGATGCATGCAGTACACTGCTGGAATCATGAGTACAGCCACACATGCCTCCACAGTGTATGTGGTACACTGTCATAAACAAGAGTACAACCTCACATGACACCATTGTATATGTGGTACACTGTTGGAAGCATGTGCACAGCAGGCTTGTAGCCTGTGAGTGCAACACCTAGTGCTGCCTCCAGGTGCCATCCAAGCAGTGAGCCAGAATAATCTCCCTCCCCCAAGAGGGGCAAGTTGGCATTGGCCACAAACACCTGTCCCCCTGTCTAACCTATCCAATGGTCATGATGCTAGTTGAACTCAGGTTGTCTAGATCAGTGTCATGGCTTCATCCTCCTGGCTTCCCTGGCTTTTATACATTGCCACTAAATTACCTTTAATGTCTGGCTTGCTCAAATATTTGCTACATTAGAACAGCATATAAACTAAACTACTGCTTTGCAGACATAACTCAGCACATTTGCCACATTTGACATCTCTGGCTGATAAGAGTACATGGAGGTGGATACTTTTAAAGAGAATTGTAATCCTCCACAAAATACACTCATTTCATTTATTTCTGTGCCCAGAACAAAAAAGAAACCATGTAACCCAATGTAGAAGATGACAAAGAACATAACTGAAAAGGAGTTGCTAATTAAAACATGTACAATTGCTATACCATAAGCTCTTAAAACAACAGTTAAAAGTGCTTCTGTTGTAAGTGAATGGACAGAACAGCCTAATGCAAAAATAATGGCAGAAATGTCTTACTGTATGCATACCGGGAACACTGTGGCAAACACCAGCTTTAGAATGAAAACAAAATCCTGTCAGTCTCCATCAAGCATTTTGGGGGTAGTGCATACTATAAAATAATACTTAACACCTAGATAGCTGCAGGGATATTATTACTGCACAAAACAATCAGTATATGTTAAAAAAGTAATACAGTTATAACAACAGTTGTACTTTAGCTGTTTAATTTTAAGACAAATATTTATTCAGTTAATTTATTAACACTCAGCTTACCGAATGTTTAAGCCGAACCTTGGTGATCAGAAGTGTTCCATTAACATAGACCTTTGCCTGATCACTTGGTTCCAATGTAACTATGCCATCCAAATTTGTAAAAGTGGCATGCTGATTCATAATGCTGCAAGCAAAACAAAATACAACTTGTAAAAAATGAATAACATTATCTGTGCTGCTGCAATACCAGTGCTAAAACTGTAAATTAAAACTAATGGCCCTCCTCTTGCAGGTCCATGGTGCTCCATATGCTGGTAAAACAAAGGCAAAGTCTGCAATAATCACTTTATTTTTTTTTTAAATGGAGCTAATACAAAACTCTAGTATTAATGTTTATTTTCTATACCAGGTAACCTGCTAAAATAGCATCATATTACCATTAGAGGTTGTGATGTCCCCACTCTGGGCCAGTAATCAAGGAGCCTCCATCCTTTGACACTGGAGAGGGATGGTCACATGGAATACAATAGATACACTCAGTATTTCCAGATGCAGACCTCTCTGTATCAAGCACAATTTCCCTTAAGAGCACACAGGAACACACTCAGCCTGGGGTCTGGGTTTCTCTCTCTCTGTCTCTCCCCAGGTCCCCAATAAGGCTCCCCACTGGCACAGCTGTAGGGTTAAGTCCTCAGCCAAGTGTCCAAGCCAAGTCCTCCATCACCCTCTCTGTGAAACCAGTGCTTCATGTCCCTGTTCCAAGTAGCTGACACATACACTTTAAGGTGGATTCACTGCCACCAGTCAGTTACTATAAGGGTCTTAATGGGTAGTATGCAATTATACTTGAGTGAAATTAATATTAATACAAATGGTAATGTTGACCAAACAGCAAGGCTTTCAGGATTGCCCAGATTTATCACCAAATAAATATATGCAAATACTCTCAAAACTTAAATATTTTTCTAAAAGGACCAGCCACAATGAGAAGTTTAAATATATTTAATAATAAATAATAAAAGTACATGAAAATACTAAATATCTATTTACAGTAAACACCAGAATTTTAGCAACAGGAAATATTAAAAGTAATACAGTTGGAAAGATTCACACAGTTATAGAAAAGCAATACTCAACTATTCTCGCTATATTTTCCTTACTAATCTAAAGAGTACTAGTTCCCGGTTACTTACTAGCACAAAGCAAGATGAAGGGGGTAAGTGGTCTTCCTCCTTTGAAAGGTTCCAAGAACAGACTGCTCAGTCTGACTTCAGTATCCTCTAAACAGAATGACATCACATACAGCTGGTAATCTGACTTCTGGCTCCCATGCAAACCCCATTGCTAGAAGCTGTCAGGATTTAGCACCTATGTGTTACCATACAAACAGATAGAACTATGCTCAGATCTGCTGCTGCTCCTGGAAGTCATAAAACCATTTCAAGCCTCTACCCTCCAAGAGTAACAATTAGCTCTCTGCTGCAGACAATAAAGAAGGATTCCTAATACTTGGTTTCCCAGACATTTTGTCTCTGGCTGCAACCAGAACTGTAAGATGCAGTCTTTATGTCCTAATTTAATTTCAACTATTTTTCAAAGTTTGCTGCAGCTGGATTGTGATTAACCACATCTCTTCCAGTATCTTCTGTTACAATATATACATTTAAACAGTTACAATAATGCATGTGCATTTCTTTACTTTCCAGCAGGGCAAACTGTTGAAACATTTTAACACAAGCAACTTTATAAATACATTTTTAAACACAAGCATTTGTACAAATCAGTTTGATACACAAATGATATGTAGTTCTTTACAAAACTCCAGGTAGGTTGTGCTGGCATATGTTACACATCTACTGCCCTACTTCTCCTGGCATGGCTGGCAATACCTCTTATCATGACATCTCTCATCCCTTTAAAGACTCAAGCTAGTTTTTCAAGTGACCCTTGAGAAATGTTGCTTGAGAGAAATAAGCCTATCTGGGACTATATTATCCCATACCCTGTCTTGAGATACCATCTGCCTTGGCATCGCTGACCTCGCTACAGTGCTGCACTGTCATATCATATGCCTGCAACCCTAGGCTCCACCAAAGTAACTTGGGATTTTGCTGGTTGGTTGTGAAGTTCAAGCCCAGTTTAGTTCTAGTTGTGGCTTACAGTGGTGTGTATGCTATTTGTAGTTTGTGGCAAAGTTTGCTATTTTATTGTAGCATTGCTCCATCTTGGTAAAGGTAGAAGTTTGTAAGTTAGTTAGAATAGTGGCACTGTACAGAAGGGAGGGAAGAAGGAAAGTTTTTGCTAGGGTAATTTTAGTTGCAGTAGTTAAGTGTTTATTTCTGTATAGAAGTCCCAGTTTTTGATGAGTTTATTTTATGGTGGATATGGGGGTCGAAGGTACGTTTATTGTCAATAATTACAGTCCCGGTAGTTTAGTATCCTGGACTATTTCTATGACAGTGTTACCAGATGCATAGTTATTAAACTGATCAGTGACAAGGAAGGTGTTTTTTGGGTGGAAGAGTAATAGTTTAGTTTTCTTTGGATTAAGAAAGACTTCTGCATTTTTTTAGCCAGGAGTCAATGGCAGTAAATGCCGTTTGGGTGTTGGAAAGTAGTTCAGGTAGTGTATGCATAATGCAGATTATGGTAAAATCATCAGCATATTGTAGGAGGATTCCAGGGGGAGAGTAAGTGTATAGGTTATTTGTAAACATGTTGAAAAGTAGGGGGCCGAGGATGGAGGCTTGAGGGACACCAGTAGGGTAGTGGAGAAAGGGTGAGAGTTCATTGGACCATTTGACTGCTTGTTTCCGATTTTCAGGGTAGTTCTGAAACCATTGTACTGTGTTATGGGAAAAGCCTAGGTTAGACAGTGTAAACTGAAATAAAACTGTGGCCAAAAGGACCAAAAAAACAGAAAATAAAAATAAAAAAAGAGTCACAAATGACAGCAAACCAGCTGTCCAACTTTATTCACGGGAAACAAGTATGACTAAGCGCTTTCACCATAACATGGCTTCATCAGAGTCATAAAAAACTTGGCCTAAATGCTCTATTTATATAGCTTAATAACTGAATAATGATTCAGTCAGTATATTACTCAATTGTTAAAGCACCAGCCTGCATAAAATCAGATATATATGTATTCACTATAATTAAATATTCATCACAAATTGTATATAACTAAACTATCACCAATATGTTACATATATAATATTAAATACTTCAATAAAACATTAAAAAAATGGAAATGAAAATAATAATAATACTAACAATGTAAGTGATGGCACCCTTATTAAATCGCATTTGCTCTTTGTTTGAGCATAGGGACTACAGAAATAAAATCATTTAACCCTGGTTTGCAACTTGCATTCAATCTTAATTGCCATTTGGCCTCTCTTGTTTCTAGTTCTAACTTGCTGTCGCCACCTCTAAGTAGGTTAGACAGTGTGTTGAAGAGTAGAGGATGAGAGACCATGTCAAAGGCATTAGAGAGGTCAAGGAACACTGAGGCTATGTAGTATTCAGCATTGGTCGGCACAGTGGTGCAGCAGCAGCATTGTCACCTCACAGCAAGAGGTTCTCTGGTTTGATTCTTGGCTGGGGTGCCTTCTGTGTGGAGTTTGCATATCCTCCCTACGTTCTTGTGGGTTTCCTCCGGGTGCTCCAGTTTCCTTCCATGTTAGAAAGACATGTGTCTGGAGAATTTCTCCCCAGGTCTCAGCTGAAAATTGGCTTTGTTCCAAGTTGGACCTTCCCAGTTGACAAATGTTAAGTAAATAAATCTCTAGCACTGTTCATGGTGTCTGTAAAAGATAATAGGGCTTTGGATGTGCTGTGGTTTGGTCGGAAATCATGTTGAGTTTTAGTTAAAAGACTATGTTGCAATAGATATTGCATTAACAGCTGGTGGATGCTTCTTTCGAGAATTTTAGATATGGGTGATAGGATGGATATAGGATGGAAATTGGATGGTTCAGTAGAGTTGCCTCCTTTGTGGATAGGGATGATGTGTGATTGTTTCCATATAGTTGGTACTAGTGATTCAGACAGAGATCTATTTATTAGGATATTAACTGGGTACACAATTGAGATCGATGTGAGTTTAAGGTAGTGCGTTGGGAGATTATCAGTCGAGGTGGAACAGAGATTTTGTTTTTGTAGTAGATTTTTATGGTGTCTGTGGGTATGAGCTGGAATGAGAATGAGGTTTGTTTGCCATTGTTTGATTAAGGGGTTTATTATTGACAGGGTTGGAAGTAGATGATGGGATAAGATTGGTGTCTAGATTGGTTGATGGGTGGGGGTATAGTGTTGGGGGTGTTAATTAGTAGGTCTGCTATTGATTTCATGAAGTGCTTGCTAAAGCTTTCAGTTATATGTGATGGAGGGTTATTATGTGTTGGGATATGTTTCTTGTTTGTTCCTGGGTTGAGTAGAGTCGATATTGAGTGCCAGAATTTTTTAGGGTTGCTTTTATGCTGGAGTTGAAGGTGCAAATGGTAGGATTTTTGTCTTTATTAATTAGTTTTGTGACTTTGTTGCATAGGGTTTTAATGCTGATGCGATTTTGTTCATTTTTGTTTAGTTTTCTGGTTTCCCAGGCTTGGTTTCTTTGTTTCATCAGGTGTTTACATTCCTTGGTAAGCAATGGGACTATATTCTTTTTGGTTCTTTTCATACAAAAGGGGGCCAGGTTATTGGGTATGTGTAAGGAGGTGTTATTAAAGTATAGTACAGGGTCATTGAGTGGTAGAATTTTAAGGGGTTCAAGCTTCACTGAGGTTATTTTTGCTGCCCATCATTTTGAATGTACTATTGACATGGTGTTCCAGTTCAGCTTGCCCACATCTGATTTAATGTTTGGAATCTGTCACGTAGTTGGATTACTGCCTCGTACAATTTGTAACCGATTTGTCATAGTTATAGACCCACGATCCTGAACTGTTAAAAACACAGAAATTTGTCAGCTGTAACTGTTGGACAGTTTTCTGCTGTCATTCACCAGTTCCTTTCAGTTCCCAATTCATATGGTCCAGGTGAGTTATTTGCAACCCTCTCATGTGGGTTTACTTAAAATAATCTAAACTGCATAATACCGACAACAAAAATATCTAAACTGCAAAATATCTAAACAAAAAATATTGACAAAATTAAAGTTATTCTAAGGAAGGGGTTATGCCCTTTCCCCACTGTTGTTTGACCTCATAGTTGGTATATATAATTAGCAGGGGGTGGGGGTGTAGGGTGTTGCCACCTGCAAAAACATTGTTTTTTGGTATGGTTAAATGTTGTCAATATTTTGTGTTTAGATATTTTTGCTGTTGATATTTTAGCTGTCAATATTGTGCAGTCTAGCTTATTTTAAGTAGCCTCATTTCATGTAGGTGTTATTCACCTCACCTTGTGTAAACCCTAATTCAATTCAGAACTCCATGAGGTTAGAAGACAGAAAAGATGCCCAAGTATAAATGGAGACATACTGGATTCCTTGATGTCAAGCTGAGGCTTGATGGTTATTATACTTTTTTTTGTCCCCTGTCATAATGACAAATGTCCCAATGTCCCACATCCTTTGTCGGGTATACCTGCACTCTAGTCTACCCCAATCAATGCTGAATTTCCAGCCAGGGCAAGTGAGGAGCTTAAGGGCATTCTAGGTGGCAGGGATCTCAACTTCAATTCAGGAATTTATTTTTTATGACCTACCCAAGATCCCATTCCCTCACCTACTTTCACTGATAGCATTCAAAGGCTAATTCCCGCATTGGACCATGCCTCGGCTTAGGGAGCATCACCTTCCTTCAAAGGCTGGGCCTACACATCCCTCCCCACCACTGCCTCAGACACCAGAGATGTTAATCGAACCTGGGTTGCCTGGGCTATAGTTAGGGCTTTATCCCTCTATGCCATGATGCTGGCCTAATAGGTACTGTTTTGGTAATCAAGAAGAGGTCTCTCATAAAAAGGCAGTGCTCCTGTCCAAGAAGATTAATGCTGCATCAAGCCAATCAGTTGTCTTGTCTGGGCTGTTCACAGGCTGAGTAATTTATCAACCAGTAGAACTCAGTTCTCCAAAGAATGTGAGTTGGTTATTCACTTCTTTGTAACTAAGTCAACATCACTGAAGACAGTTTAATCTTCCCCAGTAATCTAATGGGCAATTGTGATGTTGTTAATGAGATCCTGTTTTGGTTTTGATATGAATTCCAGTTGTTAGATTATGTTGAAATCATTTCCTTGATTTCTAATATGTAAATTGTTTTTTGTTATTTGTATTCATAACCAAAAAGTTTAACTTTTGCTTACACTGATGAGCTAGACCCTGTGATTTACCACATCATCTTTTCTTCTTCGAGTAGGGACAGTAATTCCAGCTTTGTTAAATAGGTCTTGGTGGCCTCCATCTTGAACAAGTCTTCTCTTGATCTGAATAATCTTTTAACAATTCCTGTAGATGTACATGCCACAACTTATCCTGTGAATGTTCTAATTATGTATGGTATATCATTGTATTCTTACTGCCTACTTTGTTTGGGTCATAGCCAAAAACTGTTCATGTACCAGACCACTTACCTGGTTACCAAATTAAAATAAAAATATTAAAAAATAAGGAATGGAAGTAGGTATAAGCCAGTAGGGATGTGACAGTAAGCAACTGAAGATAGCTCGAAGTTCTCTGATGCTAGAGTGAGGTAGGAGAGAGACGATGAATATTATTAGTTTAGAGCTGTTTTATTTGATTGTTAAAGCAGTGATGCTGAAAGCATTCTGTGAAGTGTTACTTCTGTGATATTCTAAAGCCTTGGAGCATCAGGCAGTCTTGTAAAGAGGTTTAAGACACTGCACTACTAGACCTTGGGCCTGAGGTAGTCCTGTGTTTGATTATCACAGCCTACATTTCCCTACTGTATGAATTTAAGCAAGTTACTTAACCAGACATTGTTCCTGGCATACCCTTCAAGAGGGACTTCATGTCTGTTTGGCTTAGGCAATTAACAAATGTTACTTAATTTGTTTGTTTGCCTTTATGACTTGGCAGACATAAATTTACAGATCTATGTCAATTTATTAAAACCAAATATGGTTGAGACCATATGGTCAACAATGCAGTTAATCAAAAAACTGACATAAATCCACACAATACTCGCTAACAACACAATATTTTTGCAGGGGGGCATGTCCCCTGCACCTCCCACACCTCCTGCTAGTTATTTATACCAACTCCATGATCACACTACAGTGGACAAATGGGCAAATTCCCTGATCTCTACTGTATTGTGATCTCAGTCAGAATGGTTCAATGAATCAAATTGTCGAACATATAGTCTCGACGCTATGGGTTTCGACAATTTGGTCCTTCGACCAATTGACATAGACCCAAATTCACAGCAGGGTTATCACATACGGCCGTGCTTGCTTTTGGAGGAGGACACTATTAAGTACTTATAAAAGGTGGCAAGAACTTTTAAGTGTGTCTACTTAAGGTGTATATGGCTAGGCCTCTTATGGTTCCTGTCATCTCTTATCTGGCATTGTTCCTACATCATGTGGAAACTATTCTTAAAAACAATTTTATATTTTATATTTTTAAATAGTTTTATATGTTTGAATGGGAATATTTTAGACAGATTAGGTGGTTGCAGCTTTGGCCCTAGTGTATAACACCAGACTGAAAACCAATTTTGTTTTTAAATTATTTTAATTCTCAACTAAAACAGTATTTTAAGATTTTAGTGTGATATTTTTACTATACAGAAGGGCAGTATTTTTGAATTGAGTGACTCTTATTTTTCTTGACAAGTCATCTAATGTTTTTTAAAGTCTATCCACACATCAGTGCAAGATTCCATTTATCATCTGGATTTTCTACTCTCAGAAGATTATACTAACATTAGATTTGAAATGAGTATATGTAGACAACCTACTTTTTCCAATAGTCACCTCCAAGTGACCATCCCTTTTGACAGAAAATAAATCTAGTCAAAGTGAAAATGCTATGGCTATAAAGATTAATTTCTAATAAAGAAACCTTCATTTTAGAGAGATTATCTGAAGAATTTATTTACTGAAAGATGGCATCCAAGGACATTGGTGGACAATATAGCTATGAAAGTCTATATTAGTAGGTAGTCAAGGTTCTGACCAGTTTTAGGGAGTCTAGATGGTAAACAACGGCTAGTAGTTCTACTAACACTATATGACATACTACAGGTGATATTATTAGTATCATTACTTCTGATGTTACTGTGGTTAATAAAACATTGCTAAATCAGTGGTTATTTCATATTTTGATAAAGCTATGAATATTTAAGCATCAGTTATAAAAAAAATGGAGGGCAGTATTATTGAATTCCACATCTACCAGCCAAATTAGGGTGTAAACTAAAATTTGTTTTTAAAAAAGAAAGGAATCATAATTGGAGAATAACAAAACAGTAAAAAGTATAATAAATAATTAACCCATAGAATGACATGATAAAATATGGTTGTTGTCAACGATGTAATTTTATTTATGATACCACTTTTAATTTCTCCAAGTCTTTTGGGTTTCTAATACCATGACAGGAATGGACCCCATTCCTAAGTCAAAGTACAATTAAAGTTCATGAAATTAGTATTGTTTCAATCTTTGATGTCAGCCAAAAGTGCTTTTCACAGCACCCGCAATGTGCCCAGTAATGACTCCTTCTGCAATTTGTTTGGGGTTACATGTATTTAAGACCCATTTGTTGCTCCTACTACTATTGGAAATGTCTGGGTATCTTTCTTCCACATTGCTTTCATTTCTGCCTGCAATCCTGGTATTTTATGACTTTGTGTCTTTTTGTATGCAAGACACTGTAGTCACTGGGTGTGGCAATTTCAATGATCAATGCTACTTTTGTCTTCTTTCTATGGATAACTATATCCGTTTTTCCTATCATCTATCTTTTGAACTGTTGGTAATGGGTGATCCCATGTGATGTAAACTTCATCATTTTCTGTGATGCATTGTGGCTCATGTTTCCAGCATTTTTCAGCCACTTCAATACCATAATGTTTGTACAATCCCCAGTGCAACAGTCTTGCCACATTATTATGCCTTTCAGTATAAAGTCCTTCTCCCATTAGTATGTCACAACCAGCAACAAGGTGTGCGAATGTTTCCAGTTCGGTTTAATAAAACCTACAATTGTCTGTTTCTCCCACATGTTCAATGGACTTTGTAAATCAGAGTGTACGTAGCCCATTATCTTGGGCAACCAATATTAACCTTTCATCACTTGGTTTGAATTCACCTCTCTTTAACCATTCCTGCATTCATTCCTAATCAACATGAGGTTCTTCCAGAAGTTTTCTATACTTGCAACTATATTTATGCATTTTCCACATTTCTTGTCTTCTCATCTGGTCCTTCACCTTATATTATTTCTTTTGCTTTTTGTCACATTCAGTTGCTGCCTGATTTTTATCTACTTCTGGTATGATTTCCATTCCTGCTTGAAGATGATGTGCTTCTGCTAGATTAAGCAAAGAAGTCATCTTAGATTTATTCTCCTCATGTTTCAAAACTTTCACTACATTTGGGTCATGTGAGGTGAGCAGATATGTGTGGAGTTCCACGATTGCAGATCTATACATGCAATCAGTGTCAAGGAGGCCCATCCCTCCTTCAGAACAAGGAATATATAATCTTGGAATGCACTGATTTTTATAAATCATTTGGTGAGCATGAAGCATCCTTCTTGTTTTCCCATCTAATCTATCCAACACAATTTGGGGCCAGTCATTCACTCCAAAGCTGTAAGTTAGGACAGGAAGAACAAATTGGTTTATAGCTTGAATTTTGTTCCTAGATGTCATTGCTGTTTTCAGTATTAATTTTAGTCTTCTAAAAATATTCTTAAGTTTTAGCCACATTTGTTCATGTTTTATTGTTGATCTTTCATTAATTCCTAAATACTTATACACTGCCTCTTGCTCAAGTTCTTTTATATCACACTCTTGTCCCAAACTGATGTTTTCTTGGTGCTGCAGTTTTCCTGCTTTAAAGGTTGCTTTTGCACATTTATCAAGACCAAATTACATTCTTATATCATCTGAAAAAGTTTTGACAACTTGCAGTTGTGCTTTCAGTTCCTTATCTTATGAGCTATACATTTTTAAATCATCGACAAAGAGAAGATGAGAAGTCTTTACATTTGTTGTTTTCTAGGAGCCAAATTATAGCCGTGGCCTAAGCTGTTAAGTAGACAGCTTAATGGGTTAAGGGCAAGGCAGAACAGCAGCGGTGACAGAGATTCACCCTGGAATATCCCCCTTTGAATTTCTTTCCCTAGAATAATGATTTGTCCTTTACCATGGCTTAATTGCAAAGTGGTCTGTCATTGTTTCATAGTCACTGTAATGTAGCAAACAGTGTAGGGTGTATCTTATACATTTTTAAGCACTCTTTTATCCATGAATGTGGGATACATGCCATACTTAGATTCTTCCCCTTTTTATAGTTCTCCACTATGATTTTATTTAACAATAAATGATCCTTTGTTCCATATGACTTTATTTTTTGCCCTTTTGTTCTACTGTCATAATTGAGTTTTCTTCTAAATGACTATAAACCCTGTTCGCATCAATTCCTGTATATAATTTATACATCATTGGAAGGCAAGTTATTAGTCTATAATTTTTAGGGTAGCTTGCAGGTTCACTCCTAAGTAGGAGCATTGTTTTTCCTGTTGTTAGCCAGGTTGGTGTCTGTCTGGGGTGCCTATATAAATAGTTCTTACTCATAGCTAAATCTTCATGCAAAGATGTTTATACTTTTGACCAAAAGTTAGATATTGCATCTGGGCCTGGGGTTTTCCAATTAGAGGCTTTTCTTAACTTTGTTTCAATGTCCCTGGCTGTTATTTCATCCCATTTCATATCCTGTACCTTTAAACTTCTTATTCTTTCTTTTACTTCTTCTATCCATTTAGCATCTTTGTTATGTTCCACAGGATCTTCATACATACTTCTCCAAAATGTATCTATTTCTTCTCTTTTTGGCGTCTTTCAATTCCTTTTACCCTTTTCCCAATTCTCTATAAAACTTTTTTGGGTCATCAATAAATTGCTTAGTTTGCACTTTTCCTTTATATTTATCTGTGTATCTTCTAAGTTTTTCCGCCTCTGCTGAGATTTTTAGTTTATTTACAATAGTGCATGATAGATCCTGGTCTGTTCTAATACTGTACAATGCTTTTATCACATCTATCTTTCTTAGTATTTTTTGTTGATCTGTTCCCTCCTTCTATATTCTTCTAACAGTGACACTTCTTGTCTTAATTGCTTTATAGTTTTCTCTATTCGATACTTCCATGATGGAATTCAATTTCTCCCCTTCCTTTCCCTCACTACCTTGTGTTCTTGTGGTAGAACATTATCAGTTATTAATTTAGCTGCACTGCAATATATCCTCTTTACTTCTGTTATATCATATGGATCTCTATGGATAGTCCTAATTACTGTGTTCATTTGTTTTATCAAACTTCTGACTTTTTGGGTTGTATTGACCTTCTGCAGTATTCTGACTTTTCAGGTTTTACTGACCTTCTGCAGTCTATTTCTTTCATTGATCTTATTATGTCTATCTATGTCTATTAAATTAAGCAACTCTTCTCTTAGCTCATTTTCTTCTAAACTGAGGGCACATTTTTTGTTTTCTATTTCCTGCGGGCATTCTATAGAAAGTTCAGTAGCATCTTCCTGTGGCACATTTTCTTCAATTTCATCCTGTGCCATCCGTTGCTCTGTCATATGGGAACTCACTGGCTTATCACTCCTCAGCATTGACTGCATCAGTTTCCACAGTTTCCTGTTACTTCCCTTGCTGTCTTGCTTCAAGTGAATGTTGATACTGGTTTCCTGTGGAAGGCTCCAAAATATCTTCATATGGCACCTGACCAATTACTTCCCATTCCACTGGTTTAACCTTAATTTGGATATCGATTGGTCTATCCTTTGGTGCTTTCTGAATTAGATTTTCTACACTGAATCCTTCACTTTGCAGGTACTCGATAATTTTAGTTTCTATTTCTTTAACTTCTCCATTACTAATCTCCTTTTCTACTTTTCTTGTTTGTCTTCCTATTTTTTGTATTGTAAAGTTTTCCATGTCCAGATTCCTTTGCCTGTATTTTTCGTCAAATATCTTTGGTGCTGCTCTTTTTGTATTGATTAGTTTTGTGTTCTCCTTTGCATAAATGTTACACCATATTAAATGTCTTTTTCTTTCCCATGTCCATATTTCTTCTTCAGACGTCTCCTGGTCTTCCTGATTCTCCTTACTTTGTGGACTCGCTCCATCTTGCTGTGATGCAACCTGTGTTAGACTTTTTACACCAAATCTTTCACTTTGCAGGCACTCCGTAACTTCAACTTCTATTTTTTTTTTTATTTCTACTTTACTAATATTTTTTTCTACATTCCCTCTTTTTGATATTATTTTTTATTGTGAAATTTTCCGTGTCTGGGTGCCTTTGCCTGTATTTCTCTTCAGATATCTTTGGGACTGCTTTCTTTATATTGATCAATTTGGCTTTCATTTTTGCATAAATATTGCATCATATCGAATCTCTCTTTCTTTCCCATGTCCATATTTCATTTTTCTTCTTCTTCTTCTTCTTCTTCTTTTGGCTGCTCCCATTAGGGGTTGCCACAGCGGATCAGCTGTTTCCATTTCTTCCTGTCCTCTGCATCTTGCTCTGTCACACCAACCACTTGCATGTCCTCTCTCACCACATCCATAAACTTTATCTTAGGCCTTCCTCTTTTCCTGTTACCCGGCAGCTTCATCCTTAGCATCTTTTTCTCAATATAATCTGCATCCCTCCTCAGCACATGTCCAAACCAACATAATCTTGCCTCTCTGGCTTTGTCTCCAAACCTTCCAACCTGGGGTGACCCTCTAATATACTTATTCCTAATCCTGTCCATCCTCGTCACACCCAGTGCAAATCTTAACATCTTCAACTCTGCCATGTCAAGCTCTGACTCCTGCCTTTTTGTCAATGCCACTGTCTCCAACCCATATAACAGCTGGTCTCACTACCCTCTTGTCGACCTTCCCTTTCACTCTTACTGGTACTCATCTGTCACAAATCACTCCTGACACTCTTCTCCACCCTCTCCATCCTGCCTGTACTCTCTTCTTCACCTCTCTTTCACACTCACCATTACTCTGAACTGTTGATCCCAAGTATTTAAACTCATCCACCTTCGCCACCTCTACTCCCTGCATCTTCACCATTTTTCTATCCTCCCACTCATTCACACACATAGATTCTGTCTTAGTCCTGCTGACCTTCATTCCTCTTCTCTCTAGAGCATATCTCCACCTCTCCAGGGTCTCCTCCACCTGTTACCAAAATACAAAACTAAAAACCAGCAAAAAAAACACAAAAAGCAAGTGAAGCCAAGAAAGGTTACTCAGCAGACTATTAAATGTTAAAACATTAAATTGGAATTTTTAACATTTAATAGCCTGCTGAGTAACCTTTCTTGGCTTCACTTGCTTTTTATGTTTTCTCCTCCACCTGTTGCCTACTCTCACTACAGATCACAATGTCATCTGCAAACATCATAGTCCACGGGGACTCCTGTCTGATCTCGTCTGTCAACCTGTCCATCACCACTGCAAATAAGAAAGGGCTCAGAGCTGATCCTTGATGTAATCCCACCTCCACCTTAAACGCATCCGTCACTACCACCGCAGACCTCACCGCTGTCACAATACCCTCATACATATCCTGTACCACTCTTAAATATGTCTCTGACACTCCTGACTTCCTCATACAATACCACAACTTCTCTCTAGGCACCCTGTCATATGCTTTCTCTAAGTCCACAAAGACACAATGCAACTCCTTAACTGACATTCTCTGTACTTCTCCATCAACAGTCTCAGAGCAAACATTGCATCTGCGGTGCTCTTTCCTGGCATGAAACCATACTGCTGATCACTAATCATCACCTCCCTTCTTAACCTAGCTTCCACTACTCTTTCCCATAACTTCATGCTGTGATTGATCAGTTGAATCCCTCTGAAGAAGTCAGTTCCTTTGACGAAAACGTGTGTGTTTGTTTGTGATATCTAATTTAGCACATTAATAAACCTTGTGGTTATCCTGCCTGTGGTCAGTACCTTATTGCGAGTAAACGTGTCCTGGTGATTCCGGTCTGGTGTAGCTGCTTTGTGGATTTTGAATCCCTCTGTAGTTACTACAGCTCTGCACATCACCCTTATTCTTAAATACTTTTCAAAAATCTCTGGGTTTTGTTGTTTATATTTTTGCACTTCCTCAGATGCTTCTTTTTACAAACAGATCAAAGCTTCTTGATCTATATACTGTTTTTCACAAATCTGTTGTATTAATGAATATAAATTTTTATCTGAAGTTTCTGAAAGATTTTCTTGTGGAAGTATTTTTCTTTCCTTGAATTTCTCTCTTAATCATTTTGTATATCTTGTGTCTAGAAATTCTGAGCTTTTTGCATAATAGTAACAATACATAATTTCTTTCTTATCCTCAATAGTCCACTTTATCATCTTTATGGCTCTTCTTTGGCCTATCAGTTTTTGTGATTTTTGTGTCCTCCCCCTGGGCCTGGCCTGATCCCATTGTATGAATGTTTCCGTATTTTGAGGATTCTACACTGTCGTTTTTTCCATTCCTGGCACCAGTTTGCCTACCAGGATTGGACATTTTTTATCATGGGCCTTGTGCACCCAGCTATCTTTTGTTTTATCTGTAACCTATTTCTGTCCATGATATGTGCTATACAAATGCAGTCTATATATCAGTGCTGTCTTGGTGAGATTTTGTGAAACAACAGGGTCCACCTCATGAAGGCACTCACCAAGACTTGAGGGTGAATTCAGTATCAGAAATACTACTCTCCTTTGCTTGCTGACTTGTCATCTCTCCATTCAGACTCATTCAGACTCTTCTGGCTCAGTATAGGTGATTCCATTTACAATGAGCTCTGCACACAGTTGTCTATTACCTCAAAGGTAATACACAATTTCCCCATTTAGATTCATAATACAGCTAACTGCAGGGTCATTCCATTATAGCTGCTTCTCAGCTGCATAGTTATTTTAAGTTCTTTTTAAAGGGAATATTTGGTTTACTATAATTCCTCTTGAGTTTGTGAATTCAGAGGAGGATTAAGCTGTAGGGAAAAAAAAGAAGAAAGGAATATAAATCACAATAAGAGAAGGAAGTGGTATTGTCAGTGTAGAGAAAGAAAAAACAAACTGTGGAACTTTAACCTGTGCATATTCCAATCAATCTGAACTTTTAAAAATAACATTAAGCAAGTTTTGGTCCTTTGTTAACAAAATATCAAAAACAATTAATGACTTTCAGGCTTCATACTACTTTTACATTGCATTCAGGTTGGATATATACTCAAAGGAGCAGCAGTTGCAGTACATTGAGGCAAAGCCTAGCTAAACAGGCATGTGAAAAAAGGATGTAAAAGGCTGCCCACGTACAACTAATGGTATGCTACTTATATAGATGTTTCAGCAATTCGTTTATTCAAAATCTTGGCGGCCTGCAAGCATTTTGTTAAACTACTATCCTGTTTATTACAGACAGCACAACAGTCCATTATTGTTTTAAGGGAATACAAAGCAACTGACTCAAATTACAGACTGCAACCATAGTACTAATTAGCAGTTTGTTGGGATAAGCACATTATTATATAATAAAAAGTGCCAAAAAGTAAAACCAACACCAAATGATTTATTGTAGTGACCAGTTAAATTAAAAGATTAACCAATATTTAGCATTGCAACAGAACATTAGAAGGTAGTATAGTGCCAATGTATTGTCTCTTCTTCAAAGCAAAGAAGGATGAATATAAGGTATTTAAAACCTAGTCTCTTATAGTTTATGTACGCGAATGGATAGTTCTGGGATATTGCCCCCTTTACTGTTAGTTCCACTTTTTTTTTGTTTTGTTTTTGTTTTTATTTCTTTTTTTCTCCCTTTGGACAAGTAAGCTATTTTAGTTTGCATTTTATAACATATTAATTTTGTGCACAGAAAGTGGTTGCTGGTATTGAATTTGCTGAACTGGGGGTTGCTTCTCTACTTCGTGTTTTGGAATTTCCATGTTGGGTGGTGACTCTTTACAAATACCTTTTTCAATAAATGTTTATAGTGTTATTGGGGAGAATATGATTTATTGTGAGGCTAGTCACTTTGTTGACTTAGAGCAGAAATATTTGTAAATGTTACTAGATTGTAACTTAAATTTGTACCATCTTTAATATCTATATTTAAAAGTGGCATCACTACTAAACATGATGAGTGGCAGGAGAAAGCCATATAACCATGCTGCTTGTTTTGTTTGATTAATAATGAAACTCCAAAGGATGGGAAGTATTTTATTAATACTGAAGAAATGCATGACAACATGCTGAACAGAACTAGTGCCTCTGTACTGTCTAAAGTTAGTCTAATGTAATTGCTTAATATATTTTATAGGTTCATTGACAATACTAGGCTATTGGCCCAGAGGCTCTTATAACCCTAGCCAAGAATTTCACCCATGTTCCCACAAAGTCAGCACCTGTTTTCCCTGTCCAGCAGGGACACAGGTGGGTTCCCAGGGGTATATTTTCTGTTTCCCATCCAGTTATCCAGGTTCCTCTTAAAGAGGGCTAGTGAGGTACTCTTCTTGACATGGAGAGGGAGTCTATTCCACAGATGGGGGAGTCATTGGGACCTAAATCTATCCCACCAACAAGTTCTATCAACGTCACTGACCAGGTTGATACCTTGCATACGGGTTGTGTGAGTGGAGTTTGACTTATGGATATGCAGCAACTCCATCAAGCCTGAGTCTGAAACGGCCTTGTATACCAGACACAGGTCACCTCTGAGCAGTATGTATGACACTGAGTAGAGGGACAGGGTTTTTAGCCTATCTGTATGGCATAGGTATGTGAGACCCTGGATTTTCCTGGTCAGGAACCTCTGTGGTCTCTCCAACTGCTGCATGTGCTTGGCAAGGTACATGCCGAAGGGGGGCACTGTATTCGATAATGGGTCTGATAAGAGAGGAGTACAGAGATGTTATTACCTCATTGTTCCTGGATGAAATACCCTTATTTATGAGGTGGGCCATGTAGAAAGCCTTCTGTACAATGGAGGCAACGTGGTGGTCAAAAGTCAGGCTGCTATCAACCTGGGTGCCCAAGTCCCTCACGACTAATTGCATGCTTAAATACATTGTTATTAATGTGATAATTAGTGGGGACACCATTTTCCCCAAAGAGGATAATGATGCATTTCTTGGCATTCAGTTTCAGGCCATGCTTCTGGCACCAGTCATAAGTTTGGCTAAGGTCCTCTTAGAGGATGTTCACATCACTAGGGGAATTTATGAGAGTGCCCAGCTTGCAGTCATCTGCAGACTTGGTCAGCCACAGACCACTGGTTTTGGCTTGCACCTCAGAAAAGTATATCACAAACAGTAGAGGGCACAAGACCAATCCTTGGGGTACGCCGCTTGTTACAGGTCTACTACTAGAGGTGGCTTCCCCTGTTTTGACTGAGTGGGTTCTATCAGTGAACCAGTTAGCTACCCATCTGGTAACATATGGGTTGATGCCTAGCTGGGAGAGTTTATCCATTATGCTCGAGTGGGGAATAGAGTCGAAGGCTTTGGCTAGGTCAAGGTAAGCAGTGTACACTGTCTTGCCCTCATCCATGGGTTTGGTGACTGTTTCGAAGAAGGCGACCAAGTTTAACAGACATGATCTCCCTTTGACAAAACCAAACTGTGTGGGATCAAGTGTTTGGAGGTTGCCAATGTCCTTGTTTATAAGGTCCATGATAATGCATTCCATGGCCTTGCAGATCAGGCTAGTTAGGCTGATGGGCTTATAATTGCCTGGGTCGGTGGATGCTCCACCTTTATACTGCCATTGACAGGGACTGCAGAGACATTTGAAGCTGCAAGAACATGATAACTCTCTCAATAATGTTCTGCTGCACATTTTGTTTGTTTTTTAAAGTTGTTTTAAAAATACTGACAAAAATTGCATATTGGAAATTAAGATATGCATGCATGTAAATAAATGTAGTAATATTAAACACATTCAGAGAAAGCTTCTGTACTGTTAGGGTGATTTCTCAGTTACTGGGCAAAATCACCTTTAAGATCATACATGAAAACCACTTTCACCTTGCTCTATAAGGCTGAGGGATACAGAGGATATATGGAAATAAAGTAAAATGTCAATGAAATACAAAGTATTGGGTGCTACAACTTGCAAGTGGAAGCTCACAAGTTACATAACTGCTTGGTACTAACTGAACATCCAGTCATTCATTTTCAGTGCCTGCACTGTTCCTTTGTGACAGTTATTTTGTGAGAAGCAATGAATTAAACACTTCTGACAGGTAACCACCCAAAATGCATGCAGCTTGAAAGTAAAAAGTTATACTCATCACTGGTTTGTCTGTGTCTTGTTTAAAAACAGAGTAAGTAAATCATACTGCTTTTTTATTTCATCTGCTTACATTTACAGAATCTCTACAAAGATCAAGAACAGTATGTTACAACACAAGCCTATGTTTGGTAGCTTCAAGAACAGTACGTTACAACACAAACCTATGTTTGGTAGCTTGAAGAACAGCAGATTACATTACAATACATACCTGTTTGGTAGCTTCAAGAACAGTACATTATAACACAAACCTATGTTTGGTAACTTCCAAGAACAGTACATTACAATACAATCCTATATTTGGTAGCTTCAAGAACAGCACATTACAACACATACCTATCGTTGGTAACTTCAAGAACAGCACATTACAACACATTCCTACGTTTGGTAGCTTCAAGAACAGCACATTACAACACATACCTATGTTTGGTAGCTGCAAGAACAGCACAACAAGTACCCATGTCTGTCCCACACTCACAGTGTACTGCTCTCTACTTCTAATTCAGAGACATGAGCTACACCACAAGAAAGACTGACTGATTCAGTTCTACAATAAGGTTGACATGGATGGATAGAAAAAAGCCTGTTTTGCAAAAGAAAGGCAGTGCTTTTATTATACAGGATCTGTAACACAACTGCTTCTAGGTCAACTATTCAGTGTACGACTTAAGCTTGCCAGCAATTACTTCCATGATGCTTTTATAACCATATCATCACTTGTTAGTTGGAGATGATAGGGTGATTCACAGTGCCATTATTGCATAATGAGTTGTTTAATGGTAAAATAATGTAGAAGATACTATGCATATAATACCCATTTCTTAGCTGAATGTATACGGGAAAGCAACTATGATGTAAGAAAAGTGTCCCAGCGGTGAAGAGGAGAAGGGTTTCAGTCTATGATGCTGGTGATCTGTCTTTGAGTGCTGCTCTCATTGCTATGGAAACAGACAAGGAGTGGAATTTGTGAGCAGCCAGACAGCTGTCTTTACCTTTTAGAGGAAGAAGAGGAAACTGAGGTTGAATAACTTGCTTAATAATATAATATATAAACTGAATTTGTGGGATGCATTACATGATTTATTTAATATATCAGATCCAACAATAGATTATATTATTTACAACTCAATGTTTCATCCTCTAAGAGGTAATAGTAACCCAGCAGTAGACGTGTGCCTAAGGCTAGTTATAATTTTGCTATGTAACTCAATAGTCATGCTTTCTTAGTACAAACTATCAGAAATTTCTAATAGTTCACATGCTCATTATGTACTGCCAAGCACACTTCATAATGTTACATCTGTTGAAACGTATCTTCACATATTATTTTCTGTGTCATTAAACTCATTCCAGTCAATAAATTTTATTTAGACAATTATTAAATATTGCAATAATATCTCAAGAAGTGACAGCTTTCAGTTGCAGAATAAATCAGTGATTTCCTTTTTCATTACTCTGACAAACTATTATGTAAAGTTATCCTAAGAAATACATTCTTTATGGAGTAGACCATACAAATGTTATTAAATTATTCTTTTTAAATATCATACTGATAGTACATTCCAGCATGCTTCCTTACATTGTGCTGTTTCCATACACTTGTTGTTCATACATACCCTAAACCTTTAAGAATGATTGAAGGTGAACATGATGGATCCTGTCCAACTTTGCATACACCTGTAATAGGAGTACAGAAATAAGTCACTGGATGTTCCACAGATTCCCCAACTCTAAAGAGCGGGTCTCACTTGTATAACATCAACATATTGAGAAAAAAATAAATTGTATAAAACTAAATTAATACTAAGGATACTATATTTGAACACGTTGCTCCTAAGTGTCCCTGAAGGGGGCATTCAAGTCTCATGTATATCCACAGCATGATAACCATGTAGTGAAGAAAAGAGAAAGTCCATTTCAATTACAAACATTTAGAATAAAGAGGATTGTGAATCAGGATTATGAATGGGCTGCTGCTCATAACTGGCTTATTGTGAGTTAGAGACACGAATGCCAAGAAGCTCATCTGTCGAGCGAGATGAATCTTGGCATCCATGTTGAGAACTCATAATAATGGTTATGATCAGAGACTTGATCCCAATTCTTTGCCGTTAATGGAACTTTATCTGCTCCAAGTACTACTGGTTACAGGAAAAAAAGAAAAAAGCACAAAGTGTTTTACTGGCTGTGAAAGCCAATAAAGCACTTAATGTGTGTTGTTAAGGTACAAAATAAATTCATACAACACAGTTGAACAGAGTGGAAAGATCTAATTTATTGTAAAAGAACACAAGTACATAGGAGACCAAGCAATCAAGATCTTGTCTCCCCAAACAAAGAAACTGGAGTCATCTATATACTGTAAAAGCTCTGAGAAAACACGTTTGTTATTTAGCAGGCTATAGCCACTGACCAGTTGAAACTAAACACCTCTATGTTGTTTTGCTCATTGAAAATCTGCAGACCCCTTATCTAAGTTTTCCCTTATTAAGCACAAGTTTTATTTCTCCACACTGGCACTAGGATATGTCAAGACATTGGAAAAAATACAGGTCTATGCGATCAGGATCCATTCTTAAACAAGACGGATTTCACTTTCAATGCAAACGTATTATATAAAACACTTCTCCCTTCTCAGTATTGTAATGTATATCACAGCAGACCAATCAGCTTATTTCCTTAAGAATGGGTGAAGGTGGAATCAAAGGAAGAAAATCACAGTTTTTAAATGTTGTTCTAATTCATTTAAAAACTTTATGGAGCAACAGGTTTTCCACTGATATGCATTTTCTGAAAAAATAAAAAGAATACAACAGTATTTCTGGCATGTTTGACTGGCAGTAATCCTTGGTTAGACAGAGTACTTAGGGACAGTTGAAAGACAAGAAAAATACCTAGCAGAAGACCCAATCATAACAGCACTTCGTGGTGTGTGTAACAATGGTCACACACCCCTCCTCCAAGCACTGTTACAATCTGGTCTCATACTATACAAGCGCAGTACAACTTTATTTTTTCTTTATATTGGAACGTAAACAAAAAGAAAAATCTAGCAAAGCTAGACTTTACACTGTGTGATTCCTCAAACCTCTTGTATTAGAGGCAACATAGGATATATGCAAATTACCCTTTAAGGACATCAGGTGTTTCAGCTAAATGGCAATTCTGAATGTCCATGACTTTTTCTTTTAAGTCTATTTATAGACAAATTTAGGCCAATAAAGCCAAACCCAACTAGCTGTGGACATGCATGTTTCTGCCTTATTATGGCATTATCAGCGCAGCATAAGCTGAATGTTTGGCTAACCTTTGAAAACATAGGGTTGTCGTACCCAACTGATATCCATAAATCTTAGGGTGACTGCAAAATATCCCAACTAATAAACTAACAATGAGTAAAAAGGTCACACAGAAAAAACAATTGGTTAAAAAACAAAAAGAAAACTCTAGCAAAGTTAGACTTTCCACTGTGGGATTCCTTAAACCTATCGTATTAGAGGCAACATGGGATATATGCAAATTACTATTAAGGACATCAGGTGTTTCAGCTAAATGGCAATTCTGAATATCCATTACTTTTACTTTTAAGTCTAGTTATGGACAAATTCAGGCCAATAAAGCCAAACTCCACTAGCTGTGGACATGCATGTTTAATGGTAATTTGCATATATCCAATGTCACCTCTAATACAAGAGGTTTAAGGAATCACACAGTGGAAAGTCTAGCTTTGACAGATTTTTCTTTTTGTTTTTTAATCAATTGTTTCTTCTGTGTGACCTTTTAACTCATTGTTTTAGTCATATTGGAACATAATCACTACTCGGCATATACTAAACTATCTTTATTTTTAGATACTGCATCATAATAACTTTCATTTAATCATAATGCACTTGAAATAACCTGTTTTTTTCATTTGCATAAATGATTCATTTAGTTTTGGCAATTAATCATTCCCTTCAGTCAGTTCATATACTATAGGTGCACTGTCTAAGGGCAGGTCCTGTGTCAGTGGTAGATGAACACTGTACTGCATTCTTAGATGACATGTAGCTTTCCTCTCTATGCATTTAAAGTATGTTAAGTAGAAGGTAATATTAGGATAACACCTGTAAAACATTGTTATTAAAAGGATTTCTTATTGCAGTCATAGGTGGTCTTGTACACTTGGGATAAAGCAGAAGGCTCAAAGGTTTTTGAGCCACAGTGTGCTGACTGTGCACTGTATATGAACCACAGTGTGTTGGCTGTGCACTGTATATGAACCACAGTGTGTTGGCTGTGCACTGTATATGAACTATTGAGTTACAGTCTTTCTTTCAGTTAATTAAGACAGTTTATTCAAGTACCTCGAGTGTAATTATATTAGCATATATAAAAACATATCACCAATGTTTAGAACATCCTTCCTTATTCTGCAACCCATTTCTAGTACATTAGTAAGTAGGATAGTAGCCCAAATCTTGAGTTGTCTGTACAGCTAGGGTCAACTAGAGTTTTTATTTCCCTTTTCTTCCTATTGGTCCAGATGTTGGTCATGGCTTTAATAAAGTTAGTTTAAAGCTGAATGGACCATATATTGCCAGTACTCATTTGTGTTGCATGTTCTGCCGATGTAACACTCATTTGTTGTCTTTTTGCAGCAATTACTTGTGCTGTTATATTCCAGTCTGACAATTTCAACTGGACTTCTAGCTCTGTGTTTTAATGTTTATGTACTCAGTTCCTTTTTGCCATACTAGAGCCACTTTTTTACTAAGTAATCTGACCTTTAAAATCCTAACACAAAGCTATTACCACCACTCAAAAGAAAACTACAAGTCAGGGAACCAAACTACTGTTTTAGAAACAGACAAAAAGATGCTATCACCTTTCTCTGGCGTAGACTCAAACTTAATTGTCAAGAAAGTCTTATTTACAATTAGACCTGCTTTGTAGAACCCTCTACATACTAACATAAACAATTCTAAAACACTACCAATATTCAAAAATGAACTTAGTCCTCTTCTAAATACTTATACATAATATAATTTATAATTATATGTATATTGCTACAAATGTATCTCTCTCTCTACCTCTATGCAAGTAAATTTGCAAAGTTTGCATGTACACAATGTTCTCAATGCACAGTATTAATTATATTAAATACTTGGAAAAAAAAAACATGCTGTACCTTTGTACCCAGCTTGTTACCGAAAAGATTCTATAGACGTGTTCACTCACCTATAGAATCATAGGAGGTTACTAGGCTAACAACCCTAGAACCTTTTTAAGCTTAGCCATTCATGCATTAATTTTCCCAGTTATCATTACTGTAGACTAGAATGGCTTTGGAATATGCCTGTACCTTAGGGCATCTACAAGCTACCCTGGTCCATAAGGGACACAGGTGATAAGCCAAGGAGAATTTGCAGTTTTCCCATCTATAGATCCAATTGTGTTCGAATAGGCTTAGGGAAGAGCTGTGCTTCACACAAATGGAAAGTCTGTTACAGAGACGGAATAATCTCTGATATACACATCTGTCCCTCCAACATGTTTTGTTTATGTTACAGAATAGGTTTACATCCTTAGATTGGATAATTCTTGTGGTGTTTGCTTTGCAAGTGTGTAGCAGATACATCAGGGCTTAATCGGAGAATGCTTTCTAGGTTAGGCACAGATCACTCCTCAGTAGTCTGTAGGAGACAGGGAAGGGGCTTTGCGCTGGTCATCATGGGACATGTTATTTACACATCTTTGGGGGATTCATTGATTGCACCCATCTTGCAGTCATCAGCAAATCTGGCCAGCCAAAGGCCCTCTACATTTGTCTTGACTTTAGATAAATAAATTTAGAATAGGAGGCCTGGGTACTGAGCCTTGTAGGATACCACTAGTAACAGGCCTCTTGTTACAGGTGGATTTTCCCACCCTAATGCCACGTGTCCTGTGGGTCATTTGGCTCTCCATTGGGTAACACAGGGATTTATGCCTACATTTGTGAGTTTTGTCTATACTACCCGTGATGTATTGTGCAAATGCATTTGCCAGGTCTAGGTAAGCAGTATGTACGGTTTTGTCCTTGTCCATGGCTCTAGTGGCCTTCTCAACGAAGTCCACCAGGTTTAGTAGGCATGACCTGCCCTTTACAAAACCAAACTTGGATTTGTCCAGTATTTGAAGATTTCCTATGTCTTTGTTTATCAAGTCCACAATAATTCTTTCTATGGCCTTGCATATAAGACTAGTCAAACTTATGGATCTGTAGTTCCCTGGGTCTGTTGATGGTCCCCTTTTGTATTGAAGGATGACCAGACCAGTTTTCCATTCCCTAAGGACAAAGCTTGTCTGGAAGCTGTGGTTGAATAGAGATTCTAGTGGGCCAGACAGGTTATCCAAGTGTAAAATAAATGACCTGATTGCTTGAGAAAATAGGCAAATTCTACATGTAAGCCATAGTTTTTTCTTCAATAAGCTCTGCCTTTTTAGATGGCTAAATTCACTACTAAAAGTGACACAATAAGCTATAATATGCTATGAATTACATGGACTCAAACCTTTCAAAAAGAGCAGCATATAGTGTGTGTGTGTGCATGTGTGTGTGTGCGTGTGTGTGTGTGTGTGTGTGTGTGTGTGTGTGTGTGTGGTGCAAAGATTTTAAAATTTCAAAAGCAGCAAACAGGTATATCAAACTGGTTACACACCTTAAAAGAATTCTTCAGTACTGCACAGAATGTGATAATCTAATCCAGTGAAGAAGCCCTTTTTGTGGTAAAACCATATTAGTTATAAAGTGATTTTATTTGTAAACCATCCCATGAATGTAGATGCAATTCATTTTATACCTACAGCAAATATTATAGTTTTACAGCAAGATTTTAAATCCACCCCCAACCACTTTTCCCATTTTTGCACATGGGGTCAGAATGTCATTTCAACAGTTGTTCTTCTATACCACACATATACCACTCACACTATTGACCAATTTACAGTGTCCAGTGCACTGAGTGCATGTCTTTGGAATGTGACAGGTAATCGGAGCACCCGGAGAAAACTCATGCAAACACAGGGAAGATATGCAGACTCTGCACAGAAGGCATCCCAGTAGAGAATTGAACTGTAGAATATTTCTGATTTTTTGTTACTGAGGATCACTTGTCTGTGACAAATAAAGGCTTGTTGCTTTGAAACATTATCTGGGTTTCATGATTTTTGGAAATTATTGTGACTGAGTTCATCAATGAAGTTTTAGGACCACTGGTTTCTTTGTTTTTTATTTTTTTTCCTCAACACTCACGGTGGTGAGGTTGGAATTAGATTCCTGTGCTTGTTCATTTTTTTATAAATATAGAAGGTATGTGACAGACCTCTGTTGAGAGGAAAGAAGAATCAGATAGAGAAGGAAATAATGAAGGCCTAGAAGGCAGCAGGATAGAGTATGACTGACTCTATGATGTACTTAGCGGCTATGACTATAGGGCAGTAACTGAAAAGTCTGGAAAATTAAAAAATTGGATGCAAGGTTTGTAAAGATAATTTATTCAGTTATTTATTTATTTGATATCAGTGAATGAGTTGGTCTACTGACCCATTTCAGTCACGGCCCATGGACAAAAGGCTCAGTAATTACAGGTATAATTACAGACATTTAATTTAATTTACATAACCTATAATGATAGGAGGAGGAAAATAATACATTTATTGAGACAGAGAAAGATAGAGAGGAGGGAATGTATAAAAGACAGACTGTTAGGTATGTGATGGGTGAGAAGCAGCAGCAGAAATTCATAAAAATATTGGAAAAGTGGGAAGAAAAAGGTCTGTGTTATATTGATCTTGTTTAAGAAAATGAGAACAAAAAGCAGTACATGACATTTTAATGGGGCTTTTGGATTAAAAGTAGAAGATTGGCTATCACATAGGGGAGTGATCAGGGTGACAGATATGGAGAGGCAGAGGAGAAATAAAGAGAACGTGAGAGGAAAGAGGCTTGACTGATGAAGTATAGAAAAAGGAAGTATGGTGTGAGTATAAAGGGGGTTGTAAAAAGAGGAGGAAGCATCTGGTTTTATTAGCTTAGGGAGACATGGATAAAAGAAAATGAAAAATGAGCAAATGATGAGAAGTGGGCTGAAGCATTACAAATGGTAAAGCACCTGAAGGTATCAAGACCAGTGTGGGATCAGCATATGAGGCTGTTACAATGGTGTTATAGCATTTCAAAGATATTAGCATGGCTAGTGTGAAAGCCTGGAGTGTTGTAGATGTGGGAGTATTGGAGATTTGGGAAAAAGTAGATAAATGTTCTTGTAATGTGTATTGCTTTGCTGCCTTCATCTATGTTTTACATGTTGTGATTTATTGTTTCTACACTGTGTTTTACTTGTATTCTGCTTTCAATTGCATATTTAAGCTAGGAAAGAAACCCCACCTGTGTCTCATGAGTCACACAGAAATTACATTTCCCCAAAACTCTCTCACCTGGGTGCTGATGTGTCTTTAAACAACTGTCTCTGTAGTTGCCTGCCCCTTATGTTAATTTGACCACATAATTCCTTCCCTCTCCTCTTTCATTAGCTATTGTCATTAAGCACAAAATTATCATTTGGTGAAGTTACTCCCCTTTGGCTATTTAAATTTATTGGCCATCCCTTTGTATTCCATAGAGCTTAAAATACAAAGTGACACCCCTTTCCAATCTATCTTGCTCTGTTAAAATTATTGGGTCTACACTTAGATAGCTAAAGTATGAGTTACCCCCTCTTTCATATCTAACTGCTTAGTGCATACTGCATCTCTTAGCATATTAACCCATTTTTTTCCAGTTTTACCTTTAAAATCTGCTACATCTACTACAAGACTACCAATTATTGGAGAGTCCACATTCTGCCTGTGAATAGTCAGCTTGGGATTAGTGTTTCTGTTTTGCTCTTGATGAGAGAAGGAGCACAGAGACATTATTTCCTGGAAACTGCTGATCACCAGAAAGCTTAATAACTGCTTCATAGGTGCCAGCTTAGAAATTGTGCTTATATTTTATTCCTGGTGACAGAAGTAGCAGAGTGCATTGATTACTAATTGCTTCTAATTGGGCTGTGAATGTCTGTGTTGGACCTTCCTGATTGGTCTGATTGCTATTCAAGGCCTCTACCAGTAAAAGGCTACAACAAGCCTACAGACCCCAGCATTTTCTGGGACAAGACTGTTGATCAGCAAAGAGCCTGTGGCCTGCTTCTCATCTTGGGATTGGTGCTGCCGATTTGCTTTTGATGAGAGAAGAAGCAAAGGGGCACTGTATCCCACAAAGTGAAGCAGTGGTGAGACCAGCACTAGCAGTAGCCAGGCAGTAGCTAATCAGGCAAATCCCCTCTTTTCATCATTCTTGACAAAGCTAATTCTTTATTTTCAGTAAGCACTGCTTGATTAGCTGCTGTCTAACCTAACTTCAGAATATCTCCCCTTAAATACTTCATCCATAAACCATCAGGGTCTACTTATTAGTTTCCCCTCAAGCGTTTGGCAGTGCCCTGTACAGATGCAAACAATTTGAGTTGACATTTTTCCTGTAAAAGTACCTTTGAAATTTCACCAGTACCTAGTTGCACAACGAGTTACAAACCAGATACTCTTGAAATTACTTTATATTCTCACTGCAACCATCTAATCAATAACAAGGGCCTGTTTCCCATTATCTCATTTACCAGCTTGGTAGATATGGGCATACTAAAGCAATGTAGAAATTGCCTCATATTTACTAGCCACCAGCTAATTCTCAAATAAACTGATAAAGTATGTTAGAGATGTATTTAGACAGTATCACTGGAGGCAAAGCTCTCACATAAAAACACTCCTAAGGTTAATCAGGTTGTCAATTGTACACATGCTGCACCCATAAGACAGAGCTGAAAGCAGACGCATAGACCCACATATGCTTTGACACTTAAATGTAACCTTCCTAAACCCACAAGATTTCTAGATGAAGTACACATAACAAATATCGTCAGCAGCCCCAGATGCACTATTTTAAAAGAGCACCCACATCAACAAATATAGCCAAATCTCATGGAGTCTCTACTTCTAAGCCCAGAAGGTAAGCCACTGCATAGTCCAAAATTCTTGTCATTAGAGACTCCATTGCTAGACACACTGATGTCCCTCTCACCAGGCTGAGTAAGGAGAAAGTCACGGTCAACTGCTTATCAGGGGCCAGAATCCACCACATTATGCACATACTCAGGTCATTGGATCCTGAGTACCAGTATGACTTAGTCATAGTCCATGTCAGTGTAAATGACCTGAGACAAATCTCCCTAGACTATGTAAAAAGAAACATCATGGAACTCTCAGAATATGTGTCCCAGGATGGTATGAGTCTAACATTGATTAGCATTTTACCTTCTCCAAAGCTGATGCCAGAATAAGATCAGAATGTGATTGATAACTGTCTTAGTTTCTGGTGTCATTGTAAGGGGGTTGCAATATTTGTTAGAATGGAAGGAGATGGTCAACAGTCCATGCTGCTTTGCCAGGGATGCTCTGCATCTCTCCCTTCTAGGCTTTCTAATATTAGCTAAAATATTGTCTTCCCCCATAGTACCGTTTTAGACAATGACAAACAAAGTACTTCTGACATAGCAAATCAAAACCAAGAAAACCTAATGGTGCTACTGCTCAATGTTAGGAGTCTAAACAAAAAACTCCACTCTCTACAAGCTCTTATCACCTTAGAGAATGCTGACATCTGTGTAGTCACTGAGACATGGTTTAAAGCTGCAGAGAGCAAACTAGCAGTGCAAGGCTATAATGCCTTCCACACATTTAGACCAACTACTATGCAGATTGGGGCTAAAGGTGGAGGTGTCTTGATTTACGTCAAAAATAAATATAGCTCAATGCTGGTCAAACAGGACAATGCACTTGAGCTACCCCACATTCAAAATCATCATAAGCAAAATCTCATATCACTTCCTTGCAAGTTATAAGTCCTTCTCTATGACCCAGGAAACCAATAAGTTGTATTTAAGCTTATTGGAAACACTCACCATCTAACCTAATACCATATTCATGGGCAACTTTAATTATCCCACTATTAACTGGGAATCATATACAACACCAAACGTGCAGGCACAGAGATTCCTGGACTTTGTAAACACAAACTCCTTGGATCAGATTGTCAATGCATCAATCAGGGGAGCAAACATACTGGATCTGGTCCTCTCTAGTATGGGACAGTGCTGCACACTCCCTAGCATAATGTCTTCTCTGGTAAGGTCAGACCACAAAATGGTTTTCTTTGAAGTAAAAATAAAGCCCACAACACCAGCTAACCCTGGAATGTTCAGGAGCTACTCTAAGCCTAACTACCTCCAATTAACTGATAACCTAGCATAATTTTAAGTCCCCATAAACCCCAACAACACTGCTGCCTATGCAGAACTGTTCACAGGAACCCTATGCAAGCATGTTAATAGCTGCAAAGAGGCGGCCATACCCACAAGGAAGAAGTACAGAACTAACTCAAAAATCAAGCCATCCTGGTGGAATCACAACATCAGCAACTGTATAACAGATGGGAAAAAAAAGGCAACAATTTGAAGGTGAAGCACCCTGCAGGATAAAAGTGAAAAATTTATTTTAATTTCATGCTCTGCTTCTATGCTGTGCTGGATCCAAAGTCATCTTAAGACACACAGTCTTGCTGTGCTGTTTATTGCTGAATCAGAGACACAGAGCTTTGCATGACTCCATCTGTAGTCTGTTTAAAGCACCAAGCCTTTTAAATTGCACACTGATAAAGAAATATATTTTGCAGCTATAAGCACAGTTACAGATAACTTATTTTATAACAAATGACACGTACTCTTTCTGTTAGTTTGTAGCATATATTTACAAAGTTTTCCTTCATTACAGATTTGAATGATGACTTTTACAAAATACCTCTCTCTGTCCCTTTCTCTTCCCTTTCTCACATAACTGAACTACTACAATTGTTATATAGAGTGCTAGTCACGCACATAGATGTTATTTCCTCTTGGTATCTTTTTTGGCCTTCTGTGGGAAGTCATATAATGTCTGTTTTTAGACTTTTCTATTGTCCTTTTGTGATTTATTTGTAAGCACTTTTGCTGATGTGAGGATGACATTAACAGAAATCTGAAAGGAAACATCTGTACAAGCTGTTCCTATTGAAAAAACATCACTTATTGCTGAGTTTATAAAAATGATGTCTGCTAATAGATATTTGTTCTGCAAACATGAAAAAATCATGTCCAATATTGCTTTGTTAGGCTTTTCTGATGCTGCGAAGAGAAGCCTGTCTGTTATACATACAGTATGAATGCACATTTTACATTGCTAAACTCTATACATATATTCAAACAAACTTTTTATTCTATGCTTTATCTTTCGGCATATTTACAACAGAATTAATTTCAGCCTTACATTCATAATCTCTAACAAAAAGCATGCTCATCAACCTAAACAAACAACTCTGAGGGCAAATGAAGTTTACCAAAGCCAAATGTGAGGTATATTTGACCTTTCAGGCCAAAGGATAACCACAATGCATTTTTAGCTATGTCTGTAACCTCAAGGCAATACATAGCTGTGTGCAGAGCTCATTGTTAATGGAGCTACCTATACTGAGCCAGAAGATATAGCAACCCTGCTGACAGACAAATTCAGTTCTACGTTTACCTCTCTCTCTCCCTCCCTCAACCCCCCCCCTTAGGAAATACCATCAAATTTAAGTCCCCCTACTATCACTAGGGAACAGGTCCTCAATGCTTTCTCTAAGGCCAAGAACACTTCATCAATGGGCCCATACAGTATCCCAGGATGTCTTCTAAATAGCATGAAACATGACCTATCAGGGCCTCTGGAATTAATATTTAACTGTAGCCTCCAAACAGGCTTCGTGCCTCATGATCGGAGAAAGGCAACAGTCATCCCTTAGCACAAAGGTGGGCCATCTACAGACCCTGGAACCTACAGATTCATAAGTTTCACTAGTCTCATATGCAAAGCTAAGGAAAGAATTATCATGGAAATGATCAATAGTGACACAGCAAACCTCCAAACACTGGACATAACCCAATTTGGTTTCATCAAGGGGAGGTCATGCCTACTCAACTTGGTGGACTTCTTTGAGAAGGTCACCACAGTAATGGATGAGAACATAATGGTTCACACTGCCTACCTTGACCTGCCCAAGGCATTTGACATAATACCCCACTTAGGCATAAACCCTTATGTCTCCAAGTGGATAGCCAGCTGGCTCACAGACCAGACCATGGAAGTTAGAATTGGTGAATCCACCTCTACAAAGAGGCCAGTCACAAGTGGTGTCCCTCAGGGATTGGTCCTGGGACTGTTCCTTTTTGGCATTTACGTCTTGGATGTCAAGGCCCATGCCAAGACCCTCTGGCTGACTAAATTTGCAGATGATTGCAAATTAAGAAGAGTCACAGAATCCCCAACTGACACTAATGTTCTCTAAGGAAAGGCTGACACTGACAAATAACTTATGTCAGAGCCATGGACTAAAACTAAATGCCAAGAAATGCATAACAGTATCCTTTGAGAAGTCACCAACACCTGGTAACTATCATATTGCCAACAGACCCCTTAAGAGTCAAGCAGTAGTCAGGGACTTGGGGACACAGAGACAATAATCTAACCATTGACCATCACATGTCTACAGTAGTGAGGAAGTCATTCTATGTTGTGCATCTTATAAACAAAGGTATGGAATCTAGATCCAAGGAGGTCCTTGTTCCACTGTATTCAGCATTCCTCAGACTTATCATTGATTTGATATGAACCTAACCAGGCACATCCAACAATTAGAACATCCACAGAGGTTCCTTACTAAAAGAATACAGGGTGTAAGTAACATGTCCTGTGCAGACCACCTGAAAGCCCTATCCATGTATTCTGTCTCTTACAAGCTGTTGAGGAAAGATCTATGCCTGGCATACAGAGCATTATTCGATCTCACCCTGATGGACCTCCTGCATATCCACAAAACAAACAGCACCAGAATTTCCCATTCTAAAGACTTAAACACTGCCTGTAATACAAATAGGGCATATTGGAGAGACAGGTATGTTTTCCAGTGACTATCCCTTCTCTGGAACAGGCTGCCTCACCCAATTTAAGTGTAACTTGGACAATTGGATTTGGGAACAGGAAAGTCATCCCTGGTTTGGCACTTATGTCTCTAATGGAAACAGACAACATGTAAATGTTTCATCTTCCAAGCCCCTACTTACACTTATCAAGGATACCAGAACGTGTCAGAAATTTGGGATGCATGGTTAGGCTTAAAATGGCCTTTGTGGTTGTTAGCTTAGTACACACCTCTGAACCTATGAATCTATAACAGTCATATATCAGGGGGTGCCAAGTAGTGTAGGAAGAATGGCAGAGAATGAGAGCAACATGGAGCAAGTTATATAATAATGAGGTAAAGAAAGGTTGGTTGAAAAGAGAAATTGTTAAGGGCTGGAAATCAGGAGAGATTAGCAGTGTTAAAACAGGCATGATAGAAGTCTGAAAAGGCAGGTAGTAGTGAGTGAGAGGAATAGGACTGGGTACAAAGATTAAAGCAGGAGGGAAATTTTGCATGGAGAGAGAGAGAGGCAGAAGAGAGACTGGGGTACCGGGAAATAAGGGAGGTATGAGGGCTGAGTATTATCATATGATATCACTGCTACAAAAGTACTACTATTACTCCTATACCTTTCTTCTCCTCTAGCTATACATTCTTCTTGTACAGATAGTTTTGTAAAAAAAAAAATATATATATTTTTGTGATCTGTGATTATCCTTTTACTCCTTTTTACTTCAATGTATGCCTGGTACAAATGAGTTAACATAGTCTGTCTTTTTGTTGTTCCATCTTTGTGTGTTAATCTTTCACAGTGTAGCAATTACTTTTGTAATGGTGCCCTTCACATTTATGCAATGGTCCGAGCTGATTTTACTGTATAAGCTTTTTGTACTTGCTAAAGTATATAACTTGTAGTGGCGCTTTTCTTCCCTGGCCTCTACTGAAAATGGACATATATCCAGTTAGACTAGCCCAGTCAACAAATGTAAAATAAATAAATAAATAAATATGGAGATTAATACAGAAATCAATATGAGCTATAGAAGGTATAGACTAACCAAAAGGGAAGGACAATGATTATTGTGCTTTGTATATAATGGCTAAGTACTGTAATATGGATGGGTTCAAGCATGTGCTTAATTTGACATGATGCAAGTGTATTCAATAAAAATTACTTAAAGAAGAAAAAACTGACTGTGAAAATAACTGTTATCCTATACCAGCTATCAGCCCTTTCTTCATCAGACCCCTGACTGTTTGTCAAATGGCCACAAGTGTCAAACAGCTAAGGACTGAGCAAATTACTTTGAAGACCAAAACAGTGAATTGAAAAAAATAACAAAACAACTTTTCTGCAGGGAGCAAGCCCCCTTGCACTCCCTACACACCCCTAATAACTATATATATATATATATATATATATATATATATATATATATATACCAACTCTGAGATCACAAAACAGCCACTTCCCTGATCCCCACTGTTCTACAATCACATGTAAAGCAGTCCCCATTCACTTCTGTGCTTCGAGGTTATAGACATTGATGCTATTAGTGCAGTCTTTAGCTGTTTAACATTCAGGGCACTCGACAATTAAACGGTTACTCTTCCTCATCTATTTATCTGTCTGATTCACTGCAGAAAATGCTATCAATTCCTTTGCAAGTGAAATCATCTTAAGCAGCAACAGCATCAGATTACAGTCTGTATTCACTTATACAATGAATAACACATTGGCTAACAGTGTGTATTTACTTATTCCATGAATAACACACTGGACAGCAGTCTGTATTCACTTATACTGTGAATAACGTATTGGATAACAGTATTTATTCAATTATTCTGTGAATAACACATTGGATAGCAGTCTGTATTCACTTATACAGTGAATAACACATTAGATAACAGTCTGTATTCACTTATACTATGAATAACATAATGGATAACAGTCTGTATTCACTTATTCTGTGAGTAACACATTGGTTAACAGTCTGTATTATACCATGAATAACATATTGGATAACATTGTCTATTTACTTATACAGTGAATAGCACTTTGGATAACAGTTTGTATTCACTTATGCCATGAATAACATGTTGGATCACAGTTTATAGTCACTTATAACCATGAATAACAGACTAGATAACAGTTAATAGTCACTTATGTCATGAATACCATATTGGATAACAGTCTTTATTCACTTATACTGTGAATAACACATTGGATAACCATCTGTATTCACTTATACCATCAATAGCACATTGAATAACTGTATATTTAATTATATCATGAATACTTTGAATAACATATTGGATACCACACTGATGCTAGTAAGCTAACAGCTGTCTGATTCACTGCAGAAAGTGCTATCAGTTCCAGTGCAAGTGATATCACCTTGAGCAGCAACAGCATCAGATAACAGTCTGTATTCACTTATACAGTGAATTGGATAGCAGTCTGTATTCACTTATACTGTGAATAACACATTGGATAGCAATCTGTATTCCCTTATACTGTGAATAACACATTGGATAGCAGTCTGTATTCCCTTATACTGTGAATAACACATTGGATATCAGTCTGTATTCCCTTATACTGTGAATAACACATTGGATAGCAGTCTGTATTCACTTATACTGTGAATAACACATTGGATAGCAGTCTGTATTCCCTTATACTGTGAATAACATATTGGATAACAGCCTGTATTCACCTATACAGTGAATAACACATTGGATAACAGCCTGAATTCACTTATACTGTGAATAATACATTGGATAACGGCCTGTATTCACTTATACTGTGAATAACACATTGGATAGCAGTCTGTATTCACTTATACTGTGAATAAACACATTGGATAACAGCCTGTATTCACTTATACAGTGAATAACATATTGGAAAACAGCCTGTATTCACTTATACTGTGAATAACACATTGGATAACAGTCTATATTCACTTATACAGTGAATAACACATTGGATAGCAGCCTATATTCACTTATACCATCAATAGCACATTGAATAACTGTGTATTTACTTATACCACGAATACTGTGAATAACATATTGGATACCACACTGATGCTAGTAAGCTAACTGCTGTGTCAGACAACTTAAGATTCAAAATCAGGTCACTTATTCTCTGTCTTCAAGGAGTGAGAGAGGAGATGATTGCTATGGCATATTAGCTGGCACATGATCACAAGATGTCTGCCTCCTCTTTGCAAATATGAAGGAAATCTGTGTCAGGTTAGATTTCTGACTCAATTGCATCATTGCTTATTGTGCCTCCCCACCCCCATCATATTAGGATATGCTCTTGTTGCACTGGTGGTCTAGCTAACTGAATTTGAACTGTGTGCCTCGATTCTAGGGACACTTGATCAACACATAACATTGACCTTAGATGCCACTACTCGAGGACAAACACTAGGAATTCAGATTAGTGACTAGTCAGGGCCAGAATATTTAAGAATCCCAACTTTACTTCAGTCAGCATTCTGAAATGTTGAGCGGAGAGAGTGGCAGCTGTATTAAACTTAGAAAATTCAGACTAGGTGACCCAAGACCAAATTGCTTGACTTAGTCCCACTGTTACAAAGGCAAATAATTTTTTATCTTCAAAACCAGTGCTGCAGAGTTTGAAACAAGAGTTGTGCCTTTGGAGTGATGACTAAAGAGCAAAACCTGAATGTCCTACAGACTATTCACAATACCTTGTAAAGGTGCAGGGGTACTGGGGAACACATCTGAACTTGTATATGCCAGAAATTATTCTTTGTGCCCCGCATGCACAGCAAATCATTTCAAGTATGCATATGTTTACAATGTAGTGGATTCTGCATGTCATTACCTGATGACATGGATATATTATGGAAACCCCTGTAGTCACAGTGTGATGACCATCTCTGATCCACTCCAGCTACCACCACTGCTGCCCTGTTCCCTAGGAAAAGGCATCTGTAACTGAAAATGAGATGATGAGGGAGAAAAGTGGTGCTGAAAACCAGAGTGATAGATCTGAGGATTAGTTTTATGAAACAAATAAATAAATAAAATAAGCAAACATACAGACAGCCAGACAACATTTGTACTCCAGGTTCAGCAACATTCTTTTTCTTATGCTTTATCTCTTAATTGAATACACTTTATTGAAATTCTTTTATTCAGCATATTTATTATATAGTCTGAGTAGTTGTTTTGCAACCCAAATTTAATTAGCAGATTCTGCACATTTCTTAAATGTGTATGTTTGCAGTTCCTCTATGAAGGCAGCATAACTGTTTCACATCCATAGTCATTGCAACTTCAGCACAAGTCTTTTCAACCATGCAGCCAAATGTGGTATCCCTTAAATGTTACTTTATACTTTTCTTTCCTAATGTTAAGATCATCTATATACAACAACTGTGGTCCGAATGAAGAGATGATAAAATCAGCAAGCAAAGGTGAGTAGTATTGCTGGAACTGAATTCATCCTCAAGTCTTGGTGAGTACCTTCATGAGGTGGACCATGTTTTTACAAACTATCATCAAGACAACACTGATGTATAGAATGGACTGTATTTGACATAGCATATAATATGGACAGAAGTATATTAAAAAAATAAAAAAGACTGCTAGGTGCACAAGTCCCAGGATAAAAAAGTGCCCAGTCTTGGTAGGTGGACTGGTGAAAGAACTGAAAATAAATGACAGTATAGAATCCTCGAGATGTGGAAACATTCCTATGATGGGTTTAGGTCAGACTCAAGGAGAGGATGACACCCTTGTTGTAGAAGGAATTAGTTGTCCACAAAACAGGTAGACCAAAAAAGAGCCATAAAGATGACAGAGTGGACTACTGAGGATAAGAAAGAAATTATGTGTTGTTACTGTTATGCAAGAAGACCAGAATTTCCAGATAGAAAATATTCAAAAAGATTAAGAGAAAACTTAAGAGAAAAGAAAAATACTTGCATAACAAAAACTGTCAAAAGCTTCAGATGCAAATTTGTGCACATTAATACAACAGATTCATGAAAAACATTATATAGACCAAGAAACCTTGGGCCATTTGGAAAAAGAAGCTACTGGGGAAGTGTGAAAATATAAAGAAAAAACCTAGACATGTTTGAAAGTTATAAAAAAGAAACATGGACATGGGAAAGAGAGATCTGATATGGTGCAATATTTTTGCAAAGGAGAAAGCCAAACTAATCAATACAAAAAAACAGCTCCAAAGATGTTTGAAGAGAAATACTGGCAAAGGCTCCCAGATATGGAAAATTTCACAATACAAAAATAAGACCACAAAGGGTAAATGTAGAACAGAAGATTACTAAAGTAGAAGTTAAACAAATAGTAGCTGAAGTTATGGAATACCTGTAAAGTGAAGGATTTGGTGTAGAAAGTTTAACACAGGTTATGTCACAGCATGATGGAACAATGAGTCCCCAAAATAAGGAGAAACAGGTGGAGCAGGAGATATCTGAAGAAGAAATATGGACATGGGAAAGAAAAACAGATCTAATATGGTGCAATATTTATGCAAAGGAGAAAGCAATACTAATAAATACAAAAAGTAGCATCAAAGATATATGAAGAGAAATACAGGCCAAGGCATCTGGATATGAAAATTTTACAATACAAAAATAAGAAACTAAAGTGGGAAATTAGAAAAGAGGGTTACTAATGGAAAAGTTAAAAAAAAAATAGAAACTGAATTTATAGATTACTTGCAAAGTGACGGATTTCGTGTAAAAAAAATCCAACTTTGGTAGCATCACAACATGATGGACAATAAGTCTTCAAATTGAGAGAAATCGGTGGAATGGGAATCATCTGATTAGCTTCATGAAGGTACTCTGGAGCCTTCAGTGAGAAGCCAGTGCAGAAGTTCAGTTGGAGTTGTACAGCAAGGGAAGAAGCAGGAAACGGTAGCAACTCTGACTCAGTGTCATGGAATGATGGGCCAGTGAGTTCCTATATGAAACAGCAATGGATGTTTATGAGCAGGGCTTTACTTAAATGTAGTTGTTAGACATAAGGTCAAATAGAAATATATTAGTATAGACCTTGCATGTGCCTGAATATATATAGTCAGGCCTATGTTTTTGTTTTATGCATACCGTTTCAGAAAAAGGCAGTTTAGTAGAAGGGAAAAGGGCTGCTAAGCATGAGACATGCATAAATAATAGCTGTCAAGGGAAAAGTACAGAATGTTTCTTTCTCAAAATAAAGTTACGTGTATTTGCAATGGGATGCTAGATAAAGTATAGACAGGTACTGTTAGGCACCTGCCAGACAATGCCCAAGTTGAAGGGGTGGATACAGCTACCAGAGGAAAGTTACTGAACAAAAGTAAAATAATATGAATGTTTAGGACAGAGCTCTCAGAGTCTGATTCAAGACTTGCTTAGATATTGTTGAATTATTTTTGTGCTTTCAGTTATCTGACATATTATACAGCTATATACTATCTGAATATGTTACTGTGACATTTATATCTGCTGCTATTATATTTTGTTATTTTAAGCTGCTCACTATAGTAAACTACTATTAAACAATCTGGTGTAACAGAACTCTGATTTGTTACAATGGCACTTGAAAAAGGCTGCTTGGGGGAGGGTCCTATATATTCCTACCTAATTCCTACAACCCCACAACAACTCTGGAGATCAGTTATCAGAAGAAGTTGCAGTGAGTAAGCACTTCATTCAGTTTCAAGTGCAGCAGCCAGCTTGACTTCAAGGTCTTAAATATTTACAGCACATCTTTTTTATTTTTCAAATGTTTAAGGTGACACACTTTTCCAGTCTTATTAAGTATCAGTAACCTAAAGCAGAAGATTCATACTGGCATCTTTGAGGGTTCAAGCCTCTCGGGAGGACACCAGTGACATTCGAAATGTAAGAAAGTAAACTCCATACAGAAGAAGGCCATAGCAGACGATGCAACAGTTATTCATTACATAAGCAATCCTTTTTCTATTAGCATGGCTTCATAACTATATCAGCCAGTAAATGCTCAGAAAGTCTAGAGATTTGTAAGGTTGAATCATCTGATGTGGTGTGGTTAAAAATGATGAATTAGTTATAATATACTGTAAATAATGGGATAGCAATTTTGTCTTCACGCAAACTGCTAAATTTCAGATTATTGCTAAAGCTATGCTAGACAGGCATGTGACCACATTTGACGAATTACAGACTTTGGTAGGAAAACTACATACTTCACAGAAAAAGTTCACCCAGATTTATTAAGTGATTATGACACACCTCTGTCCAAATGGAACAATACAGATAATACTGAGGGACAACAAGACAAACTGGTAGAGAGCTACAAAAAAAAAAGCTTGAAGACAAGGATAGGTGTATTACAACATTTAGGAAGGATGCTGGGGAAATTGTAAGTGGGATATGAGAGTTTCTTAAAACTAATAAACAGTACTTAAAATCAAATGCAAAAGTTATGAGGCATCAAGGGCAGGGATCACAACAATCAGAAGGTTTGGCTACAGAATCAATGTTTGTAACAGCAGCTCAGAAGCTGTATCACAGATCAAAATTGTTACAGCTGTTATCCAAATGGGATGACAGGAAAAGGTTATTTCAGAATTTTATGGTATTTGAAGACTGGTCCAGTAATATGGGGGTAATCTGAAGACAAAAATTGTCAAAATGTTTTAATGCTTTTCTTCCAAAGGCTCATAAGACTTGTATTGAATCACATGAGCTATCGCTTAATAACGTGCAGGAAAGAATGCTTGCTACCTTACAAGCTGTACCACAGGAAATGTCTTCTGATTCCAGGTTATTAGTTCAATTCAGAATAACTAGAACAGATAACCTTATGAAACTGCACCATTGTTTTCTTTAGCATATGCTGTAGTGCACAACTATTCTGAGTGAAACAGATGATGTACAGAAACATGTAACTGAGGCTTTTTTTTGCAGAGCTCAGGATCTTGCTATAGCAAAAACATTGGAAGAGGTAGTACCTTTAGTCATTAGACAAAAGCTAATTTTCCAAATATCAGATGTAAGTAATAAAATCTTTTCTATAGAGAAAGAAGTTGCAGCTGTCAGGCAGAATACAAGAAACAGACACAGCAGAAAACAAATCTGCAGTTAAATATTTTTTTTTTTGTAAAAAAGTCAGATCATAGAAAAAAGTAATGCCCTAAATACTGGATGTGGAAAAACAAGCATATTCAAGCTGATATCGATAAACCAGTCCCAGTCATCCCAGTAAGAACTGGCAGGCCAAAAGGTCAGATTGTGCTGCAGTGAGTGAGGTTACTGACAGACCACCTTGTTATTCTCAGTATAATTTATTGTATCCTAGTCTGGAAAGTTTCATATCTGAAACAGACCATACCAACAGTTCCTTCAGCTTCTAATATCAGTATGATTTCAGATGCACATGGCAGTCTGATGTTGAAACAGATTTATTGTTTTCTGAAGGGAGTGCAAATATTGTATTGATGGGGAAGCAGAATACAGGAAGGTACTACTAACTGCAGAAATAGTTCAGTCTTGTATTGTCAGTGACAGTAGATGCACAAAGATCCAGACACACTTATGACCAGAAGCATGCCGCAGCTCAAGTCAATGTGGTTGCTAGTGCTATAGTAAATGATTTAAAGAATATTTATGAGGGGTGCGGCAGCCCAGAAGCAAATCATTTAAAGTAGGTAAAAATGGCAGACCATATATTTCATTGTATATGGGAAAGGAAATATGAAACAATGTGCTAACTGATACAGGGGCTTCCATTACAGTTACAAACAGACCCCTGCCAGAGAACCCAAGTACAGTTTTAATGCTGTCAGGATTTGAAGGATCAAAGGGAGCTGCAGTCAGCAGCAAGACCTTGGAAATCAGATTTTTGAATAAAGCTAATTAACCTGGAAAAAAGGTAATGATAAAATTCTTGTTACAATCTGAATGTGACAGTACCATTTTGGGAATGGATACTATCTCCAATAAGGTGTTGTTTTAGACTTCAGTAGCAAAATATTGTGGAGAAACAAAGATGCTGTAATATGTACAGTCTTGTAGACAGAAGAGATGCACAAAAAGCTGTGTGCAGTACATTGCACAGATGAGGTACAGGATTTAAGGTATCAGTTAATGCAAGGGTATCAAGAGATATGGACTAAAGATAAAACAGACTGTGGTCTGGTTGCCACTGCCAAAGTAAGTGCAGAGGAACCTACAGACAGTTTACCGCCCAATCAGAAATAGTACTCCATTCCCAGAGAAGCAGTGGAGGATATCCATGAATCCATTACAGATTGGGGAAACAAGGGCATTATACTTAAAGGGTCAAGTCCATCAAATTTGTCCATGTGGCCGGTAAAGAAGAAGGATGGTAGTTACAGATTAGTGCTAGACTTAAGGCTGGTAAATAAGTACCCCGCCCCAGCAGCATATGTGGTGTCTAGTACACCTGAAATGGGTGCCAGATTAGATCCACAGAGTAAATGGTTTACAATTTATCTAGCAAATGGATTTTTTGCTATACCTTTAGCTGAATTCTTGCAGAAACATTTTGCTTTCAGCTTGGAGGATATCCAGTATTTGATGACATGTTTACTAATGGGTTTTGTAAATTCTAAAGTAGTGTTTCATCAAACATTGGTATGGGTATGGGTACTGAGGCCATTGAATTATAGTGATGAAGTATTACAATACATAGATGATATCCTGATGCAGACAGAAAATGAAAAAGGGAACTTGCAGATACTACATGACATCTTATTAAATTTGAATTTGTTAGATTATTTCTTCTTATATCTGATCTATGCTCTATTATTCTGTCCCTAAGGTGTCTGGTGGATTTGCCTATATAAAAACTGGGGCAGATTTGGTAAGTTGCTAAATACACTATATTGGAGGTGTTACATGTAGCAGAACATTTAAATATATAGGATTTTCCAGTAACATGATGTATAAAGCTACAATCACTGTTAATATAGGAGCAAAAGCTGGAATTATAACAAGAGAAAGTACCCTGTTTTGTAATAGATTTAATGTCATTTCCACATTTTTTGTGTTTTTGTAACATAAAAGTTGTTTTAAGTTCATACAATTGCGATACGAAAATCTTGGTTTATCAGGAACACTGTACAGTAATTCTGGAACACTTCTCAGAAAACTCCAGTTTCTTTTGATCGTTCTTGTCACACCATTAGTACATCTCCTATATGTACTGGGATAGTGCAATGTAGTTTCATTCATTGTTTGTCTCCTATTCACATTATTAGCTTCCTTATCACTAAAGTAGGATGAAATTTCTGCATCTCTTACACTTGTGATGTCTTCCCTTATGCTATATAATAATTTCTCATCATAGCCTCTCTCTTTCAATTCATCTGTTATGGCATCCATCTGTTGAACACACTTTTCTGTACATGTATTTAACTTGCAAATACATTTATATTGCCCCTTAATAATTCCTCTGAAAATATGGGGAGCATGCATACTCGTATAGTGGAGATATTTATTTCTATGCACCGCTTTTCTATATACTGATATCTCTATTTCATCTACATTCTTAATCAACTCTACATCTAAAAATGTAATGTTATGTGGTGAAGCAGTCATAGAAAATTGTAAAAAGTTAGTAGTATTGTTTATAAACTCAATAAATGCTTTCAGCTCATCATAACTCCCCTCCCAAATGAAAAACACATCATCCACAAATCTTTTAAAAAAGGTTACATTGGAACTGTAGCATCTTGGAGCATTATACACAAATTCTGTTTCCCATTTGTCTAGAACTAAATTTGCAGAAGTATTGGCAAGGGGAGTACCCATTGTCACTCCTGATAACTGATGGTAATACTTGTTGTTAAAGACAAAGATGTTATTATCTAACACAAGTTCAAGTAGTTCACATACAGTTTCTGTTTTTCTACCTGATAGTATTTCCTGTCCACAAAGTTATTCACGAATATAATTTATTCCATACTCTTTGGGAATCACCATAATTAATGATTTTATATCACATACAACAAATAGGAATGGCTTATTTTCTCTATTTGCAAAACAATGGCACAACTGTTTTAAAGTCACCAGTATCCTTAATGTAACTCTTAACATGTTTTAAATAAAAGGCTAAAGCATTCTGCAAATATAATGAAATTGGCTCAGTTGACCATCCTGTTCCTGATATTATGGGTCTCATTGGTGGTTCACTGATAGATTTGTGGACTTTGGAGAGTCCATATAATATGGGTAAAACTGGGAATGGTACTGTAAAGAACTGAAAGGTCTCACCACTTATATCATTCATAGCTTGCAAGTGAAATATGGCCATGTTAATATTACTAATGATTTTGTTAACATCTGCATAAGATATTTCTTTAAAGGCAGAGTCATCAGATAAAATGGAATACATAGCTCTCATATAGTCATCGTTGTCAATAATGGCAATGACAATAATGACAATTGCCCCACCCTTATCTGCTTCTTTGATAACCATGTCATTATTCTTATATAATAGATGGAGTGCTTGTCTCATTAGTAGATAAGTTGTAAAACTTTTTAAAGTTTCGACTATCATAACAATATTTATGTAACTGTGCTTTACAAATATTGTAATAAGCTGACACTTGTAGGATGACTAAAAGGAATAAAAGTGCTGGCATGCTTCAAAATACCGTTGTCAAACATACTAGAGGCTTTGAATATAAGTTTAAGGTTGATATTATGCCAAAATGTTTTCAAATCAGTTAAACCAGTTGTTAAATGATCAGCATTAGCAGGTATAAATTTTAGGCCCTTATTAAACAAGGATATAATTAACTAATTCAATATCAATTTTGAAAGATTCACAATCACATTGCTGTCTAATATAGGTTCTACAGATAGTTCTGAAAAAACATTTTCAGTAATAGAGGTACATACTAGTGTCTCTGTTGTGGTCTCTTGTTGACCAACCTCTGGTTGCTTTGAGATCTCACTCGTTTTCATTGCAACAAGTGGCCCCTCAAATGAAGATGTTTTGTCATTGTCTGTACCTCTTCTGGTAATTTTAGTTGGAATCTCATGGTATTTCACCGAAAATCTGAGATGCTAACGCTGTTTGAAGATGCCATTATAGGGCCAGAGGTCCCCTGAGCATTTGTCAACGTAGTCGAAATCTCTGATGCAGATTACATCATATTTGGGTTGTTCTCATTAACTACCACATTTGATTCTATGTTCATAGTTTGTGTCTGCTTTAAAGGTACAGACACATCATCCAAAGAATACATAGAGTTTTTACTAGTTGAAGCACTTACATCATTAGTTATATTTATATCTTTGGATTTCATAGTTTGTTTATTTTTGGGCCAAGAAAAGATATGTCCATTCAAAAAATCATTTAAGTCTCTATTAAGTTTCTTTCGCTTAGCATTTTCAAGATGTAGATTATAGCTATGGATTCTCTCCAACACTTTGTCATATTCAGAAGTATAGGTTGAGAAAGACGATAGTGAAGAGATTTGTTTTTTCCATAGCACCTATCTCTTCACATAACTCTTCCTTTATACTACTCATAAAAAATTAATTTATTAATGCCATGTAGTCAAGAAATAATTTTAAGTTCATTTCCTGCCATCTTTTAAGCAATGCAGGATAAGTGTCAGTGGCGGCTGGTAACTTCATATCAAAGGGGGGCTGCAGGAGACAGCTGAATGGGTGGGGCCAATGAGAAGGGGTGTGGCCAACTAAAAAGGTGTAGTGCTATGCTCAAAACCACAAAAACTGGGACTTTAATTAAATACACTGCCCTGGGTGCCAAACCGTAATTATGAGAGTCCAATCAAGACAAAATGAAGTGAAGAAGAAAAAAAAATATTTCAATGCATTGGCTACATGACAGCTTACTTAATACCTAAATGGAAAAAAAGGTTGTGAGGCATGAAAAATAAATTACTTTTTAAATACATTACTGGAATGCCAGTCAAAAATCAAGCATAAAAAAGCAAGCAGTGCTCAACTCAAATCACTTCTCCTTGCACTGCAGTTCTAATTATAATTTTTATTCAGCTTTATAAAAGTACCAAGTAACATGCTGAAAGTAGCACTCTCTGTGATACCCCCACTAGTAAAAATGTTTCTTATCCAAAAAGACCTGCTGCCTGACAACAACTACCTACTTGTTTCATTGGGAAAACATGATCAAAGTACAAAATGAACAGCAAACAAGAAACAAGCTCAAGATAAATTGCTTAAAGGATTATGGCACCGGTTATGGACCACACATGATAGATTGGCATTCTGTTTTGAGCTTCTGAAAATACTGTAATCCTGCCCTCTATTACAAATACTGTGATATGCATTTCAATACCTAAGGCTTATATGTTATCTAGTTATGTAAATATTCTCTACATGGCAACGACAAAAAGGCTTTCAATGTTGATAATTCCTTAACAGTATGCTTATTAAAGCTTTCTTGCATCTTACAATCTCAGACAAGTTTATCTGATGGTCATTAACGCATTGCTACTTAAACACAGAGCAACAGGCACTGCAGCAACATGCATTTTCTGAATTATAAGAAGCACAAATCAACAGTATTAAAATATGACAGAAAACCAGAACATTCTGCAAAATCAAGGACAGATGAAAAGCCACTGCAGTACATGTGTCTACCTTGGATGGGGGATACTCTGCACACTTACACTGCATAACTGCTCCTTGCCTTGCTTGCACACATCACTATATGGGGGAGTGGGGTACAACAAGTATGTCACAATTTGAAATGTATCTGGATGACTGTGATGGCCCTGACACATTCGTCATACCTCTCAAACTCAGAGCAAGAAATCTGGACAAAGCCATAAATAAAAGCAGAACAAAGGCCAAAAAATAAGGACAATTTTTAAATATTGCTCTTATAAACTTAGAAAGATAACAAAATAGGTCTTGCATTAGTATGAATTTTCTGAAGGGTATGAAATCTCAAACTCAAATGTCTGTCATTATTTTCTAACTTGAATCTTTAATGATTTTCCACTAATTTGCCAGAAAAACACAATTTTTATGAAAAACAGACCAACAATGTGATGCAAAAATATAAAATAGCCACACAATACAGCTGGGAACCTGTCAAAAAAGGAACCCTTTTTTAAATATTAGTACTGTTAAGTTGAGCAGCTTACATAATAAGAGAATCTACATGCATTTCTGAAATAAAAGTAATCTATAACTCTTATCATTACAATTATTTATTAATTGTAAACCCTCCACCTTTTCTTCCAAAATTGCCATTTTGTGGAGGGATTATTACGCGGATAGCAACATTTTGTGCCGAAATTGGGGAGAGCTGAGAGGTTTGTATATATTTATTTACATGTACCTCTCAACCTCTTAGTGCAGGAAATCTGGACAAGGCCAAATATATTGGGGGGAACAAACAAACAGTACCAAAAATTGCTCTTGTATAAACTTAGACAGTTGATAGAATAACAGGTCTTGCTTTAGCATGCATTTTTCTAAAGGGTGTGAAGTCTCCACTCAATGTCTATCATTATTTAGCAACTTCATTCCTAAATTATTTGCCAGAAAACCACACATTTTATGAGGAACAAACCAAAAATAAGAAGCAAAAATCTATTAATTCTGTGAAAATCTGGACAGTTGAGAGGTATAGTTCAGCTGGGGCTGTCTTTGATGTTTCCGCCCTTCCCCCTTCACAAAATCATGGTCGAATGGGGCCTCCCCCTGCAGCCATTCCAGGGTCTCATTACCTGGCTATTTCACCCCATTTACCATAAACACTGTAATGTGCATACTGCTTTACTTCTACAATGATTTGGATTTCATTTAAAAGTTTTATTTCACATTTTACAGCACAAACACTAATAGACATCTGCTAAACAAAGCAACACAGTCTCATAATAAAACTAGACTTAGCATTAAAACTTCTCTGCCCTTGAAACTCACATTTATTGAAACAGCGTTAAAACCCACATTCAAAGAAAATATATCTGGCCAGTGTCAGATAAAGATTAACTTTGGGCTGTTTTCAAATTATAGCCCCCTTGCATACAAAACATACATGTGTTCTTTGATACACCTTCCTGATTGTATTAAATTATATTCCTTGTATAATACAGTACAGTTGTTAGAGGGAGTTTTAAATGTATTGAGTTGAACATTTTTCCAGTAAACAATGAAATAAAATGCATGCACCAATAATGACAAAACTACCCATATCAGAACATTTCCATCATAAAAGTCTACTCAAACTTCTACAATCCACCAGTATCAGTAAATATGCACACTCTCTGCAGAAATAAAACTCATCTAAATAATTCCACATTAAAGAGATCTGTAACTAATGAAGAGGTTGCTGCTAGCAAACAACTTTATATTTCATTGTTTCATCTACAATTAAAGTGCCTATTACCTTTGAGGAATAAATTGCCTATGTTACATTAAAAAAATTATAATCTAGTAATATTGCAATAGGGAATGGATGGCAAACTGATAACAGGTTCATAGTTACTAGGTATCTCTGCCAAAGAGTACATTCTCAGGACTGCAGCATCCACCCCCTTTAAAAGTGTGACACAGTACAGTATCAGCAATGCATCTAAATACTTATGGGAGTAGAGCCCACAGCCTTCTGCATCAAAAGCAATCATTCAACCTGGTATGCTATTAACAATGCAAGCAGGCTCAGCATTAGCAGAACTAAACTTCTCTTCCCTTGAAGCTCTCAGCTCCTTGTAAAATCCACTCGACACTTAACTGTATCTCTCAACTTTGCAGCACAAGAATCTGGAAAAAGCCAAAATTTATTAGGGGGTGACAAAAGCCCAAAAAACAGAGGCACATTTTAAATATTGTTTGTATAATCTTGGAAAATTGCTAGAATAAAGTGTTGTGTTACCAACGTGGGTTTCACTGCCAAGTGTTTAACCCAGGACTCTGTGCACTACAGTCAGAGCAACATACTACTATGCCACATCAGCTGTTTCTTGAAAGATGGGAAGACTGAAACTTAAATGGCTATAATTTAGTGAATTCAGTTCTCACCATAGCTCCCAACCTCTTTGCACAAAACACCTGGACAAAGCCAATAATGGGGGAATACTGCCCCCAAACATATTCAGTGAATTCACTTCTCACCATAGCTCTCAATCTCTTAGTACAAAAAACTTGGGTAAAGCCAATAATGGGGGAATACAGCTCCAAAAATAGGGACAAATTTCAAATATTGATCTTATAAGCTTAGAAAATTGCTTGAATAAAAGGTTTTGTGCTACCATGTATTTTCTGCAGAATATAAAGTCTGAAATTCAAATGCCTGTCATGATTTAATGAATTCAGTCCTTCACTGATTACAACAATCCAGAAAAACAAGGATTTTTTTGAGGAATAGAACAGAACAAAAATATGAGGCAAAAATCTGGACAGTTTTCACAAGTGGTGGTGGGTAGGGAATTCAGGCTCTTGCTACCTGTACCCAAAGTACAGGGTTTGAGCCTGAGTAACTCTAGCCACTGGGTAAATTTAACTGGGGCATTAGATACACACACACACACACACACACACACACACACACACACACACACACACACACACACACACACACACACACACACCTTCATTCCTGGTGGTGATAAATATTCCCTTGCAGCAGTTTCATTCATTCCAAATCACACACAAAATAATGAACCTTGCTGAGAGGAACCAATCAGTACCAATCCACATCACATATGTGTCTGCAGATGTGGCAGTCCGATCCCCTTCCACTTTCTGTGGTTACAAGCCACAAAGACAGTCCAATCCCCTTCCACTTTCTGTGGTTATAAACGACATAGATTTCTGGGCATCTGTACATTGATCTCTTCGCTTCTTAATCTGGACTGGTGTAACAGCAGTCTAAATTTACAGAAACTAGTCGCTGAGCACACGTGCGCAGGTCCGGGACTTTAACAGTCAGTTGGACTCGCAGCCAATATACTAATTATTTTCTTTTGTAAAATTCTTTTTCTTTCTTTGTACAGCTGGGGGGGGGGGATGCAGTCCTGCAGTCTGATAGCATGAGCCGGCCCCTGATAAAAGTTGTCATATGAAGGCATTTTTAAAATTCTTAATCCTCGGCGTACTATCCTCAAGTCCATATATGCCAAAAAACTGAAACGTTGCCATTGTAGAACTTTATATTTATTTACCTTTCATTCAAGCAAGATCAGTTGGTGAAAAAAATCATCAGTAACAGCAAATGTACTCGTTTTTTGTCTTTGTAGTGGCATCTTAGTCACGGATAATAGTGGATTAGGTCGAACAGACAGTAGATCCATTAAGCCTTAGTTCATCTTCGATGACTGTGCTATAAAATACTCACTGGCATGTCCAAGGTTCTTATACAAAATTTGTAACAGCAATAACAATAGAAATGTTGGTAAAGTAGCAGTTGGTAAATTGCAAGTATCTCAGAAAATAAGCAACTGGAACAATGGACTATAACATTTACTCACAAAAGAGCAAAGCTTTCAGGTTAAGCAACCCTTCCTCAGTGCAAGATAAAACAATCAGTTACATCCACATTTAAATACAAATTTAAGATGGCTATTCAATTAATCAGTCAATTTAGCACAGCCAATGCAAAGTTTTAATTACAATGCTTAAAGCATAGCTAAAATAAAACTATTTAAAAAGTAAGCAAATACAAATATATATGCATATGATTAATTTCATTCAATTTAATATGCTCAAATATCCTAGAGCTGGTCATTACCAACATGGGAAATCAATGCTCCACACCTATGGTCACTCCCTCGTTGGTAAGATCAGACCATAAGCTAATCACCTTTAACATCCACATCCCACCCCCACCACCTAGTAAGGAAACCTCCATAAAAAAACTTCTCCAAAGCTAACTTCATGCTACTCAAGTCAGAAGTGGCAAACTTCATGACACCCATGCAGACGGGAAATGAAATTTCGACTGCTGAATCCTACACTAAGGCACTGCACAAGCACATCCACTCGTGCATGAATCGTGCCATCCCAAATAGAACCAAGACGCTCTCCTCCAAAAAAAAGGAAGTCAATCTGGTGGTCCCCTGCCATAAACAAACTATACAACAGAAGGAAGAAACTGTTGCAGAAAAGAGGAAAATCCCAGGATGCAAAATACTCCCTTACCAGCCTCAGTAAGAAGCTGAGATCCCTCATAAAATCCTCCAAAGCTAGTTACAAAACTAAAATTGCCAAAGATTCCAAGGACAACCACAAGGCATTCTATAGTTATGTCAGGAATCTAAATGGCAATGCTCAGATCTGTTCTGAGCTACAACAGAATGGCATTAAATATACTGATCCCAAGGATATTGACAATATCCTGGCAGATCGATTCAGTGCCAACTTCACCCCCCTCTCACCCCCTAAAAGGCCCAGCTCAATACCAAAAGATTGCCAAATTCTGGTAATCACGGCCACACAGGTAAAAACGCACTCTGCAAAGCTAAGAATACAGCATCCATGGGACCAGATGACATCCCGGGCTGTGTACTACATGAACTACAAAATTAACTCGCACCTCACTTAAGTGTCATGTTTAATCATAGCCTCACCTCAGGCTTCGCACGCAGTGAGTGGCGCACAGCTACAGTTATCCCACTCCACAAGGGGGGATCCATCTTGGATCCCAGAAACTATCATCCTGTCAGTCTGACGAGCCTGATCTGCAAAGCCATGGAATGCATCATCATGGAACTTATAAACAAAGACATTGGCAACTGGACCCACCCAGTTTAGTTTTGTAAAGGGCCGATCTTGTCTCCTCAACCTGATTGTCTTCTTAGAATCAGTATCCAGAGCCGTGGATGAGGGCAAGGCAGTCCACACAGCCTATCTGGACCTCGCCAAGGCCTTTGACACCATCCCCCATTCTGGAATCATAGATAAACTTACTAAGCTGGGTGTTAATCCCTACGTCACTCGATGGGTTGCCAACTGGCTTACTGACAGAACCCACACTGTAAAAGTAGCCGACTCAAAATCCAACTCCAGACAAGTGACAAGTGGAGTACCTCAGGGTTCAGTCCTGGGACCGCTCTTGTTTGGCATCTACTTCTCTGAAGTACAGGCCAGCACTAAGGGACTCTGGCTAAAAAAGTTCACAGATGACTGCAAACTGGAAGCCATTACTGAATCTTGAAATGATGTGGATATTCTACAAAAGGGCCTTACCGAAACAGATGCTTGGTGCCAGAGCCATGGGCTCAAGCTCAATGCCAAGAAATGTATAGTTATCCCCTTTGGGAAAAAACATGTACCCATGAATTACCACATAAGTGGCAGTACACTAAACACTGAAAATGTGATAAGGGACTTAGGGACACAAGTGGACAGTGGTCTCACCTTCGATAACCACATCACCACAACAGTCAGGAAATCCTTCTATGTGGCACACCTCATCATTAAGGGCTTTTCATCTAGAAAAAAGGGGGTCATTGTCCCACTGTACTCATCCCTCATTATAGAGTACAATGCCCCATTTGGTATGTACCTCACAAGACATCTGCAACAACTGGAAAGGCCACAGAAATACCTCACTAAAAGAATCAAAAGCCTAAAGCAGGTGCCCTATGCTGACCATCTAAAAAAACTTCAGCTATACTCTGTTGAATATAGCCTGCTCAGAAGCAATCTCTGCTTAACATACAAGGCCATGTCAAACCCAGAGCTGCTGGACATGCTACACTTAAAGAAATCCAAATCCCTCAGAGCCACATGCTCCAGGGATCTAAACCTGGTCATCACAATGAACAAAACATCCTGGAGGGATAGGTTCCTGACCCAGAGACTCCCCATACTCTGGAATAGACTGCCCATACATATCAAGCAGAGCGCCTCTTTGGCTCTCTTCTAAAAGAACCTTGACGATTAGATGGGAGATAGGAAATTCACCCCAGGGATCACGTCAATCACCCTGTTAGACACGGGACCAGGGAAGTAATAGCCAGGGAATTGTTATCGCTAGGCTTGTATAGGCCCTAGGGGCGATAGCCTAGTACCAACCTATGAACCTATGACTATCTTATTAATTCCTGTAAGAGTGTCAGCCTGTACTAATAAAATCCACTCATATTCTTTCAGTTCAAGTTTATTGTACATGTCTCCCCTCTTATATTCTTATGAATAATAGTCGGGGCTCTAAATGTAAAAATATGTTTGGAATCATTCTCATTGATATGTTTTGCCAGTGAATTTGTTAGATTATTTCTTCTTATATCTGATCTATGCTCTATTATTCTGTCCCTAAGGCATCTGGTGGATTTGCCTACATAAAAACTGGGGCATATTTGGTAAGTTGCTAAATACACTATATTGGAGGTGTTACATGTAGCAGAACATTTAAAGACATAGGATTTCCCAGTAACAGGATGTATAAAGCTACAATAACTGTTAATAGAGGAGCAATAGCTGGAATTATAACAAGGGGAAGTACCCTGCTTTGTAATAGATTTAATGTTATTTCCACATTTTATGTCTTTGTAACATAAAAGTTGTTTTAAGTTCATACAATTGTGATAAGAAAATCTTGGTTTATCAGGAACAATGTCCCATAATTCTGGAGCACTTCTCAGAATACTCCAGTTTCTTATGATCGTTCTTTTCACACCATCAGTACATCTCCTATATGTAGTGGGATAGTGCAATGTAGTTTAATTCATTGTTTGTCTCCTATTCACATTACTAGTTTCCTTATCACTAAAGTAGGTTGAAATTTCTGCATCTCTTACACTTATAATGTCTTCCCTTATGCTATATAATAATTTCTCATCATAGCCTCTCTCTTTCAATTCATCTGTCATGACATCCATCTGTTGAACACACTTTTCTGTACTTGTATTTAACTTGCAAATACATTTATATTGCCCCTTAATAATTCCTCTGAAAATATGGGGAGCATGCATACTCGTATAGTGGTCACCAATGAGACCCATAATATCGAGAATAGGATGGTCAACTGAGCCAATTTCATTATATTTGCAGAATGCTTTAGCCTTTTATTTAAAACATGTTAAGAGTTACATTAAGGATACTGGTGACTTTTTAAAACAGTTGTACCATTTTTTGCAAATAGAGAAAATAATCCATTCCTATTTGTTGTACTTGATATAAAATCATTAATTATGGTGATTCCCAAAGAGTATGGAATAAATTATATTTGTGAATTACTTTGTGGACAGGGAATACTATCAGGTAGACAAATAGAAACTGTATGTGAACTACTTGAACTTGTGTTAGATAATAACATCTTTGTCTTTAACAACAAGTATTACCATCAGTTATCAGGAGTGGCAATGGGTACTACCATTGCCAATTCTTCTTCTTCTTTCGGCTTTTTCCCGGTTAGGGGTCACCACAGTGGATTACCTGTCCGCTTATGATTGGCAGTGAAGTTTTACAGTGTCAAGTTGCCAGCCTGGCACCCAACCTTCCACAGAAGGCACACACATGCACACACACACACACACCTAGGGCCAATTTAGAGTGTCCAATCCACCTACAGCATGTCTTTGGGATGTGGGAGGAAACCAGAGCACCTGGAGGAAATCCATGTGACAACAGGGAGGACATGCAGACTCCACACAGAAGGCACCCCAGCCAAGAATCGAACCGGAGAACCTCTTGCTGTGAGGCGGCAGCAGTAACTGCTGCACCACCGTGGCTGCCCACTTCAGCTAAATAATAATACAGCTAAATAATGGATCAATTTCCCAGCTCCACCAGCTAATTACCAAGACTGGATTCCTTTACAGTCAGTAAATGGAAAATGAATTAAAAGGTCTTGGCTAGGGTCAGTTAGAAAATTAGCACTCCAAGAAGGAAAAATAACTTACTTATAATAACTGCTCATCTTACACTACTCTGTTAGTCCGTATTGTACCTGAAAATTATTGGGCATAGCTTTACTTTCACAGGCAACTTTTATCAATGATAGCAAAGATGCAAAAAAATGTTGGACTTGGGGGTATAATGGGGTATAAACACTCTTAGCCAGACAACATATGAAATCATGAAGGTCAGGGGCATGCATCCATCCAAGAGTTCAGGAACTTCTGGGAAAAAAATGCTGAATTATAATTTTTGGAAAGGATGAACCTAACTGCAAGAATCAAACAGGAATACTCTGTTGGATCTCAGGGATTTGCACTGGGCGCCAATGCCATTTAACACAGTCTTTTCTGGGATTCATCTGGTGTTGTTTTCCTCTTAATATATGCAAGACAACTGGATATTATGATCCATCATATCCATAAGCATATTACAAGAAGGAAACCATCTAGGCTACAGTCATCAACTGACATTTTCTCTACCTGCTCTCTCTCTCTCCCCCAGTTTTCTGTTTGGCTCATGCCGTCTTGAAGGTGTTAGCCGGGTTAAAGTTTAATGCCCATTCAGGAAGCTTGTTCCATGCATCTATGACTTTCTCAGTGAAGTAGAACATTGTAAGATCTAGGTTAAAGTTTGTTCTTTCCATCTGCACCTGATGTATTCTCTCCGTCACCCTTATTTTTCATCTGTAGAATCTAGAATAGTATTATTGACATTTTTTTCAGACAGAAAAGAGCTAACCAAGATGTACTACGTAATGCTTCCTTTCCTTCTGTTTATTTTTGATGGGGGTCAGATGTCTGGCAAGGGTGGTAATGCTGGGCCAACAGGTTGTGGAATTACATTATATATAGTCTGGATTTTATCAAAAACAAAAAACAAACAAACACAAAAAAAAAAAGAAACAAAAAAAAAAAAAGGCAACTCAGAGATGTGACCTTTAGCCAGTGTGTCACATGTGATGAGACAGTCAACCTCCACCTGCCTCAGGAGGGCAGCAGTTGAAGTATGCAAGAACACTGCTGTCCACCTTGGGGATGTCTTATGAGCAGCAGTTGCCTTTTTCTTTAGCTGTGTTGACTAATCCTGCTGGAATTTACCCAACTGTGACTGGCCCCTTCCAACATTAACCTGCTGACTTTCTCTGCCAACAACCACAACTTTTCTTCCTTCTTTTATAAATTTTACTCTTGCATAGAAGAGTGTCTTGCTCTGCTCTTCCATATCCTTAATGTGCCTCTTCACCTTGTCAAACAGAAAAGGACCTGAAAGCTGGGAATCCGAAAGGCAACAGTTGCATTCTCCACAAAGTCAGTCAAGGCAAGCAATGAATGTCAGTGATCCTACCGTATGGGCCACACCTTCTGCAGTACTTTATGATACAGAAAATAAGGATGTCATGTTTGAAGAGGCTGCAGTCCAGACCTTGCATGTATCCTAAAGGTAGCCATCCAGTAGCTCTTCCATATGAACATCTTGTTGGCTAAATGCCACTAAAAATAGACCAAACAAGTGAAACAGTAATGCCTCTAAGGAAAGCTTGACAGTTGCCAACATGTTCTTACCAAACCTGTCTATGGCCATAGAATTGCTTCAAGTTTGAGAGTCTCAATCCAGACAGTGCATTCTCTTGGGCTGCAGAAAATACAGTTTGTATTGGGAGGGAGTGGGGGTACCCAAGCAAACCTAATAGAATCTTTTTAACATGTCTATCAATAGTGAACCCAACCATGAGGACAACCTCCTTTGGAAGTTTGAATGGGGTATACAGGCCACTTCCCTCTTTCTTCCATCATGTACAGATATTACTGAAACCTTGGGACTACACTGAATCCCTGGAATTTGCCCTTTTCTCCTCCTCATACAAATTGGCTGCTGGGCAGCCTAGATGAGATTCCAAATAGCTTCTTTTCTTTTTGGGCTTTCATGGGAAGGTTTCTGATCTGAGGAGGAGGATATCCTCATTGAGGGAGGTTTCTGGGGATAGGCTGTAGCAGGTCAGGCTGGAGATAGGAGTTTGCTGTAGGAGTTTGAATAAGTACTCCCATTGCCAATACTTATGCAAATTTAGTTCTAGACAAATGGGAAACAGAATTTGTGTATAATGCTCCAAGATGCTACAGTTCCAATGTAACCTTTTTAAAAAGATTTGTGGATGATGTGATTTTCATTTGGCAGGGTTGTTATGATGAACTGAAAGAATTTGTTCAGTTTATGAACAATAGCACTAACATTTTACAATTTTATATGACTGCTTCACCACATAACATTACATTTTTAGATGTAGAGTTGATTAAGAATGGAGATGAAATAGAGACATCAGTATATAGAAAAGCTTTGCATAGAAATAAATATCTCTACTATACGAGTATGCATACTCCCCATATTTTCAGAGGAATTATTAAGGGGCAATATAAACGTACTTGCAAGTTAAATACAAGTACAGAAAAGTGTGTTCAACAGATGGATGCCATAACAGATGAATTGAAAGAGAGAGGCTATGATGAGAAATTATTATATAGCATAAGGGAAGACTTTATAAGTGTAAGAGATGCAGAAATTACAGCCTACTTTAGTGATAAGGAAACTAGTAATGTGAATAGGAGACAAACAATAAAAGAAAATACATTGCACTATCCCACTACATATAGTAGATGTACTGATGGTGTGACAAGAATGATCATAAGTGCTCCAGAATTATTAGACATTGTTCCTGATAAACCAAGATTTTCTTATCACAATTATACGAACTTAAAACAACTTTTTTTTTACAAAGAGTGGAAATAACATTAAATCTATTACAAAACAGGATACTTTCCCTTGCTATAATTGCAGCTTTTGCTCCTCATTTAACAGTGGTTGTAGCTTTATACATCCTGTTACTGGGAAATCCTATGTCTTTAAATGTTCTGCTACATGTAACACCTCCAATATAGTGTATTTAGCAACTTGCCAAATCTGCCCCAGGTTTTATGTAGGCAAATCCACCAGACGCCTTAGGGACAGAATAATAGAGCATAGATCAGATATAAGAAGAAATAATCTAACAAATTCACTGGCAAAACATATCAATGAGACTGATTCCAAACATATTTTTACATTTAGAGTCCTATTATTCATAAGAATATACGAAGGGGTGACATGAACAATAAACTTGAACTGAAAGAATATGAGTGGATTTTATTAGTACAGGCTGACACTCTTCCAGGAATTAATAAGATAGTCACTCTAAAACCTGTTCTTAAAGACAGAATGACTCATCTAAAGTAGAGGTTGTTTTATAGCTACAAAATAAGAAGTGTGAAATTAATCATATGCATATATATTTGTATTTGCATGCTTTTTAAAAAGTTTTATTTTAGCTATGATTTAAGCATTGTAATTAAAACTTTTTGTTCGCTGTGCTAAATTGACTGATTAATTGAATAATCATCTTAAATTTGTATTTAAATGTGGATCTATATTCAGAGCAGTGTGCAGAGAATGAATTAGAAGGTATCACAGAAGTGAGCCACGAGAGCATGCAATGGAATGATAGATAAAGAATAGACAGTTAAGCACCATTAGGCACCTGCTAGACAAGGCCTGGGAATCAAGGTTGAAGGGGTGGATACACCTACCAGAGGAAAGTTACCGAAAAGAAGTAATATAATATGTATGTTTGGGATAGAGCTCTCAGTGAGAGTCTGTTTCAAGACTTGTTCAGATATTGTTGAATTACTATTATGCTTTCAGTTATCTTGACATGTTATGCTGCTATATATCATTCAAATATGCTCTATGACATTTATATCTGTTGCTATTACATTCTATTATTTTATGCTGCTCATTACAATCAACTAATATTAAGCAACCCAGTGCAACAGAGTTCTAATTTCATACAGGATGATGCAGGATGCAGTTGAAGAGGATATGCCACAGGAAGATGTTCTGGAACTTTCTGTAGAATGCCAAAGGAAACAGAGAATAAAGAATGTGCCCTCAGTTTAGAAGAAAAAAAAATCTAAGGTTACATTTGCTTGATTTAATGGAGATGGATAGACATATTAAGATCGATGAAAGAATTAAGACCCAAAATGTTAGAAGTCTAATAAAACAAATGAACACAGTAATGAAGACTATTAACAGAAATTCATGTGATATAACAGAAGTGAATAGGTTATATTACTGTCTGGCCAAATTAAAAACAGATAAAGTCTTACCACAAAAATACATTGCAATAAGGGAAAGGAAGGGAAGAAATCAAATGCTGTCATGGAAGTATCAAATACAGAAAACTATAAAGCAATTAATAAAATAAGTGTCAGTGTTAGAAGAGTATAGAACAGGAACAGATCAACAAAAATATTTAGAAAGATAGATGTTATAAAAGCAACATAAAGTATTAAAGCAGACAAGGAGCTATTGTACAGTATTGCAAATAATAAACTAAAGATACCAGCATAGGCAGAAAAAACTTAGAAGATATGCAGATAAATATAAAAGAAAAGTACAAAATAAGCTATTCATTGATGACCCAAAACAATTTTTATAGAGGATTGGCAAACAAAGCAAAAGAAATAGAAACACCACCAAAAAGAAGTAGACACATTTTGGAGAAATATCCATGAAGAACCTGTAGAACATAACAAAGATTCTCAATGGATAGAAGTAAAAGAAGCAGTAAGAAGTTCAAATGTACAGGATTTGAAATGAGATGAACTAACAGCCAGAGAAACTGAAACAACATTAAGAAAAGATCCTAACTGAAAAACCCCAGTAACAGATGCAGTACCTAACTTCCGGATAAAATATATTAATATCTTTACATGAAGATTTAGCCCTGAGTAAGAACTACTTATATGCTCAACCCTAACACCAACCTGGTTAACAACAGGAAAAACAATACTGCTCATTAAGAGTGAAACTACAAGACATACTAAAAACTATACACCAATAACTTGGTTTCCGACGATGCATAAATTACATACTGGAATTTATGCTGACAAAGTTTATAGTTATTTAGAAGAAAACTCAGTCATGGCAATATAACAAAAGGGTAACAAAAGAAAGTAATATGGAACAAAGGATAAAGTTGAATAAACTCATAATGGAAAATTGTAAAAAGGGGAAGAGTCTATGTATGGCATGGATCCATTACAAAAACAATTTGACAGCATCCCATATTCATGGTTAAAAGAGGGCTTACAAATGTATAAAATGCACCCTACATTGATTAATTACATTACAGTGACTGTGAAACAGTGGCAAACCACTTTGCAGCTAAGCCATGATAAAGAACAATTTTTTATTCCAAGGATTAAAAAATTCAGAGGGGGATATTCCAGGGTGACTCTGTCATCACTGCTGTTTTGTCTTGCTCTGAACCCATTAAGCTGTCTACTTAACATATTAGGTTTTGGTTAAAATTTGTTCCCAGATAGCAGCAAAGTGTGAAAACTTCTCATTATATTTTTGTGAATGATTTAAAACTGTATAGTTCATTGGATGAAAGCACAGCTGGAAATGGTCAAAACTTTATCAGATGATATAAGAATGTCATTTGGTCTTGATAAATGCGCAAAAGCAACCTTTAAAACAGGAAAGCTGCATTACCAAGAAAATATCAGTCTGGGACAGGAATGTGATATAAAGGAAATTGAACAGGAGGGAGTATATAAATATTTGTGAATTGATGAAGGATAAACATGAATAAATGTGAACAAAACTCAATAAGGAATATTTTAGAAGACTAAAATTAATATTGAAAACAGCCCTAACATCTAGGAATAAAGTCCAAGCTATAAACCAACGTGCTCTTCCTATTCTAACTTATACTTTTGGAGTGACTGACTGGCCCTAAAAGTTATTGGATCATTTGGACAGGAAAAGAAGAAAAATGCTTCACCCTTATCAAATGATATGTAAAAATCAGTGTATACCAAGATTATATATTCCAAGTTCTGAAGGAGGTACAGGCATTTTCAAAACTGATTACATGTATAAATTTGCAATCATAGTACTGCATACATATCTGCTGACCTCACCAGATCCAAACATAATGAAAGTTTTGAAGCATGAAGAGAAAAAATCTAAGACGAATTCCCTGATTAATTTAGAAGAAGCATATTGGTGTCAAGTGGAAGTGGAAACCAAACCAGAAGCAGACAAAAATCAGGCAGTAAATGAATGTGTCAAAAACAAATGAAAGAATATAAGAAGCATAATCAGATGAGAGGGCAAGAAATGTGGAAAAGGCATAAATATATTTGCAAGTACAGAAAACTCCTGAAACAACCTTATATCGATCAGGATCTGATGCAGGAATAGTTAAGGAGAGGTGAATATAAACCAAAAGATGAAAGGTTAATATCACCAGTCCAGGACAGCTCACTACAAAGTCCATTGAACATGTGGAAGAAACAGATAAACGCAGGTTCTGTAAAACAGAACTGGACACAGTCACACATCTTGTTGCAGGGTATGATACACTAATGGCAGAGGGCCTGTATAGTGAAAGGCATAATAATGTGGCAAGACTTGCACTGGGAATGTGCAAACATTACAATAATGAAGTAGTTGAGAAGCACTGGAAGCATCAGCCACAAAGCATTATAGAGAATAATTAAGTTTATATCACGCGAGATCATCCATTACCAGCAGTTCAAAAAACAGACGCAAGAAAACCAGATATAGTGGTTCATGAAAAGAAGACAGAAGAAGCTTTGATCATTAAATTTGCTATACCCAGTGATTACAGTGTCCTACATACAGAGAGAAACAAAGTTATAAAATACTAGGATTTGCAAGAAGAAATGAAGACAATGTGGAAGAAGGATACCCAGACAGTTCCAATAGCAGTAGTAGGGGCAATGGGTTTCATAAAAAGGAATTTTCAGTCATACAAATACATGTAACTCCACATGAATTGCAGGAGTCATCAGTTCTCAGCACATTTGGGCACTGTGAAGAGCACTTTTGGCTAACATCAAAGATTGAAACAATACTAATTTCATGAAATGTAATCATAATTGACTTAGGAATGGGGCCCATTCCCATTATGGTATTAGACACCCACAAGACTTGGAGAAATTTAACCTGGACTGGTCGTAAGGAATAAACTTCCATTATGAGCTTCGTTAAAGAATCCATGATCATTTCCAGAGTTTCTGCAGTTCATACTGAGTTACATGTATTGTTGCATATTTAACTAAAAATGAATTGTTGATGAATGTAATATGCAAATACTTTTTTGAGCTCATAACTGGATGTTTTTATGAAAAGTTTTGTTAGAAGAAAAAGTATGTTTTTATGCTTCAGTCTTGATTCTGTACTTTTCGTTGCTTTCAGTAATTCACACAAACCATAATTGTTTTTCAACAAGTTAAAATAAACGACCAAGTTTTTTTCAAAGTGGATGTATTGGAACGGTTTTATTCTGATGTTATGCAGTTATCTTCTCCACCAACATTAATTCTTCTGACAAACTTACATACAGTACATCAAAAATGCTACCTGTTGACTGGTAGGCTGCTGTAAATGATGTTCTGAAGAAAATATATACTCCATTACTTGATATGTATATAAACAATGATTTAGGGTTTTGTGTCAAAACTTAAATCAATAGTACTTAAGGATGAACTTTTAAGAATAGCCAAAAACCCAGAACCCCAAATAAGCTATTCAAAGTCCCAGACACAATAGCACAATCATAAAAACTATATGTCAGTGAGTCTGTGTAATGACAAGTCAACCTTATTATCCTGATTCAAGGGTGAGAGAGGGAAGAGGCAGTGTAGTTGTTTGTAATAAACTGTTCCAATTATAAATAAAAGTATATTTCTCTGAATGTTGTACGTCAGAACTCCTCTCCACATATAAATATATGACTATGCAGTAAAACTAATGAAGTGTTAGGAGAATACAGGGCCTTTATCAGGAGATCTTGCTGTTTTTCTAATACCCAGAAATCCATAATAGTGCCAGTAGCTTATTAGGTTACATACTTGCCAGTGATGCCAGAATGATGATATAGTGATATCTGTTTTATTCTCAGACCAGGTGTTTGGATTCATATTACAGTACTGACAATGCAGTGTAGCATAAGAGGATCCTTTAGTCCTATGATGTCACCCTTCAGATGTTTGATCTGCCTGTCATGGTGGTTGATAGCATCTTAAGTGGTGGTTAGACTCCCTATAACACTTGTCATGGAAGAACAGAGCAGATTCCGTGTTTACATGCCAAATTCCTCCCTAATAAATGTCAGCTTATATCACCCTTGGAAGAGTACCATAAACACAATGAGACCTATATATTCAGCATAAATTACTTAATGAATGAATGAATGAATGAATGAATAAGCAAATAAATAAGATCCAATCTAAATTAAGATAACACAGGGAGTCTGAAGGAAGAATATTAAAATATCAGTTCCTACATTCCAGCTAAATATGAAATGTATATGTGAGTGACAACATTGTGCTTGATAACTTCCATGTGTTTTTAGATTTAGAAATATATACTAGTTCATATCTACAGAAAAGTTGTATGTTCCTAATGTTTGTTTTTCAAAGCACACAAAATTATGTACATTATGGAAAAGGAAAGTACTCATAGGGATCTTATACATAAATGCATGAGAATCGTCAATAGGTTGTAGTCCATAACTACTTAATTTAATATTGACATTTAAAGGAATGTTTCTGACAGATATTATACACGTATCCACATGTAGGCAGAACCTGCAAAATGGCCATTAGCGAAAAACTACTAAAATTATTTGCATTTAGACTTGACTGCGAGTGAGACTATGTTAATTTCTACTCTTAAGCAACAAATATAGTATGCATTTCTGATTATTCTAAATTTGTCACTTAACCTTGAAAATGGGCCTCCAGGTTTATATAGGTGCCTGGGGCAAAACACTTTCAGCAAACTGGTACAAGATAGATCTTTACCTGTTCTAACTGTTCACTGAATTGTACCTCAAAATGATGAGTATTACCTTTTTGAATGAAATATTTCACAACTCCAGAAAGCTGAGGGTCTTCATTAACATTCACGATGTATGGAAACAATTGTATCATGTGCCGTTCCTTTGGAAAAAATATTTTTCAAAGAGAAAAATAATTATATTTACATTCTAGTGTAATAAGAGAACAATCAAACCTTCATTTTCAACCCACATTTCTCAGTTACAGCTGATACTCTGACTGCACAAAGTTAAGTGCTACTATCCTTTCTGAAGTTTCCATGTTTTGCTAAAACTCAAGTGGATTATCAAAACAACTTATACAGCCCATATTTACACTGTGGCAGGTTAGTTACTTGTTAACTCAGAATATTTGATGACCCTTGCTTAGAAAATAAACTGGGATGAGTGTCTGCTGGATGAGTGTAGATTTCCTAATCATATAATATCACTACATTATAATGCTTACTCTCAACACTATTATATGGAAAAGAAAGACAAATACCACCCAGACTGTTACTGTTAAAGAAAAATATTCAATTACAGATGTTATAATATGTGTATTTTTTTTTTTGTGGTTCTACATAAAATGTGCATGTAAACATGTCATTTGAAGGAAGTCAAAAGTTAGTGAGGAATAACATATTGCTTATTCAGGCAGACTAAAGCAACTGAATTTATACTGCATACTATAAAGATTACAGAGAAGTAAGCTATGTTTGGTCATGACAGATATTTTAGGTGTAGAGTTTAGCAATGGAATTGTTATAACTATTAAAGTGTCATACTGTAAGACTAGAGATAGAGGGGCCATATTTTCAGAAGAGAAGAATAAACCACGTCAATGAGATAGATATCTTAAAACAAACTTTACCCAAGTATTGGAATAAACTTTCCTTTGGAATTAAGAAACAAATAAAAAAATGGATACCTTAAAGTTAAATTGGGCAAGTATAGAGGAAACAGGCATCATGTCCGTGGTGTTTAGAGTGTGCACTTTTAATCGACTAATTGGCCAGCACAGCAAAATAACAATGAAACTATGAAACTGCTAATTTGCAAAAAGCCCTTCTGATTAACATGCCATTGTGTAGTGCCCTGATACCCTGATCTTTGTATTAAAAAGATAATACTGCTATGTGCAATAATATCACCTGCTTCAAGTAATATTATATATCTCTGTCACTAAAATGTGTTATAGAAGTGATTGGCAGAAAAAAGTGTAATCACAAAAGTAAGATCTATACACTAAATATGACAAGTTGTAAAACATAACTAGCATTTTTGCAAGAGAATGTCACTCACTGCATCCTCCAACAAGGTGCTGCACACTGACACTTTCTTCTGAAACACTAATGCCAAGATTGATGTACCTTAGAAAAAGAGGAATTCTCTGAAACACTGTAATCTCAACATGTTTAAACAAACAACAGTAATCACAATTTAGTGATCATGCTTCATAGTGTTGATCACTACTAGTAATTCACATTTCTGCTTGACAACTTGATATATATCAATGTAAATAATTTATTTGGAAATGTTAATACATCATGGCACACATCTTTGCTTAAACATGATCATGTGACTATAATTTGGTAGACATTGGGTACAATAGCAAAGGGACAGTTGCAGTGATCATTATGCTGACTCACATTCATTCATATGACAGTACTCCTGCCAAGCTGGATAAGTGACTATTTAAACATGATCAATCAACAGCAGGGAAAAGTAATTTTTTATCCACAGATAGATTCCATGCCCAAGAATTATAGTCATTGTATTTACAGTGTGTATCTCAGATGTCTAATTGTGCTTTAAAACATGTCCACAGTACAGTACTCCAACTTGTTTCACACAAATGCTCATTAACCTTGAACAGCCAGATTAATGACCATTTAACTTGATCATGGCAGCCAGTTCAGTCATTTTAAATTATAGATAGCCTTACATTCAGCAATTATAGTCACATTATTAAATGTGTACCTCTTAGATATCAGACTGTGGTAATTATAACGGCCACAGTAATGCATTTCAAGTTTGTTTCACACAAACACACAGTAGTTAGAATAAAGTATTTTAACTTACAACACAGAACCTCACAATAGTCCTACTTATCCAGATTAATGAAGGTTTAAGCTAGCAAAATCATGGTGCACAGTCTGGTAAATCACTAGAGGAAAAGAAACAATAGGCACAATGACTATTTTAACCAACTTTAATAATATCTACTATCTTGAGTATTACATATTATAATATATTCATATTATAATAATATAGCGTATATTATTAAAGTTAGTTAAAAGAGTCACCACCCCTGTTTTTTCTCTTTTGGTAGACCAGACTCTGCACCAAATGGTTTTCTGGTTACTAGTGTCTTGCACTGGTGCACTATCATTTCAGTTTCAGTGTTTAATCCAAGTAATGACAGCAGTTTCTGACATTTTCATTCTCACCCAGCCACATATCTGGCATTTACAGGGACTTTGATGTCTGTACACCTCATCTGTCTGATTGTGATAAAAATAATGGTCAGAATAATGTATTTCAACTTTGTTTCATACAAACAACAACCACAGTAAAATATTCCAACTTGTTTTATACAAATTAAAACTACTCCTGCAAAGTCTTTAACCTGAGAAAATGACAGCAGATCAGTCATTTTTATAGAAAGAGAGGCACTGTACCCAGCAGTTATAGCCACTTTGTTGACAGTGTATGCCTTAAATGTCTGACTGTGATAAAATAATGGCCACAGTAATACATGTCAACTTTATTTCATATAAACAGCAGCCACAATTAAACTGTCCAACTTAATTCACATAAATGCAAATTCTTAAAGCAAAACTAGATTAGTGGTTGTTTAACATGAGCAAGTGAGACCAGAGTGAGTCACTTTCATTCACAGGCAACCCACATACAAGGCACTATCAATTTGTTGAATTTGTACATGTTAGATGTCTGATTGCGATGCTAATAATGGCCACAGTAATATATTACAACTGTGTTTCATATAAACAATAGCCACAGTAACGTATTTCTACTTTCTTCAAAGACATACACACTACTTTTACAAAGCCAGAATAATAACAGTTTAACCTGGGCAAACAATAGCAGTCTCTGTCATTTCATCCACTGATAGTGCCATACCCAATAGTTGTAGCCACTTTTTTGACCATGTACAACTCAGATACTTGCCTATGATAAAATAATGGCCATAGTAATGGATGTAAAGGTTGTTTCATACAAACAGTGACTGTGGTAAAGCATTTCTTCCTTCAAAGAAATGCACACCAGTCCAGTAAATCCAGATTAATGACTGTTAAACCTGAGCAACAGCAATAGGTTCAGTCACTTTCATCCACTGACAGATTATAAACTCTGCTGTTAACTGTATACACCTCCAGATGTCAGATTGAGATGAAATTATGTCCATATCATTGTTGGAGCTTTCCTGTGTCCTGAAAGAGTGCTCTTCAAACTATCTGGAGATATACAGAGCTGAGTATATTTTTCTGGCACTTCAGAGTTGTGTACTGGTAATTGTTGTTTGACCAATTTTATATCATTGCTGCCTGACTTCAGAGTTGTGCACTGTTATTTTTGCTTTACTGTATAGTTTTTCAGATCTCTGATGAAGGTGTTTTCCCCTCCCCATTTCTCTGTGTCTTAAGTTGGTATAACTTGTTTTTTCATCCTGTGTGTTATCTGACCATCTCAAGGATTACTTGCATAAAATTAGACCCTCTTAGCAAGAAAGTCTGCATATCATTGTTGGAGCCTTCCTGTGTCCTGAAAGAGTGCTCTTCAAACTATCTGGAGATATACAGAGCTGAGTATATTTTTCTGGCACTTCAGAGTTGTGTACTGGTAATTGTTGTTTGACTAATTTCATATCATTACTGACTGACTTCAGAGTTGTGCACTGTTATTTTTGCTTCACTGTATAGTTTTTCAGATCTCTGCTGAAGGTGTTGGTTTTCTCATAACCACCCTCCCTATTCCTGTGTTGTTGTTTAAATTTGGAGGTTTTTGCAGTTGCCTGCCCCCACTGTAGATTTGATCTGGGACACTCCCCCCAGTCCCATCTCTTTACCTCATTATACCTAATAGACTACTTCTGCATTGTTTTTAGTAATTTTTAATTTAATTGCATTTTTTAAACTGTTTGGTCTAACATTGCTACATACACAAGTGTGCTAGCTTGCACTGTATTTGAATTGTTTTGACTGCTGTTTTAGCTACTTTTCTATATATATATATATATATATATATATATATATATATATATATATATATATATATATATATATGTAATACCTTTCATGTAACTAGTGTATTCCAGATTCAGATTTGCTGTATCCAGGACTGTATGTAAGCTTCTGAGCCCCCCAAGCTTTCTGTGTTGGAGGGAAGCCTTCTAGCTTATCAGTGGGAGTGATAAGCACTAGGTAACCTATCTACCACATAAGGAGTGGTTCTGGCCCAGAAATTGTAGTTATTGGCCATTTGGACAGTTTTTCCATCTCTCTCAACTTTCTGATTTAAAAGCCCGCATTTGCACTTGTTTCCCCTCTTTCCTGTAACTAGTTTAGTCCAGATACAGATTCTTACTTTTAGCACTTGAATTTGTTTATTCATGATCAGCACTTGTTCGGAACTTGTAAGCACTAAATAACCTACTAATTACTACAGCACTCAACCTTCCTTATTACCTAGAGGAAAACAGTTTTGGTACTTACTTTCCTCACTTGCTTAGAGAAAAACAGCTCTTGTACTCACTTTCCTCACTTATCTAGAGGAAAATAGTTTTTTTATTCAGGCATGTCCAAGGGTCAGCTCCCAGTGTTCTCTCCTGTCTATCTGATGAATCTGGGCATCTTGGGGCAATGTAGAAATTGCCTCATGTACACAGACAACCCTCTCCTCCTACCACCCAACACTACAACCTATGAGAGATGCACTTATCTAGCCAAACTGGAGGTAAAGCTCTCTCCAATCAAGACTGAACTTGGCAGTCAAGAGGAGAAGGTAAACACTTGCACCACACCACACTCACACCACCAAAATCCACACATAGAAATACAAAAGCATTCACGGAGGCTCTCAATAATAATCTGCTCAAGCAACAGAGACCTCAAAAGCAGAAATGCAAGCAACCTCCACCCCCCCCAACACAACCCAAATGACACATAGCCCGCAGACTCAGTGTGCCACTCAATCACAGCCAATAAGGCAAAAAAACGTACCCAACACACTAGTCATAGGTGACTCTATAGTCAGGCACACTGATGTCCCACTCACCAGGCTAAACAAGGAGGAGGTTACTGTCAGCTGCCTGTCGGGTGCCAGGATCTGCCACATAACCCACGCACTCAGGTCACTCCACAACAAGTACAAATATGACTCTGTCATTGTCCATGTTGGTGTGAATGGCCTGAGATGTACCTCCCTGGACTACATGAAAAGAGACATGGAAGAGCTCTCCAATCTTGTAGCCCAGGCAGATATGACCCTAGCCCTGAGTAGCATTCTGCCATCACCCAGAATGATGCCGCAGTACAAGGACAAAATGATTGACTTCAACAATTAGCTAAGCTTCTGGTGCCATTCTAAAGGGATCCAGTATCTGTTTGCCTGGGATGACATGGTCGTCAGACCACGATGCTTTGCCAGAGATGGCCTGGACCTGTCACTCCTGGGATTCCAGATACTGGCTAAGGTTCTTACCCCTCCTATAGTGCCTTTTTTAGGCAAGGTTCAAATAACAAATTCACCACCATAACAGGAATAGGCAAGCAAAAACTGAGGGTGATGCTACTCAATGCCAGAAGTCTAAATCTCAAAATGCACTCACTCGAGGCACTCCTTAAAATGGAGAACATCGATATCTGTGCAGTGACTGAGACCTGGTTCAAGGCTCTAGAGAGCACCCCTGCACTACCAGGCTATAACTCATACCACACTTTTTGGCCATGTAACCTGGACTGAAACACCAAAGGCAGAGGTGTATCCATATTCATTAAGGATATCCACACCTCCAGGCTAGTTGCTCAGCATAATGCAGCCGAGGTTATCCAAGTGCAACTAACTCTGGGCAAAACTGCAATCCAAATTGTAGCTTGCTACAGATCACTCACCATACCCCAGGATTCTCACTCCTCTTTTCTTGATATACTGGAAAATATTAGGGTTCAACCAAACACCCTAATAATGGGTGATTTCAACTACCCCACCATTAACTGGGAAAACTACTCATGTACCAACTCCTTCGCTTAACGCTTTCTGGAATTCATAAACTCCAATGCCCTGGATCAACTTATCCACACCCCCACCAGGGGCAACAATATCCTAGATCTAGTCATTACCAATATGAGTGACCGGTGTTCCACACCTGAAGTCAATGCCTCATTGGTCCAATCCGAACATAAGCTAATTACCCTAGATATCCACATCCTGCCTCCACCCCCCATTAAGGAAACCATAATAAAAAATTTCTCAAAAGCCAACTTCATGCTTCTTAAGACAGAAGTGGTGAACTTTATGACACCCATGCAGATGGAAAATACAGTTACGACTACTGAATGCTACACAATTGCACTTTATAAGCACTTACATGAGTGCATGGATCATGCTATCCCAAACAGAACCAAGACGCTATCCTCCAAAAAAAGGAAGCCAATCTGGTGGTCCCTTGCCATAAACAAACTTTACAACAGAAGGAAAAAACTCTTGCAAAAGAGAGTAAAATCCCATGAGTGGAGGAGCTCCCTGGTCAGCCTCAGTAAGAAGCTGCAATCCCTGATAAAATCCTCCAAAGCTAGTTACGAAAACAAAATCACCACTGATTCTAAAGACAACCACAAAGCATTCTATAGCTATGTCAAGAATATGAATGGCAACACTCAGATCTGCTCTGAGTTACAGCACAATAGCACTAAATATACAGACCCAACTGATATTGCCAACATCCTGGCAGATAGGTTCAGTGCTAACTTTACCCCCCTCTCACCCCCTAAAGAGCCCATCTCTATACGGGAAGAATGCAAAGTTCCTGTAATCATGGCTGCACAGGTAAAAACCACTCTCTCCAAAGCCAAGAACACAGCATCCATGGGACCAGACAACATCCCAGGCTACGTTCTACATGAACTACAGAACGAACTGGCACCCCACCTAAGTACCATGTTCAATCATAGCCTCACCTCAGGCTTTGTGCCTGCTGAATGGCGCACAGCAATGGTTATCCCACTCCACAAGGGGGGAGCCACCACGGACCCCAGGAATTACCATCCCATTAGCCTGACGAGCCTGGTCTGCAAGGCCATGGAACATATCATCATGGAACTTATAAACAAAGACATTGGTACTCTCCAAATTCTGGATCCCACCCAGTTTGGATTTGTAAAAGGCAGATCATGTCTACTAAACCTGATAGACTTCTTTGAAGCAGTCACCAAAGCCGTAGACAAGGGTAAGGTGGTTCACACAGCCTATCTAGATCTTGCCAAGGCTTTTGACACCATCCCCCACTCTAGAATTATAGATAAACTCACTAAACTAGGTATAAATCCCTATGTCACAAGATGGGTTGCCAACTGGCTCACTGACAGAACCCACACTGTGAAAGTAGCAGACTCCAAATCCGACTTCAGACCAGTGACAAGTGGAGTACCACAGAGTTCAGTCCTGGGTCCTCTCCTGTTTTGTATCTGCTTCTCTGAAGTACAGGCTAACACAGAAGGTCTTTGGCTAACAAAGTTCGCAGATGACTGCAAACTAGGAGCCATAATCGAAACTTCTAACGATGTGGACATCCTACAAAAGGGCCTCACTGAGACAGATGCCTGGTGTCAAAGCCATGGCCTCAAGCTCAATGCCAATAAGTGCATTGTCATCCCCTTTGGTAAAAACTCTGTACCCATGAACTACAACATAGGCGGTAGTATACTTAACACCGAAAGTGTGATAAGAGACCTTGGGACACAGGTGGACAGTAGTCTCTCCTTTGATAATCACATTGCCACAGTAGTCAGGAAATCCTTCTACATGGCACATCTCATCACAAAAGGTTTCTCATCCAGAAAAAAAGAGGTCATTGTTCCCATCTACTCATCACTCATTAGACCCATTATAGAGTACACTGCCCCTTTTGGTATGTACCTCACAAGACATCTCCAACAACTGGAAAGGCCGCAGAAATACCTCACAAAGAGGATTACCAGCCTCAAACAGATGCCCTATGCCGACCGTCTCAAAAAACTCCAGCTTTACTCCATCGCATATCGCCTACTCAGAGGTGATCTCTGCCTAACATACAAAGCTATGTCAAACCCAGAGCTGTTGGACATGCTCCACTTAAAGAAATCCCAATCCCTCCAAGCTACACGCTCTAGGGACCTAAACCTTGTCACCACAATAAACAGAACATGCCGGAGGGACAGATTCCTGTCCCAGAGACTTCCCATACTCTGGAATAAACTACCTATCTATATCAAACAAAGCTCCTCATTAGCACTCTTCAAGAAAAATCTTGATGATTGGATGGGAAATAGGAAATTCACCCCGGGGATCACCTCTGTGGCTCTACTCGACAGTGGCACAGGAAAATAATTTTCTTGGGTGGCAAAAGCCAGTGTACATTTTTGCTGGGCTTGTATAGGCCCCAGGACCGATAGCCAAGTACCTACCTATGAACCTATAAACCTATGAACCAGTAATGTATTTCAACTTTATCTCACACACTCACTAGCTACAGTAAATATTCTGAATTGTTTTACACAAAAACACATTAGCCATGCAAAAATAGACTAATGTCTGCTAAATCCTAAAATAAATGGTGCTGACATACCATCCCTTGGTTGTAATATTTTTAGGCTCAATAGAGCACATAAAAAAGCAGGAAGAATAGCTAAAATCTTCCTAAATATGCTCACAGTAACTCTCTATATAGGCACAATCTCACATTTTGGAAAGGCAGAGATCTTAATCTCATTCCTAAAACTTAATAGAGCCGAGAACATATGCATTGCTGTGCTACACATCCTGCAGGACAGAACATTTCAACACTAGAAAACATACTATCCTGGACAGCAGACACAATCACAAATTAAATTATCCTCCTGAATGATGTAAACATTGACTGGCAGTTTTTATCCACAAATTCATTGACAGACAGCATGAACCTCCTTGGATTCACTCAACTTATTAATACACCAACAATAAATGGCAAAAAATAATTCCCCCCAACAATCTATCCCGGATTGGATTCTGGTTACCAATCCATCTAATTTTATCTCCTCAGGTATCTTCCCTGATGCACTAAGTGACCACCTGCCAGCTTATACCCAAAGGAGTATTACACAACTAACAAAAGAACATAAGCTCAAAACTACCTGTAATCTCTCCAGTTTCTCCAAGGAGTCTTTCATTGCATCTCTGAAGATAGTTAACTGGTCCATCCTAAAAAGACACCAGGAGCAGCCTTAGGTCAACTGGTGACCTAGGCAAAAGGGCTCCATGTTGCCCCCATCATACCACTTGGTGCCCCCATCCTGGTCTACCTACACCAAATAAATACTGGAAAAGCGCCCCTGCTAGAGTGGCACCCTAGGTGGCCGCCTAGTTGGCCTATGCGAAGGCCGGCTATGTGACCCCTTAAATGATGCAGTTAAATACTTCAGTTCAGTTCAGCATTTCTAAATATTTTAACGTCTTAGCCCCACAGTGTACACAAAGAATAGAAATAGCTATATCCCATTGTTCACCAACCAGTGCAAACTCATTATGAAAGACAGAGACAAAGCATGGGTTACCTGGCAAAAGAATAAAATGACAAAAATAGGCAACTATTCAGACAGCTATGAAACCAAGTCAAGAAACAAGTTACTAGAGATAAAAAGTCTTATTAAACTCAGCTATAAGATAGCTATAAATACAGCTGTAAAAATTCTAGTTCTCCATATCCTGTCTCATCAGCCCAAGTGCAAAAAAAAAAAAAAAAAAAAAGATCCCAGCCCATACATGGACATTCCCCCTCTTCAAACAGCTACCTATTTCAATACATACTTCATATCTTAGACTCTAACACATTTCCATTACAAATCTCACCTGTCTGTAACCTCTCCAATATACATGCATACAACTCCACCCACTTTACCTTTCAACTAGTTTCAACAACTCTCATAAAACAGATCTTACATAAACTAAAACCTTGTTGTCCTTAGCTGACAACCGTATCCTGGAATACTTAAATCTAGCTGCACATACAATAGCAAACCCAATCAGCAATCTTACTGATATATGAATAACAGAATACTGTGTCTCTAAAATGGCAGACATTACCCCCTTACATTAAGGAGGTAATTCCCCTGACACTACAAATTTCCGGCCGATAGCCATCCTGTCTCCCATCTCTAAAATCCTTGAAAGATGTATTCTTCATCAATTTCTCCACTATCTCTTACAAAATAAGCTAATCACCAATAAGCAACATGGGTTTCAGCCAGACCACAGCAGTTCTACTGCATTACTATCATTTATAGACACTGTCAATAAAGCTCGCAACTTGTATCTGCAGTATTTCTAGATCTATCAGAAGTCTTTAACATGGTCTCTCACAGTAAACTCCTCAATCAACATTCCACCTTGCGTCTAGCATCTCCATCTGTACAATGGTTCTCTAGCTACCTTGCCAACAGGCAACAAGCTTTAAAAGGCAAGGATCCATCTCTGCATACCTTCCCACTTCACACGATTCTCACAAGGATACCTCCTTGGCCGTCTACTATTCAATATTTGTATCAATAAGATACATTCATCTTCTTGTGAAAGAACCTTGATTCAATATGCAGATGAGTTTACCACCATCTGCTCCTCAAACACCTTAACTCTCTACCAAGAAATCACTCAACAAGCTGTCATCTCCATTGAAACCTGTTTTACAATGACACACCTACTCAATCCCAAAAAAACAAACTCCTCCTCCTCTTTACCCCCAAAACTCACAACCCTAATAGAGCATCTTTCAAAATCTTTTCATCAAATGGCATTGAAACTGAATTAGTCCACCATACCAAAATATTAAGACTCATAATAGATGATAATCTTGAATTTGACCTCCACATCCAAAGATATCAAGAAAACCCATAAAAACTAGGCATGCTATGCAGAAAAAATATATTTTCTAAGCACAATCGCAAAAATTACTCTAGCCAAAACCTACCTTCTGCCCTCCCTACTCTATGGAGCACCAAGTCTTACTAATTTACAATCCTCCATAAAGAACAAACTTGAAAGCTACTATAACAAAATTTCCAAGTTTGCTACTAATTCATCCTCTTTTACCCATCACTGTAAAGCTCTGCATATCCTTAGATGGCTGGAATTGCCCTTTCACCTCTCCTACATTCAGCTTATAACAATACCTAAAATCATACACAGTCCATTAGTCTTCCCAGCCCTTACCCCTTTAATCAACATATTTTCCAAAAAGAACTCGTAGATCAGAAGACAAACCATTTCGCACTGCAAATAAACTGATTAAATCTCCTGGAAAAAGCTTATACTCATACTCAGTAGCAAAAAATGGGATTTCTTACCTCTAACTACCAGAACTATTTCTAACCTACCCACCTTTAAATGCTCCCTTAAAGAATACCTTACAAAGTCTTGGACCTACTCCTGTGCCAATTCTAGCTGAACTTACACACTATACTTCAAGCTCCCCTTCAGCCTAGATCACATTTCACAAACCTCTCCAGCCTCCTACTCCATTCCTCATCTTTGCAGACCTTTCTTCTACCTCTTTCTCTTTCCTCCCTACTCATCTAAGCTACCTGCAGATACCCTACCCTGGACTTTTCTTATAATCTCCTTCTTCCTTCTATAACCATAATATGAATACCTGTCTCAAACTAAGACCTCAGTTTCACCTCACTGTTTCTAATCATGGAATCTCTGATAGCTCTTTAAATATCTTATTAGAATTGTCTCAGGCCTCATTTATCACATACTAATCTATATAACAAATAATATGACTATTCAGTTTTTCCTCACATATTCTCTTCAACACATGTTATTGTTTTTCATAGCACTCTACTATGAAACATATGTTCTATGCTTTTCTCATTACAATATTTTCTCACTCTTATGTTTTGTAGTGTGACATGGTACTTTGTGATTTAAAATATTTACACTTGGTTGTTTGTAATGTAACATGATACTTTGCGATTGAAAATATCTGTACTTGATTCCTCAAGCCTCCACTAAAAATGGGCACTTTCTCTTTCTGGTCCAGTCAGACTTCCCCAGTAAACAAATGTTAAATAAATAAACCTCAGCAGGTGACAACAAGGTCAGTCATTTTCTTCCACACACTGCCACCATACCCAGCAATAATACAGTCATTTTGTTAACTGTCTACATCTCCATTGTCGGATTGTAATAAAATATAAAAAAAAGATCACAGTAATTTCTATCATCTTTGTTTCATATGTTTAGTAGCCAACCATAAGTATTCCAACTTGTTTCACAAAAATATGCATTAGTTCTACAAAGATGAACACTTCCCATAGTATCTGGTTAATTGTAGAAAATAAATCATCTCTATGGTCCAGACTATCCTGAGAAAATTGACTTTAATCACAACACTCCCTCTCAGATCTTTACTTTGTCACTTGTAACTGGCTGCCATTTCCACTGCAGCTATGACATCCACTCCATTGTTCAAAATGTGCAGGCTTTCTGCTCCTTGCTAAACTAAGGTTCTATAATTTTTTGTTTGGATCATGAATGGGATGGAGCCCACAAACTTAAGTGATAAGGTGTACAGCACATTAACCAAAGGGTATTGCAGATCTGACTCCCTTTAACAGGTGCATCTTATCAGCAGCATTCTTTTACTTAAATAAATAAATAAATATAATTTAGAAAAGTGTCCCTACTTAAATGGGGCCTTAAGCAGTTACCTAGTTAACCTATGGATAAAGCCGAATATGTTTCAGAAACAGGAGGATAGTGCAATTATATATAAGAAATATTTTATTGGAAGAATTGTTATGGCGAAATATCATAAGCATTATAAGGAGAGTACTGGAATTGGGATGACTGGCTTGAAATAAGAAATACAATTACTAGAAGAGAAAAGATTACTTAGATAGAATGCTAACTGCATTACTATCATTATCCACAGTTATTTAGTTAAGTACTTCTTCAGCAAAGAAGTATTGTGTGTGTGTGTGTGTGTGTGTGTGTGTGTGTGTGTGTGTGTGTGTGTGTGTGTGTGTGTGTGTGTGTGTGTGTGTGTGTGTGTGTGTGTGTGTGTGTGTGTGTGTGTGTGTGTGTGTGGAGATTGAGCATTTTAAATATCAATATACCAATATCTGATGTAAATGTAGGGAAATAGGGTAAGGTAAAACACCAGTGTCAAAATATATATAAAGTACGAAAAATAGTCATTTTGAGATGGAAGGTTATACAAGTAGAAAATGTTATCTGTAAGAGTGATAGACAACAGCACTGTCGTATGGAGTGAGTATACAAGGAAAATATTGGTTTTAATGTAAAAAGGAAAGAAATAAGTAAATGAATTGCAATAATGGAAAATAATAAAAAGAGTAATACTAAATCAAATAACAGATTTGAGATTCTGCAGTATAGTGAGACTGAATTTGAAGTTTCTTTTGAGGATGAAGACAATTAGGAAATTGTTAAACAAAGGAAAGAGTAAATGTGAAAAAAGAAATCCAAAAATAATATAATATTCCTTTTATTTAGCATAAGCAGTATACTTTTTAATGAGGCAATGATATAGAATGGATATAAGAGGTCAGATCTAGGGTTACCATATTTGGTTATACGTAAAAGAGGATGAAAAAATATGTGCTGGTATTATACCAGCACATATTCTTTCGTCCTCTTAGGGTTGCCAGATTCTTGACTGGCCAGGTTGGGACAAAAGGTCTTTCACACTAGGTGAGGACCAAAAAAAAAAAAAAAAAGGTCTTTAGTCTTTAATTGTGTTTGGCATTTTTTGAGTGGCCTGTATGCCGGTATACGAGCCAATCAAAAACTTGCAAAGTGGACCCTCTTCTGTTCAATGTGGAACATCAAGCAGTTCCGTATTGAACAGGGCTCCAATTTGCAATTTTTTGATTGGCTGGTATACCAGTATACAGGCCAATCAAAAAAAAAAAAGAAAGCGGAGTCTGTTTTGCTGGGACTGTAACCGGCAGTGCGGGACTCAGGATCGGACTGCCATTCCAGGACAATCTCACTGAAATAAGGACGTCTGATTTTTGAAACAAATTGCAGAATTTTCAAAAACCACCCGGACAGGAACCCTAAAAGAGGACGTGTCCAGGGAAACCCGGACATATGGTAACCCTAGTCAGATCAGATATTTGTATGATTCAGAACACAAGAATAGTCACTAATAAAGAACTAGAATTCTGTTTTTACAGATGGAAGAATTTTGGTCCCTTGTGACACAGGAATGTTCTGGCATGAGTATTTTAGCTTATGAGAGACTGAAAGCAGTGATAGCAAGGATGACACCTGATTTTCCTTGGAAGGCTTTACAGATATAATTTATTAAAAGGTCACGATGAAATAAGAACAGATATGCTTCAGAACACTAGATGAGTCATTAAGAAAGAAGTAAAGAAAACTGCTATTTTTTGCACATGAAAGGATTTTGGGCCTTTTTGACAGAAGAATTTTCTGGCATGATTAAGTCAATTTATCAAAGACCAAAGGCACTGATAGGAGGGCTGACAGTTGTTTTCCAGGGAAAACTTTAGGGATAGATTTTAAAGAAGGCAATACCAAAATAATGGTCAATGTCTATCAAACTGAAGTTACTTCAAAAAAAATAACATGAACTGTGGTTAAAATAAGACATATTTGTTGTTTAAAGAAAAAATATCTGGGAATAAGATTTCAATAGTAATGTATATGGGTCTAAAATAAGAAAAGGGTAAAGCTCAGAAAATATATTGATAAAATAAAACAAGATAAGTAGTTCAGGCACAGAAGAAAGATATGTTTTAAAGGAGAATCCTACAGAAATATAGATTTTATTGTATTGTATTTTATTTTATTTTTTGAAATGAAAAGGTTACAAGCACTGTAGGTGGGATCTTTGAACCACAAGGATTTATGGCTGCAGCTAGAACAAATTTTAAAATAGGCAAAATAGTACTTATCCCTTGTCCAGGTCCCCTTCAATAAACACATCACACTGAATGACATTTGACGACCTTTATTAACTTCCATAACATAGCTTTAGTCACCAAATATTAATTACAATTGGACATAGTACAACTGATTCTAAACACAGCATAAACATCCTTGTAATGTTAATCAGGACAGCATACCTACTCATCCTGCCCAGTAAGCAGCGTCCATACCATTGCTCACTTACTTCACTTATGAAGCAGCATCCCAGACTCATTTCATATCCTATTTATTGAATTGGCCATCCAAACAACTAATCCAGGATGGCATGACCTTAATCATATGAAGCAGTGTCCCATCTCACTTCATACACCATTCATTGAATTACCTTCCACCAAATAAGCAGCATCCTGACCTCCACTTGCTTACCTAACCAGCAAGCTTCCTCCAGCTGCTCATTTTCCTTTCCCCCAATTCCTTGAAATGAACATCCAGACACCACAGGGGGAACAGAAGAGGGCAAGCCTGTCCCTCTTCTCTGCCAACCAGCCTGCAAGGCTTTTCCCCCTCCCTTCTACCCAAATGATTCACCACCTACCTGCCCTAAAGGGAAGAATTAAGCCAAACGTCATTCGGTGTACCCATCATCTGTAACTTACAATCTATGACCATTATCAACCCCATGCCGCACTGTAACGTACCTTAATGAAATTACAGAGTGCCTTAATTAAACTAAAATTAGTAGGATTATCCTTGACCCCACTGTACCACCAAAACATCCACTCTGAGAAACCACTAACCATGGTTTACTTCTAACCACGCTCTGTGGCCCCATTATACCTCTCTAGTGACTATAACATCTTCTGCAACCAATACAGTCAACAGCAAATTCATCCTGTCAAATCAATCACCCTCCAAACTCTCTCCTTCAGACCCCGACTGCTTCCACCTTCCAAATCCACAAACACTTCCTGCAGCATGCATTATCTATGCCACCCACTTCATTCAGCCACTGGGGAATCCAGGCTCATTTATCATCTCATCCTCAAAGTATGTGCCTTCAGCATCTTCAGATATGCAGCTGACTCTGCGCACTTCATTTATGACCTCATTGCCCATCACTCCAGCCACCAGCACAATGTCCACTGTGAGCACCTTCCTCATGGATGTGGATCCGTAAAAGAAAAGAAACTGTAAATTCACTGCAACAAAACATCTACCACATCTTAACCTGCATGCTATCAAGGGGACCCACCTCCATACCCCCTAAATCAGCATTATTCACTGTAATTATTACTTAGGAATCTTACTTACCTGTAGCTGGCTAGTTCATCAAAAGCTTAGAGCTATTAACCTAGTAAATACCCCCACTCCTGAAATTGGTGCCTCTCCTTCTCCCAGTAAAACCCAAAAATAAGCAAATATCAGACCCTGCTATAACTAGCTCACAACATACCCCATTTTTAATTGGCATTAGACTACCCAGCTACACCTACCTAGAAAGCCTGAATGAGTACAACAATAAAAACCTGATTAAAAGACTGCCTATATAACTCCTTGAACACAAATCTGTACTTTACCAAAAAGTCTGGAACCCTATCAACTGTAGCATATACCAGTAGCCTATACCACTCTGAATGTGCAGTAGGGAACAGTCTACTCCAAAAACATTAATGATCTAACACTAAGGGACAGAAATCCCGAACTCCCTAACCTATTTCCTGAACTCCCAATTCCTGAACTCCCAATCCTAACAATGAAGTACTCTACGTACCCCACTTTAAACCCCCCAATTCACTCCTTGCCAAATGGCAATCAGGCCATCGTCCAAATTAGTAAATTAACATAACTCTATCCCCTGTGAAAATACAAATTTTACTGCTAAATCCTCCCTGACCAACTGGAATGTCCTGCCCTGTGTACAAGCTTGAACCAAATAACACAACTTGCCCACCAGTCTCCTACACCCTGAAGGCTGCAACACAAATTGACCCAGCTAACACACCTACCATATACTTGACTTATAAAGCTGCCCCCACAGTCCTGCAGCAAGCGTCTGGTCCTGCTAACTCAGCCTGACCACCAGCAAACCATACCACAGTTGTATCAAACCAGAAATATGCCCTATTCTCTCAAACTTCCCCCACACAGTCATTATGTGCCTTCCGTCCTCATATCCCAGTAATCCACCCTTGGTATCATCAGAAATCCCAGCCCCTACTTGGGACCCAGCCTAACAAAAATCCCACACCTGAGTCCTTTCACATGTCCACACAGTACCCTCCATATCAAACCACAGTACCCTCCATATCAGCACAGTCAAAGCTAGGCATGAGGAGGTTAACATCCCAACTCAAACCCCCCCAATGTTATCAATAGCTATGGATTTTCAACCAGTCACCAACTTTCTTACAGCCTCGATCACCTGATAAGACCACCTCCTTCAAACCACCGACCGACCCGAAGACTGCGTTGGCACCATCTTCACCCCTCCTTGCCTAGCAAGTCACCAGCCGAAACCATTATAGACATGCCATCTGCAAAGACAAACAAGAGTAAATCATCTAAAATTCACAACATATTAACCACAACCTGCCAACTCAAATATAGAAACAGTAATTATCGCCTTCCCAAACTCTGAATAATAAAATTATCAGTTTAACATTACCTTTCCTGAAGGGTATGAAGCACGACACTCACATGTCTGTCAATTTCCGACATAACCCCCCTCCCCCCAGCCACAGCAAGTCCTTCCATCCCACCATAATTCCATGATTTAGTGACTTTAGTCTTTAGATCATCCCAGTGACCTGGCATGTGACCAACTGACAAACAGACGAGCAGCTGCATCACTCTCAAACACCCCCCCCCCCAGAGCAAGAAATCCAACCAAATCCCAACAACATCAGGAAAAAAACAGAAAAACATGGGATGGCCTGGCAAACAGCAAAGCCCAAGTGGCCATGCACCAGTGCTAACTGCCGAAAGGCCTGACCGACCAGGCCCCGAATGTCAACACTGCACCTTCCGAGCAGGCACTCAAACACAGAGTTTTTTTTTTGTCTCTCTTTCCCCCCTGTAACATGGCCAGTACATCAAGAATACCAGCAAGCAACCCAGCAGCCACTGACCACTTCCAATCGGAATAACAAGACCACATCTGCCAAATCCAGTATTATTCCCTTGTACCCATGTCCTCCCCCTACTGGTTAAGTGACAACTCGCATACGCAGTGAGCTGTAAGCCCACAAAACCCGTACATTGTCCCTGCGAGTCTGGTAGAAGCAACCCAGCTATAACAGGCCGCGAGCCAATAGCCAGTCACCACAAGGTCCTTCTAAGCCAGCAGATCATTTCTCATAACCCATCTAGAGCCGTATAGCATAACACCTGCTCCACCCTACCTTCACAATAATGAGTGCTGCGAGGGTTGATAACTATTAAGGCAGTAAATACTGCCTGCATTTTGACATACCACAGCATGCCTCTGTAATTCGCATTGCACCAAATCCCTTCACCATCTTGATGCTCCCAATACATTGTGGAATGCACTTCATTGATGAACCCGCCAAACAGTTCAGCCACGCAAAACACCCATGCCATCCGACCATGTGTGCCAGTGCAACCAAATGACCAATGAGCCATACAAGGCCCCACTGGAAAGCAAAAAATACACCAACCACCACTGAAAGCACACCAAAATGCTACCCACTCTCAGACTCTTCTACAACAAATTCTACAAGACTCATATCAACATAATGCACAATGATACTTACCCATCATTTCATTTATTTAACACCTGTCTACAACAATTTGGTTCATAGGTTCATAGATGCCCAGCAGGCCAACAAACATGAGGGCCCCTCCAAGCCTAGCCATGCATCCCAAGCATAAATGCAAGTGGAAGCTTGGCAGGTGAAACACCCACCATATTGTGTCTTACTAGGTCATTACCAATCCTTGAAAATTCATATTTCACAAATAGACCACAGCCTGAGCATGACCATCACCCAACAACTGCCTTGAAAACTGCAGCGGACATTGAGAACTCTCCCCCACAAAGCCACATGAACTCCAAATGGCTCAACCACAATACTCTACAAAAAGGCAACCAAACTATATCTCCCTCGAGGACATGTCCTCCCCAAACGACTGCACTTCTAGACCCTTAACTCTCTCCACTCTTCCCACTCCAACCATCCATCTTTCTTTCTCTTTTTCTCTTATGAGAAACTGTGGACACCGAGCGGCAAAAGGACAGAGCTCCACGAAAACCTTTATAGCCAACTGATAGAGTATCCATGGCCCATGAACAGCAACCACCACCAATGCACTCCAAGCTGACCTTGGAAAAGCCCGCAAAACAGCAAAGACCCCATGCCACCACAGCCTACGAACAGCAATCACCACTGATGCACTCCAAGCCGACCCCCGGAAATGCCCACGATTTATATGTATTTTCTTCTAAAATACAAAAGGGGGGGGGGTTAACCGTGCCAGGAATATGACATCTTCCAGAGCTACTGATTGATTAGATGTCCGCACCTTTTCTGGTGTTAGTGTGGCAGCATGAAATGTAAACATCACCACCTACACAGAATAACACATTAAACATACATCCTTTACAGTGAATTCATTCTAGCATGGACTTCATCAGAGAAACAGCAATGGTCACGCTCAAAGGTTTAAATACCCTTTTACCCACAAACTAATTGCCAATTAATTTATCACCAAAGCAATAGTAAATCAGCCACACGAAAAAACAAAAAGAATACAGTGTACAAATATTAAAATGAAACCCTGTAACTGTATTTATAAATAAGTAATTAAATATATATAATAATTTTATTAAAAAACATGTCAAGCAAAACTTAAAAACATGAAAAATGATAGTAAGATCAACTTATCTAAATCACACTATCTAAAAAGCACCAGCTAGTGTCATAAAAGGGACATTACATTTAAATACTCATAAAAATCAAGGGCTTGAAAGAAACACTTGCTTAATATGTATCAATAACTAAAACCTTAAAATAAAAATACCTTGTTAAAAATAAAAAAAATAAAAAAATCATAGTCTAGCTGCTGTCAAGTTTAAAATAGGGACTAAGGACACATTTATTTTCCATAAGGGGTTGAGTATAAAAGATTTACTCGACTGGAAGAGCACTAATAGGAATACGTTAAGCAATAAAAAGTTGGAAATTATAAATGCAGAACCTGCACACAGTGTCCTTATATACTGCATAGTAAGTCAATGTATATTAAGAGTAAGAGTGAGTATATAGTAGGTAAGACATAATGTAACAGCTTTGGGGTAGTCTATATCTTATATTCAAGCAGGGGAATAAGGATGTTTATGGCAATGGAATATTCTCATCCACTGCTCACCCAATCATCAACCAGTGTGAGAAAGGCTGAGCATAAGCTTAAAAGGAGAATCAGCGCTTATCATGCCCTAGGCATGTATACATCGTATATTTTGTATTCAGATGTTATACAATATGAGATTCAGTTATTGGAATTTTTTGTGGCTTCTCCAAACATGCACTAGCACTTTAAGTGAAGGGCACCAACTAATTAATGAAGTAAAGGTGGTAATTATGAGTGTATTTAAGCACTAAATTAAATGGAGAATGATAGAAGTCTGAGGAAGCGTCGCAAGGACGTGAAAGCGCTTACTACCATTATTGTTTGTTCAAATAAAGAGTTCAACTAAGACGGTGTCGTTGGATTACTTGCAGCATATTGGTGCACTTTTGGATTTTTGTTTGTTAAAAGGAGAATCTATGAACATCTTTATGATGTTAAAATTAAAAATGAGAAAAATGCACTTTATAAACAGACTTTGAATAGTAAGCAAGCTAAGCTCCAGTTTTTTTGTTTTGGAAGAATTTCCTTTGGATAGTAGAGGAGAACCCTGGGAGACCAAAATAAAACCTCATTTTAAAACATGGCAAACATTTATTTATGATTTTATGAGGACAATAATTCTAAGAATGTATTACTTTTACTAATTCTAAGAATGTATAACTTTTACTGAGAACCATTTTATAAGTTTTCTCTGTGCTTCATGCTTATTGCAAGCTTAATTATTTTCTTCTAAATTTAATTCCAATTGAAACTCATTTTAAATTGAGCTGCTATATTTAGCATCTTATTTTGAAAAACCTTAAAGGTTTATATTGGGTCAGCTCTGAGTCTTCTGTAGTTTAAGGAATACAACCAGATGGTCTGCAGTCTTTTAATAATAATTATTTGCTATATTTGCTTCAGTCCTCATCTGACCATCTAACTTACCTTTTTGACTGTTTTACTCAGCTATTCACCCCCCCATGGGTGAGTTTCCTACAGTCTATGAATTACCTGCAAGGAAGAGTGAGCATACTATGACTGCTGCAACCCCTCCAAAATGAAACAGAGTTTTTCTTTACAGCCCTGACCCCCCATTCATGGTTGTTATCATCCAAGGGGTCAGCATTTAATGGGCCTTTAGGATGCTTGTTGTTTTTCCACATAATTTCAGCAATTGCCTACTCCCCCCCCCCCATAGACTTGCACCTGTCTCCATCAGTGATTCTGCTGTGGGCAGTATTTCTACAAGTACCCCCCCCCCCCCAAAGAGAGGCAAGCAGGCTTAAGCTTAATCATTCCTCTCCTCCACTGATAACTCTAACAGGCATCACATCTGCTAGTCAAACTGAAATTACCCGAGACATAGGCAGGGTTTTCTGCATCTACATTAGTAAAGCTACCTCTCTGCTAATAATTCTTACATTACATTTTATTTTATGTGTTAAATTCCACTGCACACTTTCTAGCCTTTTCAAACATTCTTTCTTGTCAGATGACTATACCTTATATTCATATTTCAGTCTAAGCCTTATTAAAGATTTATACAAAATACAGTTGAATATAATTCAATAAATACAGTCTAACAGAAAATCACCTTGACTAAGTGTCTGTCAGACAGCATGCTGTGTTTCTGGATACTCTTTTGCTAACTAACAGATCTATGACAAACTGATAATTCTGTGGCTTTTGAGCTGCAGTTTATACACTGCAGTGATATCAAAGAATGCAACGGTTGACAGAATTTAAATGTTTCTGCCACTTACGTATTTTAAAATGTTTCCAAATTATTTTTTTATTGTAATTAACCTATAATGTGGGTACTGATTAAGCTTATTTGGGATTCTAGCAAAATCATTTATTATGAATATATAGAAAACTATGTTATTTGTGTTTTAATGTGAGCACAGACAATTTTAAATAGAAAATAAACAAATAGATACAAAAGTTACCTGGAAACATGCATTCTACAATTATTAACAATACTAGATAACATAATGTATGCTGCAAGTTGTTACCCAACATATTGAGCTGCACTTGGCTCAATCTTTATTTATTAAAAGGACAATAATTATAGTGATTATAATAATATATGGAAGCTTACTCGATGCTTAAAAGAACACATCATTTGTCACGTAAGTGTATCTACTCAGAGTGACTGTAACCAGTTCAAAAACTGATAATATTACAATAATTCGGTACAACAACCAGATGTCACTCAGAATAATTTTCTTAGGTGCTGACAACCAGTGGATCTGAGTTCATTAGTGCCGAAAAAATGAATTGACAATTCTTATACAATTTCCTTTAGCGGTGGTACGGTGGTACTGTTGTTACCTCACAGCAAGAGGTTCTCCCGTTCGATTCTCAGCTTGGCTTGGGAGTGCCTTCTGTGTGGAGTCTGCATGTCTTCCCCGCGGTTGGGTAGCATTCGAAAAACATGCGTGCGTAAATGGGCGTGCCTTTGTTGAAGGTTGGGCGTCGAGCTGACACCTCGGCGTTTCGTAAAAATCTACAGCCAATCATTAGCGGACCGGAGTTCCGCTGTGGTGACCCCTTACCAGGAAAAGCCGAAAGACAAACAACAACAAATACTTCAGTATTCAACCATATAATAGAATTTATTTCATTTTACAAAACAACATATTTGTTATCAGTAAAAATAACCTGTTTAAGAAGACTCGTTTCACTTAATGGATCATATTATATCCATTATTTAATACTAACTGAAGGAAAACTAACTAAATACAATTTATAAGCTCGAACTATACATCTCAACCTGAAAACATCAAAAATCTGGACAAAGGCCCATGAAAAGTAGGTACAACTGGACAAAAAATCTGCATGCTGATTAACATAAAATTTGCGTGCATAAGTATGTAACCCGCCCACTCCAATGGAATTGAGGAATACCAACATTTTAACAAAATGAAAGCATTATATCTCTCATGTTCAGATTTCTACAGAAATCTCAGATGTTTGCCTCATATTTTTGGTCTTCTCCTCTTAAAATTTGTGGCAAACTACAGAGGATTGAAGTCACTAAATAATGACGTATATTTGAATTTCAGACTTCATATCCTTCAGAAACTGCAAGCTAACAGAAAACCCATTATTCTAACAACATTCTAAGTTTACAAGAACAATATTTAAAATCAGTCCATTTTTGAGTCTTTGTTTCCCCCCCTTATTTAAGGCTTTATCTGGATTTCTTGTGTTAGGAGTTGAGACTGTCACACATTCAGTTTTAAGAAGTTTTTCAACTGTTATCCCTGGTGACTAATACTGAATCATATTAATTTATCAAAAGATCTTTTTTATAAGGATAATGTAATATGTTTTAACAACCCTGTGAGATTTCTGGTTGAAGTTATATACCTCTCAACTGTTGCCTAGTATTTTAGCTCTGCCCTCTTAAAAACTGATGACTTTTGGAGAAAAGGCAGTAAATTACACTTAATAAATCATGACAGTAGTTAAAATGATGGACTTCTTTTACTTCAGAAAATAGATATTCATTCACATTTTCTTATTCTGTCAAGATCTCTGGTTAATATTAATAATGTTTTAAAAATGTTCCTGTTAGGGACACATTTGGGTTGGATTGCATGGCTAGGCATATAAATGCCCTGGTGGTTGTTAGCCTAGTATATACATATGAACCTAATAGAAAACCTTTTTGTTCTAACAACTTTCTAAGTGTTTGTAATTTGACTGTAATCAGTAGTGATCTACCAGAGGGACACATTTGAGTTGGGTTGCATAGCTAGGCTTATAAAGGCCCAGGTATTTGTTAGCCCAGTATATATATATATATATGAACCTAATACAAAACCTGTTATTATAACAACTTTCTAAATGTTTGCAATTTGACTATAATCCATAGTGATCTACCAGAAGGACAACAATGTGAGTCAAAATCAGGGGCAGATGAGCTGTATGACCAAGAAGAAAAGGAGATTTTTTTTTTTTTAATTAGTACTTTGATTACAGTTGATATGAGGCAGCAAAGGGAGGTTGTGCAAATGTCTGCACAATGCTTTCCATCCCTTTAGGGTGACAGTAGCATAAGAGGGAAAGGGACAACATTTTTAATTGCATGATTACATCACATATATCATTTCTGTTAGCCCACAATGATTGAGATGATCGGTAGCCACGACAGAAAAAAATATATTCCTAACTACATTACATACTGATAACAGTGATACTTTGAGGATAGAAGCACAGGTAGACAGATGGTGCAGGAAAAAGTAATTTGGTGTTGACTTGATGTTAGACTGCACAGGTCTGCCAGCACACTCTGAATATAGTACTTTAATTAATAAACGAAAAATAGTCGAACAACTTATTTTTTTCATCAATGTGGAATTCACCAACAAAAGGAAGTATGAAATTATAATGTCAAACATTTCTGACTCAATTTAATCGCCAGTTATTTACCAGGACTTCATAAACGTACAATGGGCAAAATGAAATTAAGATCCAAACTTCAGGTCAGTAACACTGCAAAGCTTCTATCCCTTCTGGCTGCTGTGGCATAAGATGGTCAGCAGCTGAGAAGGAAACAAAAAAGGGAAAACACTTTTTATTTTCTTTCTGTCCTTTCTTTTTTTTAATATATTGTATGTAGACCAAAACTGATATTTAGGATAGGACAACAGGCAGAAAAGTGCAGGGAAAAGTATTTAGTGTCCATGTAAGACTGCACACATCTGTAAGAGAGTGCCATAGATAGTATTTTAACTCATTCGTTAATTAATTACAAAACATAGTAAAATAATATGTTTTTCATCAATATGCAATTCACTGAGCAATGTGAAATATTGAACTTAGATCAATGTTAAGTATTGAACTGTAATGTCAATCATTACTTTAATTTAATTTGCGGTGATTTACAAGGACTTTGTATAAGTACAAGAATCAGAATTAAACCGTGAAGCAGACTTCATGATAGTAGTTAAAATATATCAGTTTATTGCATGGTGTAAGCCATATATCCATACCTCTCTCAACTGTCCAGATTTTCAAAGATTGTCCAGATTTTTGCATCATATTTTTGGTCTGTTCCTCACAAAATTTGTGATTTTCTGGATTTTTGTGGCAAATCAATAAGGATTGAATTCAGTAAATGATGACAGGTATTTGAGTCTCAGACTTCACATCCTTCAGAAAATGCATAGTAACACAAAACCTTGTATTCTACAACTTTTTAAGTTTAGAAGAGCAATATTTAAAAATTGTCCCTAGTTTGGGGGCTTTGTTCCCCTATCATTTTTGGCTTTATCCAGATTTTTTTGTGCTAAGAGGTTGAGAGCTATACCTATATCTCTTCCGGCAGCAAGTAATATAACAACAGCCAAAAATGAAAGAGAAAGAAGCATCATTTTTTCCTTACATTGAATAAAATAATACTCTGGATTTGAGCGCTGACTGACAGGTGCAGGTAACAGTAATTCAGTTGTGCAGTCAGTGAGAGAGCTCTGGAGAATTGGAGATCAAACAGTAACAATCAAGGACAATACTTAAGAGTACTCTAACTCAAAAGTTAACAGTACAAACATTTAGCATCAACATAACCCAGTTAATAAAATGTAAATAAAATAAGTTAAATACGTTTTCTGAGCAATGCAGAACTCTTATCTGTAGCTTTACTAACTGACTGTAGTTTGCAGCGATAGGCTGATAGATCAGTACTAGGTTAGCTGCCCTTGTGGGTCATTTTACGCCTAGCCAATTAACCCATATGAGAGTCAAACCCTGCACCTTGTATCTTTAAGGTAGATATCTTACCCATTATGCCAACCACCCAGAAATTCAATGCAAGAAAACAATGATCAGCAGCAGATAAAATGCAGCCTTTTTAACATTTCAGTAAGAAAACTAGGACTAGATTTTTTTTTAGTCAAAGACATAAGATTGCCATTACACTAATACCGGTACTTTGACCCCCTCCCCCAAACTGGCTGCTTCACAACAGCTCTGTTCAACTAATTGTAACAGAAAACATTAGAAGAAAAATGTTAAGAAAAGCAGCACAGATTTAATAATTCCATTCCGTATCCTTTGGTTGGCTACCAGCCTGGTACAAGTCACAGGTGGGCTGCAGCCATAAACAACTGTTTTTGTTCTTTTTCTTCAAACTCTCTGACTGATGAAAAAATGAATTTGGGATTTAAAGGGGCCACTCAGAAATTCATGGCACACTATTATTTTGTCCCTTTAAACAGGAAATACAGAGGAATTTGGTATAGTTGAGAGGTATGGATCTGACTTTCCTTTTGCAAACTGCTGTTTATTACTGTTAGCAAATAAAATACTGTTTTATTTAATATTAACTAACTCACTGAAGAGGAACATACTGCCTCGGCAATCTGCAAACCGTCAGGAATCAGACACAAACAGCTTTCTTTGTGGATGTGTGCAGTCTATGTGGTTATTTTATGGGCACACCTAACCATGTACAGCATGTTAAAATATAGCAGTTTTCTTAGAGGACCAAACAGAAGACCAAAAGCTGATTTCTTATTTAAAAGGATTCATCAGTGGTTTAGAGAATTATTGGAAATAACAGAAGTATGTGGAGAATGTGAGTGAATATTCGATAACGTTTCCCAGGGTACATTCCCAGTATTCTCAGATGACTCACCCATACAAAAGTTAAGCAACACACATATGTCTTCTTAAGTGTAGTGTGCATGAATATATCTGAACAAAACAACAGCTGGCCAGCTTACAAAGCTTCAGGGCACATTCCCCTCACACAAAACATTAATCAGCTTAAGATGAACTGACTAAAAAGTCAGGTTTGGGTGCCAAGTCCTTCAGAGCTTTATTGCTGCTGAGAAGAGTTCATCTCTGCGGGCTCTCAAGGATCGACTGCCGTCTTACACTTTTCTGTTGCTGGGCAGATATGTTCCATGTTACATTTTTTACTTGTTTAAAGTACCTTTTTGTAAGAAAGTATTTTCCTTTATGGTCTCGTGATTTTTATGTACTTTCAAACGTGAACTTGCATCTTTTTTTTTTTTACTTTTGTGGTAAAAATTATTTAAAACTACTTTTTCTGTGGAGAAACTACATTTATTTTACTTTTAGGGGCCGGGAGGTGTTTAAAATACTTACTTTCTTTTTCTGGGAAAAAGTTACTGTTTTGCTACTTTTTTGTTTTATTAACCATTGCTGATAAGCTTCCTCTGAAAAACAAGCACCATTTTCAGCTTGACCAGGGAACAAACTACTGGTCCCCCACAGATGGACATTCTTCTAGCCACAAAAAGAAAAAGATTTGACAAGCAGCCTTTGCCATCACAGCAGGCTGGTAATTTGCCTCAGACTCAGGTATGTGACTCTGCTGTGGCCAAAGCTTGTACCTTACACCACTCATCCTTTTCGTCAGATCTCTCTGGTGTAGTCCACACAGCCACAATCGACCAGAGGTTAGTCACATCCTCTGTGGATGCTGGGATCCCCTCAGTAGACAAGGGAGAGACACTTTTGTTGGTCATGGGAGAAGGGGCAGGGAGTGTGTCCCTGATTAGCCAGAATGTTGTGTCCATCCCTGGGGAAGCTGTTGCTGACAATACTGGGTCTGTTTTTATTCTATGAAAGTCTGTATAACGCAGAGAAATGTGGAAATCAAGAAAAAGTACAAATGGAAATGTTTATGGAGGAATTAAATATGCCCAGGCTAGTGGTATAGGAGGCTCAATTACTAACAGTCAGGATAATAGGAGATAAGATAAAAATGGTGATGTATAGCCAATCTACAGGAAAGTGCCCAGGAATAGATGGTATTCCTGTGGAGGTTTGGAAGCTTGGAGGGAAAAAATTGATAAAGATCTGGAAGGTTTTCTTTAACAGTATTTTAAGAGGAGGAGAAGTACCAGCATCCTGGAAGAAAGCAGTGGTATCTGTAATACCTGAAGAGGGTAAAGATCATTTAGATCCAGCCACATGCAGGCCAATTTCAATACTAAATCATGATTATAAAGTGGGTATATCTATAACGGCAAAAAGAATGGCAAAATTAATAGATATGGATCAATGTGGTTCTGTGGAGGGGAGGCAAACATCTGACAGCATTAACAGAACAGTGATTATCCCGAGGAAAGGAGAATATACAAAATACCAGTGTTGTTGGTGGGTCTTGATGCAGAGAAAGCATTTGACAGAGTGAGTTGGGACTTTATGAGGAAAGGAATTGAAGCATTTGCATTCCTGAAAAAAATATAAGGCTGATTATGAGGATATAAGGGGGATCAGAGGCAAAAGTTAAAGTGGGTGGGGTCTTCTCTGATAATCTCTGCTTGAGCAGAGGAACAAGGCAGGGGTGTCCTCTCCCCCCTTTGTTGTTTGCATTATATCTAGAACCATTGGCAAATAAAATAAGGGACATAAGGGACTCAGAAATTCAAGGATATAGTTGGTATGGTAGTCAAGAGAAGCTGGCTCTACTTGGAAATGATATTATTTTATACCTGACAAAACCAGAAAGGGACATTACAGTGTTGTGGAACATGCTGAGACAGTTTCACGCCTTTTCGGATACAAAATTAATGAAGCCAAAACAAAAGTAATAACAATAAATTATGTACCCACATATAAATTGGTTCAGCTATATTCATACTTACGGGGACATGATAAAATGAAGTATTTAGGAGTATGGATTAAAATGATACTGATGTGGCAGCTAAGGGTTTGTGAGAAGAGACCAAAAAAAGATAATACAAAAATTGAGAAAATGGAAGCCCTGTTATATGGATATTGATAGTAAGATACAAGCAGATAAAATGTTTTTAGTCCCTTTAGTCTTGTATACAGGTCAGGCATACGTTTATCAACCAGAGGAGAAGTTGTAGATAGTAATTAATAGAGAGTTAAAGGATGTTATCTGGGAGGGGAAGATGGCAAGAGTCAAGTGGGATAAGCTTATTCTTCCAATAGAACAGGGCAGATTGGGATTACCCGATTTGAAGGAGTATTTCACAGCTACACAGTTAGGGCTCCTATAGTACAAGCAGAAAACTATAACTCAAAATCAAAAAAGATGATGAAGAAACAAGGGGGAAGTTCAAGTAACATGGAGAGACTGGGATTTTGGATGCAAACCTTTAAGGAGAACAGTAATTATACAAAATATTATAGTCATAAAGTGTCAGAAAGTATTCTAAGAACTAAGACAATATAGGAATGGAGAAAGGAGATTCTGCTGATATGGATGACTGCAATTTGGGATACAGACAATAGGCAAGTGAGGTTGGGAATATATTGGAGAAAACTGGCAAAGGAACCAAATAAAAAAGAGAAAATAACTAGGCAGGGAAAGGTAATAGAATGGGAAGATGCTAAGAACTTATTTGGAATGCAGGTGAGAGATTGCCTTCCATATCAAGGACTGATTTCAGAGTACAGGCAAAGAGAAACAAATATTGGGGTCCTAAATGAAAGACTAGTGTTGGTAGAGTTCTTTGTAGAATCTAGAACAGAAGTGGCCATTAAGAAATGAATAATTAGTAGAGCACATAACATATTGCATTATAACTATAATAATCAATCAGAAGAGGTTAGGAAGAATTGGGAAGAGGGACTGGATAAGCAACTCACAAAGAAACAAGGATAACAAAATCTAGAAGATTTAGGATCTTTACCTGGAACTGTTTACATAGACATTTCTATACCCCAAGCAGCCTCTAAAGATTTTTTCCTCAGTAGACAGCAAATGCTGGAGATGTGATGGTGAAGAAATTGGTAACTCTTAACATATTTTCTGGGAATGCAATGAGTTGGTACACTTTAAAGTTTCCCTGCAGACTGCTCTGTCAGAGATGCTGGGTGAGCAAATTGGAGCGACTAGGGAAATGATTTTTGAGCTATAATACAGAGTTGGAATTGACTAGACGTAGTAAGGTCTTCCTGAGTCTAATTATGATGTCTGCCAAAAAATCAATAACTAGAAAATGGAAATCACAGTCTAAACCAACTTTACTAGAAGTAACAAATATAGTAACAGAGATAAAGCAACTGGAACTGGGATCTTTAGAAAACTGCAGGAGTAAATTACACAGGAAAGAAAGGGAAACATTGGATCAATACATGCAGAGGAGGAATGAGGTTTAAAAGAAGGCAGGATCTGAATGAGCTATGCAATGGTTGACTGACAATGACTGGATATATTAAAAGTGATGTATAATGTTTGCAGCTACAGTTGTGTTCTCAAAGTTTGTAAGGTATAATGTTTACAACTGAGATTGTGCAGCTATGATTTATTTTCATTTATATAAATATAAGATTGTCTGTGTCACACATGATAATGTAATAAATATGTTTCTTGTAAAAAAATATTGGATCATTTGTTTTCATTTTCCTGTCAAAAAGAGATAGAAAACTAAATGTTTATCTTCTCTTGTGTCAGTTACTCAGGATAAGAGTAATGTATTCATTAACCCTTTAGTAAGGTAGTTTCTGGTAAAAGACGAAAGGATTCATTTTTCCCTGAAAAGGTTCAAGAATTTGAATCTCTATGGAAATTATAAAAGGACAGATGCAGTTTTTCTCCTCAGGTTTCTGACATAGATTCTGATGAGAGTGTGGCATCTGAGTATCACTGTGAGGGGATTCTCTTTCTATGAGACTGTTTCCATGAGGAATGTTTTCAGTGGGAGAATACTGAGGTTTCTCAGTCCCAGAGAAAATATTACAATTTGTTGAAAGTGGAATTTCCAGAACCTTTACCCGTCCTCCCAGTGTGCTATCAGCACTGGAGGAAGTTTTTGTCACAGCTTGCCATTTCCCTGACAGTCAGCCTGCTGCTACTAAGAAAGCATGTAGATTGAGTAAATTTCCTCAGTCTTTCAAGTTTTCATACACTAATCTGAGACCTGACCCAGCAGCTATAACGTTGGTAAATCCAGTTGCTTCCAAGTATTTTGTAAATTCTAATCCATCTCCTTCTGATACAGATAGAAAAGCTCTTGATAAGCTTGTGGAAAAAAAGTGTATGCTTTTACAACTTTGATTTTTAAAATGCTAAATTACGCTCTTATGCTGAAGTTTATCCTGTCTAATTGTTAAAGTATGAGGAATGTTTTTTCAATGTTTTTCTCTTGTGAGAAAAATCTACATTACGTAAATGTGTTTCTTCCATTTCCCAAGTCATTACCCATTGCCTGAAATGTGTTTATGACTCTGTAGACACTACTTTCAGGGCTGCTCCCCCTGGTATTGTTTTAAGGAGGTTTGCCTGGATGCATTCTCAGAACCTTCCAGAAGATGTTAAAAAAACAAATTTTGACTTCTCCCTGGATAGAGCTTTAGTTTTTGGACCCCCTGCTGCACAGGTTATCAAAAAGTGTGATGAGAGAGGTAAGCTGATTTGGGGAATCTATCAGAATTTTCAGTCCTCTTTCTCAAAATTCTCCAAAGGATTTTCTGCTCTGTCATCTAACTTTGGCAAGAAGCAAATTAAACAGTCTCAGCAGAATGCTAGTAAACATACATTTAAAAAGCAATGGAAGAGGGGTTCCAAAAAGAAAGCAAGACCCCCCAGAACAAAGGATAGTCAAAAAAATCTGAATAACTATATAAGGGACTTTTGTCCTGTCTTCCATGCTGTCTCAGGGGTTAATAGAAGCTGTTCCTCCTCCTCAGCCAAGGGAAGAATTTTACTCAAAAATGCTTTTAGTGCCAAAGAAAGAAAACTCTTGGAAACCAGTTCTGGATCTTTCTTTCCTGAATCAGTTTAAGACACAAAGTTCAAAATGCTTTCACTTCACAATCTTGTTACCTCTTCTTCCGAGTTTGAGTTTTCTAGTAACCTTGGAATTAAAAAATGCATATCACCACATTCCCATTCATCCACTTAAGGTTATAATTACTCCATGTTAGGGAGTGTGTCCTTGCCAGCAAATCTTAACTACCTCATTTAATTACATATCCTTATTCTTTGGAGGCACTATACTTACCCTTTCATAAAAATAAATAAAACAAATACTTGTATAGTTATATTCCTCCATAATATAGCACAATAACTTATGGTATTTAGCCACATATAGTTGTTGTTGTTGTGTCTTTCGGCTTTTCCCAGTTAGGGGTCGCCACAGCGGAACTCCGGTCCGCTAATGATTGGCAGTGGATTATTACGTGCCGAGTTGCCAGCTCTGACGCACAACCTTCAATGAAGGTACGTCCATTCACGCATATCTCCACACAGAAGACGCTCTAGCTGAGAATCGAACAGGACGTCTTACTGTGAGGCGACAACGCTACCTCAGCACCACCACCGCAGTATTTAGCCACATATAGTATCCTAGATAATTCAAGTTAAATTCTCTGAGTCTCTGGACAAAAATGGAAATCCATCCTGTTTGTTTCCCTTTTGTTACCAGCCTCATAGCACTTGGCATCCTCAAACACAGTGTAATAACTGCATTATCATCACATATAATAATCTATTACTCACCATTAATAATTCTGTTTGTGAGACATGTAAATATTTAAAGTCAGCAACACACTATCACAAGATGCTATTCTAAGCGAAAACAGCATGTCTTATGCTGAGGATTTAAAAAATCCTTGCCACAGCCTCGTAGACCCACTATGTTTCAGCAAAAATCCAACGCTACATCATCTTCAGGCACACCTTCAACTTAAAGCCAGAAAGAGTCAAATAATTTCTAATCTATTATACCAGATCATTCAACAAATAAAAATGTTTAGTGATTGGTGTCTTAATAATCAGGCACACAGCTTTTCCACTCACTAGGCTGGACACTAAGTTGTCTTTCTGGTGCCAGGACTTCTGATATAACAAAGGTCTTTAAGATCCTTTCACCTGACAAATACGACTATGACATGTTGATACATCAGAGGGGAATGAATTACTCTTGTGGTGAAGAACACTGAGGGATATGCAGAAAGACTTGCCAAAGCTTTTCATGCATGTCACAAATGCAGGCAAGACACTGGCCATGAGTGGATTCCTTTCTTCCCCAAGAATGATGTCTAGATACAAAGAAAAGATGATTGGCTTCAACAATTGGCTGAATAGTTGATGTTGGTAGGGACATCCAATCTGTAGCAGCATGGAACCAGATGCTTGAAAGTCCGACTTGCTTTGTCAAAGGTGTGCACCTCTGATTCCAGTGATTTTGCACACTGGCTAAAGCCCGTGCTATTCCCATAGTGGCATTTTAGGCAGAGTCCAGCTAGTGGACATCTCAACGTAACAAACATATTAAATCTAAAGCAGGATCACATTAAGGTGGAGCTGCTCAGTGCCAGGAGTCTCAACAATAAACTGCCCACCAATAAGGCTCCAATCTGTATAATTAATGAAACTTAGTTTAAATGTATAGAAAGCATTTTCTCCATATCTGGTTTTATACTTATGATGCCTTCAGACCTGATGGCAACTGTCATGACAGTAGTGTTTTTGTTACGGACCATATCACCTCCAGAGAGATTTCAAGAGACCCACAAACTGAACTCATCATATTCCAAATCATGCTAAACAGAAGAAAAGATCAGCTCATATGTCCCCAGAAAATCATATAAAGCTCCTACACAGACGGCGAATTTCCCATAAACAAGAACTCCAGTATTTTGGAAGACTTTAACTATCAATAAGTAGAGCACAGGATATGCCTAAAAACTGTTAGATTTCATTAGCAGAAGCTCTCTGGATCAGATCATTAACAAACCCACTAGAGGAAATAGTATTGTAGATCTGGTCAATAAAACATATATGTTTGTATGCACTATTCAATTGGAATCTCCATCTCTAAATAAGTTGGATCATAAACTAGTGTTTTTCAAAATCTCTAAACCCCTTAAACCACTATCTCAGAATTCAATGATTTCAAACATGCCAACCTCATCAAGTTCTATGAAGAAGTTTAAAAACTCACTTATAGCAGTATCAGCCCCAATGTTAATACAACAGATTGCTTCACAAAGAAGTTCTATACCCACCTTTATAAATGTATTGAACAGGCAGTCAGGAACTAGATGCAAATATAACTGGAAATTTAAACAAACAAAAAAAATAATCTGGTGGTTCACAAACACAAAAATGTTACAATAAAAATGAACCCCCTTAAACTATACAACATATATACAAACTCATATTAAGAATAATATCAGAAGTATTACAAAAAACTTGAAAAATACTATTAGATCTACCAAAGCAACGTATGAACTCAGTAGCATAGCTAGGGCAGAGTGGGAGGTGCAACTTCCCCAGGTGAAAAGTAATGGAGGGGGCAAGATCAGCCAATCCTAATCGCTCTTTATTGCAATACCAATTTTTAAAAGTCAATATTGCATTGGCAGTCAAACCTCAGTGCTGTAGAGCTCTGTGTGTGGTGCAAACTATAGCTACTGCTTGTCACATTGGTTAAAAGTATTAAAAAAACTTTTTATAACTAAAACCAGAGTGCTGTACCACCTGTACAGGCAGGGTATAAATCTTAGCAACTGTTTGCTACATTTATAGCAAGCAGTTTGCTACAGTTTAAAAATAATTTATTTTTTTTAACTAAAACATGAGTCCTGAAGCGCTCCATGCAGGCAGGTATAAACTGTAACAACTGTTTCCTAACGTTTAAAAGAAGACATTTTTTTTTAATAAAATATGTTAAAGGAGGATTGGTAGCAGGACACAGAAACGGGACCTGAATGGCTGGGGAAGGAGGGAGGGGTGTGTGTGTCATACATCTCGCCACCTGGTGGGTGTGTCAGTAGAAGAATGGCACTGGTTCATAGTACCGGCCCCAGGCGTTACACTTCTGCATGTCTGCATAAACGTAGGTTAGCATCTGAAATCAAAAACAGTTATAAATTTTTACTTAGTTACTGGGAGGTGAAAAGGGCAAAGGTCAAGTGGGATAAGTTGATCCTTCCAATAAACAAGACAGTTTAGAATTACCTGATTTAAAGGAATATTTTAGAGCTACACAGTTAAGACTGATATACATAACACAAGCTGAAAGCTATAATTCAAAATGGAAAAGGATGATGATGAAGTGTGAAGGAATTCAATAAAAAAGGAGAGCATGGGATTTTGGATGGAGATCCTTAAGGAGAATAACAACAGCCATACAGAGTATTGAAACTGTGACAACTCTGACACAGTCAATGCTGAGGAGTGATAGGCCAGATAGTTTCCAATGGATGACACAGGATGAAATTAAAGAGAATGTGCCACAGGAAGATGTATAGAACTCTTTATAGAATGCCCGCAGGAAATGCAGAACAAAGAATGTGCCCTTAGTTTAGAAGAAAATGAGTTAAGAGAAGAGTTGCTTGATTTAATAGAGATAGATAGATATATTAAGATCAATTAAAGAAAAAGACTGCAGAAAGTCAATAAAACCCAAAAAGTCAGAAAGTTTGATAAAACAAATGAACACAGTAATTAGGACTGTCCATAGAGATTCATGCGCTATAACAGAAGTAAACAGGATGTTTTACTGTGGAGCTAAATTAATCACAGATAAAATTCTACTACAAGAACACAGGATAGTAAAGGAAAGGAGGGGAAAAAATCGAATACCATCATGGAAGTATTGAATAGAAAAAACTATAAAGCAAATAAGAAGTGTCACTGTTAGACGAGTATAGAAGAGGAAACAGATCAACAAAAATACTCAGAAAGATAGACATGATAAAAGCAATGCGCAGTATTATAATGGATTAAGCTCTATCGTGTACTATTGCAAATAATAAACTAAAAATCTCAGCACGGGCAGAAAAAACTTAGAAGATACACACATAAATATAAAGTAAAAGCACAAAATAAGCAATTTATTGATAAACCCAAAAAGTTCTATAAAGAATTGGGAAACAAGGCAAAAGGAATTGAAAGACCACTCAAGAAAAGAAGAAATAGATGCATTTTGGAGAAATATCTATGAAGATCCTGTGGAACATAACAACAATGCTAAATGGATAGAAGAAGTAAAAGAAAGAATAAGAAGTTTAAAAGTACATGATATAAATTGGGATGAGGTAACAGCCAAAGAGATTGAGATAAAGTTAAGAAAGCCTCCAAATGGAAAACCCCAGGCCCAGATGCAGTACCTAACGTCAGACAAAAAGTATTAACATTTTTGCATGAAGATTTAGTAAGAACTATTTAATGTGCACCCCGAACAGACATCAACCTGGATAACAACTGGAAAAACAATGCTCCTACTTAAGAGTGAACCTGCATGTTATCCTAAAAATTATAGACCAATAACTTGCCTTCCGACGATTTATAAACTATATACCAGAATTGATGCTGACGTGGCAATAGAGCAAAAGGGTAATAAAAGAAAGTCATATGGAACAAAGGATCATCTGTTGCTAAATAAAGTCATAATGCAGAACTGTAAAAAAAGGGAAGAATCTAAGTATGGCATGGATCGATTACAAAAAAGCATTTGATAGTATCCCACATTCATGGATAAAAGAGTACTTAAAATGTATAAGATACACCCTATACTGATCAACTACATTACAGTGGCCACAAAACAGTGGCAAACCACTTTGTAATTAAGCCATGTTAAAGGACAAATTATTATTCCAGGGATAAAAATTCAAAGGGGGATATTCCAGGGTAACTCCCTGTCACCTTTGCTATTCTGTCTTGCCCTTAACCCTTTAAGTTGCCTACTTAGATTAGGCCATGGCTATAATTTGGCTCCTAGAAAACAACAAAGTGTAAAGACCTCACACCTTCTCTTTGTCAATGATTTAAAATCGTATAGCTCATCAGATGAGGAACTGAAATCACAAATGCAAGTAGCAACATTTTTTCAAATGATATAAGAATGTCATTTGGTCTTGATAAATGTGCAAAATCAACCTTTAAGCAGGAAAATTGCAGCACCAGGAGAACATCAGTTTAGGACAAGAATGTGATAGAAAAGAACTTGAACAAAAAGGAGTGTATAAATATTTGGGAACTGACGAAGGATGAACAATAAAACATGAACTAATGTGAATAAAACTTAGTAAGGAAAATTTTAGAAGACTTAAATTAATCCTGAAAACAACGTTGACATCTAGGAACAAAATTCAAGCTATAAACCGATTTGCCCTTCCTGTCCTAACTTACAGTTTTGGAGTGACTGAATGGCCCCAAAATGTGTTGGATAGATTAGACAGGAAAACAAGAAGGATACTTCATGCTCACGAAATGATTTATAAAAATCGGTATATACCGAGATTATATATTCCCCATTCCAAAGGAGGTACGAGCCACCTTGAAATTGATTACATGTATAAATCTGCAATCATGGGACTGCACACATGTCTGCTGACCTCTTTGAAGCATGAGGAGAATAAATCTAAGATGACGTCCCTGCTACGTCTATTAGAAGCATATCATCAAGCAGGATTGCAATCAAACCAGAAGTAGATAAAAATCAGGCAGCAAATGTATGTGCCAAAAAAACAAAAGAAAGAATGTAAGGTGAAGGATCAGATGAGAAGGCAAAAAATGTGGAAAATGCATAAATATAGTTGCAAGTATAGAAAACTTCTGCAAGAACCTCATGCTGATTAGGATCAAACGCAGGAATGGTTAAGGAGAGGCAAATTCAAACCAAAAGATGAAAAGTTAATATTGGCGGCCCAAGATAATAGGCTATATACACTTTGGTTTACAAAGTCCATTGACAAATGTAGGTTTTGTAAAACAGAATTGGAAATAATCGCACACCTCATTGCTGGTTGTGACATACTAATGGCAGAAGGATTGTATACTGACAGGCATAATAATGTGGCAAGACTGTTGCACTGGGGATTGTGCAAACATTATGGTATTGAACAGCTGAAAAACAGTGGAACATGCACCACTGTTGGCGGTATCATCTTAAGGGCAAGAAAGTCGGGTTAAACATACATTTACAGAGGAAAATAAACACGTGAAGGCAATCAATCTGGTTAATGGAAGAGGGGAACAACCCTTGCTTCCTCCTTTATTATAAAGCAAATGGTCACATGACCTCTCTTGACCTCTCCACACCAACGACGTCAGTGTAAGAGCACACATACAATCTTTCACTCTCTTTTATTATTATCGACCAACACCGCCACTTGCTCTTACGCTGTATACAAATACATTTTAAGAACATATTTTGGATAACTTTTCCTTCACATTCCAAATACGTAATACATGAACTTTTTAATCTTCAATTTCGTAGCAGGTTTAGTAAAAATATCTGCAACCATGTCCATTGTCAGGCAATATTCAATTCTTAGTTTGTCATCTTTAAGTGCTGACCTAACAAAATGATACTTAATGTCAACATGTTTACATCTCTGTCAGCTTACTGGATTCTTCAACAAAGCGATTGCTCCTTGATTGCCCTCAAATATTGTTACTGGCACACATTTGCATTCTCCATCCATTCCACTCAACAACTGCACAAGGTAGAAACTCTTCTGTGTTGTTGCTGCCAATGCTATGTACTCTGCCTCACATGTAGATAAAGCCACCGTTTGTTGTTTCTTTGATTTCCATGAAATAATAGGCCCGTCTCTATTGAGGCTAAAGCAATAACCTGTTGTACTATGCCTATTATTTTGATCTGTTGCCCAATCTGCATCACTGTATGCTACAAGCTGAAATTTCTCTTCACTTCTCTTGTAACACAGCTCTCTGTCCAATATACCTTTTAAGTACCTGTTTGGCTAGTGTTAAATGAGATTCACTCAATTGTGACAAATATTGTGAAAGTTTACTTACAATCCATCTAAGATCAGGTCTCGTGCTTGTCATAACATATATCAAACTACCCACAAGCTCACAATATTTTCTTGGGTCTGTAGATCACTGTCACATTCAAAGTTTGGTTTTTGTTCAGAAGGGGTACTTCTTACTTTACAATTAGACATACCAAATTTCTCAAGAATTTTTGTGATGTACCTCTTTTGGTTCATCTTTACTTCACCATTGTTCTGGGTAAAGTCAATGCCTAGAAAATGTCTTAGCTTTCCCAGATCTTTCATTTTAAATTTAGCTTTGAGCATTTCTTTTACATCATTCAGTAATTCATTGTCACTAGCTGCTATAATGAGATCATCAACTCATATAATTCATAGTTTCATAGGTAGGTACTAGGCTATTGGCCCTAGGGCCTATATAAACCTAGTCAAAAATGTACCCTGGCTTTCACCACCCAAGAAAATTATTTTCCTCTGCTCCTGTTGAGCAGAGCACAGAAGTGATCCCTGGGGTGAATTTCCTATTTCCCATCCAATCATCAAGATTTTTCTTGAAGAGTGCTAATCGGGAGCTTTGTTTGACGTAGATAGGTAGTCTGTTCCAGAGTATGGGAAGTCTCTGGGACAGGAATCTATCCCTCCAGCATGTTCTGTTTATTGTGGTGACAAGGTTTAGGTTCCCTAGAGCGTGTAGCTCAGAGGGATTGGGATTTCTTTAAGTGGAGCATGTCCAACAGCTCTGGGTTTGACATAGCTTTGTATGTTAGGCAGAGATCACCTCTGAGTAGGCGATATGCGATGGAGTAAAGCTGGAGTTTTTTGAGACGGTCTGCATAGGGCATCTGTTTGAGGCCAGTAATCCTCTTTGTGAGGTATTTCGGTGGCCTTTCCAGTTATTGTAGATGTCTTATGAGGTACATACCAAAAGGGGCAGTGTACTCTATAATGGGTCTAATGAGTGTGAGTAGAGGGGAACAATGACCTCTTTTTTTCTGGATGAGAAACCTTTTGTGATGAGGTGAGCCATGTAGAAGGATTTCCTGACCACTGTGGTGATGTGATTATCAAAGGAGAGACTACTGTCCAACTGTGTCCCAAGGTCTCATCACATTTTCGGCGTTAAGTAGACTACCAGCTATGTGGTAATTCATGGGTACAGAGTTTTTACCAAAGGGGATGACAATATACTTTTTGGCATTGAGCTTCAGGCCATGGCTTTGACACCAGGCATCTGTCTCAGTGAGGCCCTTTTGTAGTATGTCCACATCATTAGGAGTTTTGATTATGGCTCCTAGTTTGCAGTCATCTGCAAACTTTGTTAGCCAAAGAACTTCTGTGTTAGCCTGTACTTCAGAGAAGTAGATACCAAACAGGAGAGGACCCAGGACTGAACCCTATGGTACTCCACTTGTCACTGGTCTGAAGTCGGATTTGGAGTCTGCTACTTTCACAGTGTGGGATCTGTCCATGAGCCAGTTGGCAACCCATCTTGTGACATAGGGATTTATACCTAGTTTAGTGAGCGTATCTATAATTCCAGAGTGAGGGATGGTGTTGAAAGCCTTGGCGAGATCTAGATAAGCTGTGTGAACCACCTTACCCTCATCTATGGCTTTGGTGACTGCTTCAAAGAAGTCAATCAGGTTTAGGAGACATGATCTGCCTTTTACAAATCCAAACTGGGTAGGGTCCAGAGTTTGGAGATTACCAATGTCTTTGTTTAGGAGTTCCATGATGATATGTTTCATGGCCTTGCAGACCAGGCTCATCAGGCTAATAGGGCGGTAGTTCCCGTGGTCCGTCGTGGCTCCCCCTTTGTGGAGTGGGATAACCATCGTGGTGCACCATTCAGTGGGTACAAAGCCTGAGGTGAGGCTATGATATTGAACATGGTACTTAGGTAGGGTGCCAGTTTATTCTGTAGTTCATGTAGAATGCAGCCTGGGATATTGTCAGGTCCCATGGATGCTGTGTTCTTGGCTTTGGAGAGTGTGTTTTTTACCTGTGCAGCCATGATTACAGGAACTTTGCATTCTTCCAGTATAGAGATGGGCCCTCTAGGGGGTGAGAGGGGGATAAAGTTAGCACTTAACCTATCTGCCAGGATGTTGGCAATATCAGTTGGTTCTGTATATTTAGTGCCATTGTGCTGTAACTGAGAGCAGATCTGAGTGTTGCCATTGAGATTCTTGACATAGCTATAGAATGCTGTGTGATTGTCTTTAGAGTCAGTGGCAAATTTGTTTTCATAACTAGCTTTGGAGGATTTTATGAGGGATCTTAGCTTCTTACTGAGGTTGACCAGGGAGTTCCTCCAGTCATGGGATTTTACTCTTTTTTGCAACAGTTTCTTTCTTCTGTTGTAGAGTTTGTTTATGGCAGAGGACCACCAGATTGGCTTCCTTTTCTTGGAGGATAGCATCATGGTTCTATTAGGGATAGCATGATCCATGCACTCGTGTAAGTGCTTATAAAGTGCATTTGTGTAGGATTCAGCAGTCATACCTCTATTGTTCATCTGCATGGGTGTCATGAAGTTTGCCACTTCTGTCTTAAGAAGTGTGAAGTTGGCTTTGGAGAAGTTTTTTACGGTGGTTTCCCTAATTGGGGGTGGGGGCGGGATGTGGATGTCTAGGGTGATTAGCTTGTGGTCGGATCTGACCAACGAGGAATTGACCTCTGGTGTGGAACACCGGTTGCCCATGTTGGTAATGACCAGGTCTAGGATATTGCTGCCCCTGGTGGGGGTGTGAATAAGTTGATCCAAGGCGTTGGAATTTATGAATTCCAGAAAATGTTGAGCAAAAGATTTGCTACATGAGTAGTTTTCTCAGTTAATGGTGGGGTAGTTGAAATCACCCATTATTAGGGTGTTGGGTTGTACCCTAATACTTTCCAGTGTATCAATAAATGAGGAGTTGGAATCCTGGGGCATTGTTCATCCATCACTTATGGGTTTGTCTGAATCTGGCATTCAGCTACATTCTTAGTAATGAACTTGACTAACCTGTGTTTAAGGACCCTTCCTGTGTCAGGATAATAGACCAGATATGATGAGCTGTTTTTATCATATCTGACAAAAATCTCTTTATCGCATCTTGGGTCTAACTTCTTTTTATCTTGTCTGTATGCATAGCACACTGATCCAAATTCTCTCATCCTTGAAAGATCAGGTTTCTTTCCTGTTAGCATGAAGAATGGGGTCTGCCCCACACACCTGTTATAACATCTGCTGTGAATAAAAGCAGCAGTCATTACTGCATATGTCCACTCTCTATCAGCATACACCTTGCCATTTCGAACAGTGTTCTCCAGTTTCTCTCTGCTGTCCCAGTCTGATGGGGTGAGTAAGGTGCTGATGTTTTGTGTCTTATAACATTTTTATTCAGTAGTGATTGAAAATCTGTTGACATGAACTCACTGCCATTATCTGATCTGATACATTTTACCCTCCCATAAAAGGTTGAATCTGCAATAAATCTTTCAGTCACCTTGACTGTAACACTCTTGGCTTTCAGAAAGTAGACAGATATTACACCTGAGTAGCCATCAGTAAATGCTAAAGTGTACTTAAATCCATCTTTTGCTGCTGGCTCAATTGGGCCTGCCAAATCAGTATGGACAAATTTCCCTTGCATACAGGTTTCACAATCTAGGTTAGGTTTCTCAGCTTTACCTTTAATTTTCATTCCTTTTACCACTTTTTCAAATTTTGACATATCTTCAAAATTACAGTGACCAAGCATTTTATGCCATGCTTGAATGTCATAACAGCTCTGAGATGCATTATAATGTATCTCACCTTCGTTTTCCTCATCATATGTGTCTAAATAATAGAGTATATCATACTCAATTATATCAAACCTGGTGTCATTTTTATAGATGAGTTGGTCCCTTCCTTGTTTAAAGTTGATCGTGGCCGCTTTGGACGTTGCTGCCTTAACAGAAAAAATGCTTTGTGGATACGTCGGGATATACAGCGCCTGAGTCATCATCACCTTTACTTTGTGCCCCTCTGTGTTTAGCAGCCATACCTCTGCATTACCTCTCTTCTATGTGACCCCACAGGTTCTAGTCCCGTCAGCTAATTCCACAATGTGTTCCTCCAGTTGGAAAGTTGCATCAAAGTGTTTAAACTTTTTCAGGCCGTTAATTATGTGTGATGTGGCGCCAGTGTCCACCATTAATCCTCTCTGTTTTAATTCACAAATCTGATGCTCATTTACTCTGAAGACAAATATGTGATCATCCGCATCAGTTACTTGTTTCACATTATCTTTCTTCTTTCATCTACAGTTACTGTCCCTGTGGCTAGTTTTTACTCAAACTACACCACTGTCTCTGCCCTTTATATTCTCTCCAGCATTCTCATGCCTTGTGTCCCTTTTGGCCACAACCATAGCATATAATCTCTGCTTTTACTCTTTCCCCAAGGCTACTCGCTTTCATCACATTATCATTGCTTACGTTGGCATTAAATTTCTCAGTATGTTCATAGCTTCTCAACCTTGTTTTGAACTCACCAAAGCTCAACTTATCATCATCTTGTGTGATGTGGACTGCAAATGGTTTAAAAGTTTCAGGCAATCCTTTCAAAATCATTGCAATTAGTAATTCATTACTGAACTTCTCTCCAGCATTTCTAAGTGCCGTAATGGCCGTTTCACCCTAATAATATAGTCTGTGACGCTTTCACTGGCAGCATTCTGGAGGCTTGTTAATTCAGTGTATAGGGTAATTACCCATGGCTTCCCTTTCCCAGCATAATGGTCTCTCAGGATCTGAAGCACTTCTCTACCATCGTCTGCAGCTTCTCTCATGATGAGGGACAAAAGTTCTGCATAGGCCTCCTCATTTTACTCAGCATCGCCTTCCTCCTCATTCTCATCATCTTCTGCGTCCTGCTGCACATTTCGCAAAGTGGCGTCTTTCAGCCCTAGCAAGCGCAGGTGTCCCAGAAACTTTGTCTCACACAACTTGTAATTCTTCTCATCTCCGTCAAAACATAGTCTATGCCATCGGCTTCCTACTTCCCTCCTGGGTCCATAACCTGTTGGCAGTATCATCTTAAGGGCAAGAAAGTCGGGTTAAACATACATTTACAGAGGAAAATAAACACACGTGAAGGCAATCAATCTGGTTAAAAACGGAAGAGGGGAACAACCCTCGCTTCCTCCTTTATTATAAAGCACATGGTCACATGACCTCGCTTGACCTCTCCACACCAACAACATCAGTGTAAGAGCACACATACGATCATTCACTGTCTTTTATTATTATCGGCCAACAACCACAAAGCATCACAGAAAATGATAACGTCTACATCACATGGGATCACCCATTATGAACAGTTCAAAAGATAGATGCCAGAAAATCAGATATAGTGGCCCATGAAAAAAAGACAAAAGTAACATTGAGCATTGAAATTGCTACACCCAATGAATACAATGTCTTGCATACAGAGAGACATAAATTAATAAAATATTAAGATTTGCAGGCAGAAACAAGAGCAATGTGGAAGAAAAATACCCAGGCAGTTCCAATAGTAGTAGGAGCAACAGGTCTTATAAAAATAATTTACAGTTATATTTAGATATGTTACCAATACAAATTTCATGAACTTTAATCGTACTTTGACCTAGGAATGGGGTCCATTCCCATTATGGTATTAGAAACCCAAACAATTTGGAGAAATTAAAAAGGCAGAAACAATATTATATTCATAAAGTAGCAGAAAGTATTATAAGAACTAAGTCAACACAAAAATGGGGAAATAAGATTTTACCAATTTGGATGACTGCAATTAGGGGTACAGAGAATAGGCAAAAGGGGACTGCAATTTACTGGAGAAAAGTGGCAAAGGAACAAAGGTATTGGAAGCAAATAGCTAGAGAGGACAAGGTAACAGAATTGAAGAAGTCAAGAAGACATCAGGAGTGCAGGCAAGAGACTGCCTTCCCTATCTAAGCTGATATCTGAGTATTGGCAAAGAGAAAGGGATAGGGGGATCCTAAGTGAAAAACCTGCTCTGTTAGAATTTTTAATTGAAACTACAATAGAAGCTGTTGTTAAAAAGGGATAATCAGTAGGCCATATAAAATACTGTACAATAACTATAGGAATTAATCAGAGCAGGTAAGAACAGACTGGTAAGAGATAATGGATAAGCAATTCACAACGAACAGGGAAGAAAGTGGTAGCGGGAAACATATGTTTTAGGAGGGTAATGAGTTGGCAGACTTTAAAAATTCCTTATAGAGTACTCTGTTAGAAATATTGGGTAAACACGAGGTATAACTAAGGAAATGTGGTTTTTGAGCTGCAATACAGGATCTGAATTGTCTAGACATGCAATGCCTTGTTAACTTCTGGTGCCTGCCAAAAAAAACAATTACCAGAAATGAAAATCAAAGTCTGAATAAACTGTATTTGAAGCATTGAATAGTGTAAGAAAAATGAAAGAGCTGAGCTGGAAGTAGGATCTTAGAAAAGGATAGGAGCAAATCACATAGAAAAAATGGAAATTGTGGGAACAATACATGCAGAATAATGGTTTGGACTGGTGTGACATTTAAGGGAAGGCAGAAATTGATTGATTTATGTAATATTGAATTGATGATAAATATACAAAAGAATACATGTGGTGTATAATGTTTGCAACTGGAAATATGTTAATAAGGCTTGTTTTCTTTTATATAAATGTATGTTTTAAATAAAGTATAATGAGTGTTGGTGTTAGCTCTTATGAACCTGTTGGTTCTAATTTAAAAAACATTCAACAACAATATTACACAACGAGAATGGCTTCCCGTTGGAAACAAAGTTACCTTTGTATAGGTTCGCACAGTCCTTTCACAATCTGTCCGAACAGCTGAAAATAGCCACAAATTTCCGCTATTCACCCGTTGCCAAAAAAGTGTATAGCAACCAAGCAAATGTGAAGCAAACTGTCCTTTTAGAATGAGTCTACCTCCCGATGTAAACACACCCGTAGCAAATAAGGATACAGCAATATTTCACAACGAGAATGGCTTCCCGTTAGAAACAAAGTTGCCTTTGTATAGGTTCACACAATCCTTTCACGATCTGTCCAAACAGCTGAAAATGGCCACAAATTTCCACTGTTCACCCGTTGCCAAAGAATGTATAGCAACCAAGCAAATGTGAAGCAAAATGTCCTTTTAGGATGAGTCTACCTCCCGTTGTAAACACACCCGTAGCAAAATAAAAAATGCAGCAACCAAACCAAAGATAAACAAACTGTTCGTTTTGAAAAACTGCCTCACGTTGCAATTCCACGCTGTTTTGCCAACAGCTAAAATCTATAAGTAACCCTTCTGTTGTTCCGTTGCACAAACCGTGCTTCGAAGGGCTTTAGAGGCAGATATTAGCGGTGGACCAAATATCTCATGTAAACCAAGGTCTGTTCAGACCAAAAATGAACCGCCAAGCCTTCAAGATGATAAACATACCAAAATGCTGTAACAAATAAGAGTTCAGGTCTATTCAGACCAAACAGCAAACAATGGCAAACTCTTCAAAACACATTCGTATTTACGACAAAAAGCAGGAAAACTTCAAAAAATCTTTAAAACGAAGTAGATTTATTGGATCCTTCAAACTAACAATGGTAAGCGCTTTCGCAACAAGTGCTTTTTCAAACCAACAATTAATCCATTATAAAACACACCTTTTATACTCAATTGTTAAATTTTGGCGGTCAAAAACATATCCATTTAAAGGGGCATATAAACCCACGGCATATATCTATGCTTAGTATGAATATAAATACATTGTTTAAAAATCTATTTCTTTTATTAAACTTTAATAAACATATGGTTACAATGGATGAAATTAATAGAAACTAATATAAAAATTAAACATATATAAAAAATATATATATAGATATCAAATATATATACATATTCCCTAATACATGTAAAAAATCAAAATCTAATTTATGAATTTAACAATGGTTTCATTGCAGTCATATTTCTTTATGAATATGGCGCATACATTAAAAATAACAAAAAATATATATATATAAAAATATATATATATTAAAAACAAAAAAGAAAATGAAAATAAATTACCTAACATAATACTATACATACCATATAATATACAATATAAAACATGATATAGTATGATTACAAAAATATGCATTAAGTTTATAAATTTATATTATACATATAAATGAATGATCAAATAAAACATTCATCCAATAAACTAAAAAATATATATATGAATAAAATAAATTAATAATATATAAAAAAATAGACATAACAATTAAACTGGTTCCCTAATGATGTTATGTAAATATTAAAGAATTTACTAATAAAAGTATCAAAAGATGTTCATAGTTATTGAACTTATTTGTAAATATCTAATTACATATCATTTGGGCCTATGTCTTCTGCTTTTTAACATGGGTTTCAAAGGAACCCTGTCATTAAGTCCGGGGAAACAGTGCGCTCTGGTTTTTATTATCCATTGGGCTTCTACTGTTTCAGTAATGTTTTTAACATCACCACCTCTTATATTAGGTTGTAAAACTTGCAACACTGAAAAAGAGAAATTGTGTGTGGTGTCTGTATTAAGAATGTGTTTAGATAAGGCATTTACTTGTGATTTTATTCTGATCTAATAAATATGTTCCCTGATGCGTTCCTTTAACATTCTATCCGTTTTCCCTATGTAAAAGGAATTGCAGGAGGAACACCTAGCTAAGTAAATCAAATGTTGGGTCCTGCAGTTGGCATAAACATTCAAATAAAATATTTCACTTGTAACTGGATGGACAAAAATACATGAATCAGATATATAGCAACAGTAATTACAACCATTGCATGGGATGGTACCAACTAAATCTGAACCACTCTGCTGGATGTGATCATCACAGCATAATAACTTATGTAAATTTTGCTTATTTTTAGAGGATGGTTATAATGAATACACACATAATAACAAACCAGCTTCTATTTATGACCAAAATTTTATCAGATATACACTCCACTGTACTTTGGATGCCCATGCAATCAAAGAAAGTGTTACAAAACACTGGAGTATTCTTCAGTTAGACCCAGAGATTTCAAGATTTATAAATGATCATCCAAATTTTGCCTATAAAAATAAGCAAAATTTACATAAGTTATTATGCTGTGATGATCACATCCAGCAGAGTGGTTCAGATTTAGTTGGTACCATCCCATGCAATGGTTGTAATTACTGTTGCTATATATCTGATTCATGTATTTTTGTCCATCCAGTTACAAGTGAAATATTTTATTTGAATGTTTATGCCAACTGCAGGACCCAACATTTGATTTACTTAGCTAGGTGTTCCTCCTGCAATTCCTTTTACATAGGGAAAACGGATAGAATGTTAAAGGAACACATCAGGGAACATATTTATCAGATCAGAATAAAATCACAAGTAAATGCCTTATCTAAACACATTCTTAATACAGACACCACACACAATTTCTCTTTTTCAGTGTTGCAAGTTTTACAACCTAATATAAGAGGTGGTGATGTTAAAAACATTACTGAAACAGTAGAAGCCCAATGGATAATAAAAACCAGAGCGCACTGTTTCGGACTTAATGACAGGGTTCCTTTGAAACCCATGTTAAAAAGCAGAAGACATAGGCCCAAATGATATGTAATTAGATATTTACAAATAAGTTCAATAACTATGAACATCTTTTGATACTTTTATTAGTAAATTCTTTAATATTTACATAACATCATTAGGGAACCAGTTTAATTGTTATGTCTATTTTTTATATATTATTAATTTATTTTATTCATATATATATTTTTTAGTTTATTGGATGAATGTTTTATTTGATCATTCATTTATATGTATAATATAAATTTATAAACTTAATGCATATTTTTGTAATCATACTATATCATGTTTTATATTGTATATTATATGGTATGTATAGTATTATGTTAGGTAATTTATTTTCATTTTCTTTTTTGTTTTTAATATATATATATTTTTATATATATATATTTTTTGTTATTTTTAATGTATGCGCCATATTCATAAAGAAATATGACTGCAATGAAACCATTGTTAAATTCATAAATTAGATTTTGATTTTTTACATGTATTAGGGAATATGTATATATATTTGATATCTATATATATATTTTTTATATATGTTTAATTTTTATATTAGTTTCTATTAATTTCATCCATTGTAACCATATGTTTATTAAAGTTTAATAAAAGAAATAGATTTTTAAACAATGTATTTATATTCATACTAAGCATAGATATATGCCGTGGGTTTACATGCCCTTTAAATGGAGATGTTTCTGACCGCCAAAATTTAACAATTGAGTATAAAAGGTGTGTTTTATAATGGATTAATTGTTGGTTTGAAAAAGCACTTGTTGCGAAAGCGCTTACCATTGTTAGTTTGAAGGATCCAATAAATCTACTTCGTTTTAAAGATTTTTTGAAGTTTTCCTGCTTTTGTCGTAATAATGTGTTTTGAAGAGTTTGCCATTGTTTGCTGTTTGGTCTGAATAGACCTGAACTCTTATTTGTTACAGCATTTTGGTATGTTTATCATCTTGAAGGCTTGGCGGTTCATTTTTGGTCTGAACAGACCTTGGTTTACATGAGATATTTGGTCCACCGCTAATATCTGCCTCTAAAGCCCTTCGAAGCACGGTTTGTGCAACGGAACAACAGAAGGGTTACTTATAGATTTTAGCTGTTGGCAAAACAGCGTGGAATTGCAACGTGAGGCAGTTTTTCAAAACGAACAGTTTGTTTATCTTTGGTTTGGTTGCTGCATTTTTTATTTTGCTACGGGTGTGTTTACAACGGGAGGTAGACTCATCCTAAAAGGACATTTTGCTTCACATTTGCTTGGTTGCTATACATTCTTTGGCAACGGGTGAACAGTGGAAATTTGTGGCCATTTTCAGCTGTTTGGACAGATCGTGAAAGGATTGTGTGAACCTATACAAAGGCAACTTTGTTTCTAACGGGAAGCCATTCTCGCTAGAAATATTGCTGTATCCTTATTTGTTACGGGTGTGTTTACATCGGGAGGTAGACTCATTCTAAAAGGACAGTTTGCTTCACATTTGCTTGGTTGCTATACACTTTTTTGGCAACGGGTGAATAGCGGAAATTTGTGGCTATTTTCAGCTGTTCGGACAGATTGTGAAAGGACTGTGCGAACCTATACAAAGGTAACTTTGTTTCCAACGGGAAGCCATTCTCGTTGTGTAATATTGTTGTTGAATGTTTTTTAAATTAGAACCAACAGGTTCATAAGAGCTAACACCAACACTCATTATACTTTATTTAATACATATTGATTTTATACTGTTGGTGTAACAGTCGGCAAGGTGTTTTGGCTGGTTTGTCTCATTTTTATTTTGTGTTATAAATGTATGTTTGCCTGTTTCTTATGTAATAATTCAATAAAGGTGGTAAAAATAAAAATAATACTTTAAATTTCAAAAAGAAAAAATCTTTCCTTAGCTACATTAGAAAACTAAGAAATAACATCCAACACTCCTCTGAACTTATTCAAAATAGCATTTTTTCTGACCTAATAGACTTTGCCAACATAATGTCAAACAAACTCAATACAACTTTCACCCAAGAGACAGCCATCCAAAGTTCACATATCCCTGAATCTCTCAAACACCCTCCTCATCACTTACGAACATGTACTGAAGAATACTTTCCAAGACCAAAAATACTTCCTCCATGGGACCTGATAACATGCCTGGCTGCAGGGGGCTTGAAGACTAAAGAAAAAAAGGGGTGGTGTCTTCTTGAAACTATAACAAGTTGCTTGGTACAAATGTAAGAAACATTTTACTGCAGTCAAACTTCATCTGTTACCACATATGTAATACTGGAATTTCATTAACAAGATCCAGTGTTACACCCCCACACCATCAGCATCTGCTGTTCACAATCCTTGACAACTTCAGAAAATATAGAAAAAAGGGTCTTTACCTTTGACATCATAGCAAGCTGCTTAATACAAATGTAACAAGCAGCTTGCTCCAGTTAAACTACCACACACTGTCACTGTTTTTTTTTTTTTGTTTTTTTGTTTTTTCTGCATTGTCCCTGATTGATTTTGCCTCATAATTTGCCCTGACCATCATAGAATTTTTTTATTTTTTGGTCAATTACTGTGGATTAGAGTCTGTCAGTAATGACAGACTTACGGTTCAAATTCTTCATAGAGTGCATGCAGATGAAACAAAAAACTATTATTCTTTTATCTGCTTAAGTAAATTAGAGCAATATTTAAAAACTGAGAGAATAAACTGATTTTTTATTTATTTATTTATTTATTTATTTAAATTTGTTGACCGGGAGTGTCCGACTGGACATGGGTCCATTTTCAGCGGAGGCCCGGGGAGAAAAGCTCCACAGTAAAATAAACAGACAGTAGTTACATTGGATTACATAGTGATTAACAATTTAACATAGAAATTACTTACAACATATTTACAGATGAAGAACATAGTACATCAGTAGACAACTAGAATCTTATCTGTGAAGTACATAACAGGCATTAACAAATGTAACAATGAGAAGTTCATGCTGTATAATAAGTACTAGGCTTATGAGCATCTGAGCTTGCTATCATCAAGGTAGTTAGTGGAGGTGAAAGAAAGGTAGTAGTTGGATGGGGTGGATGATATTAGAGTGGGAGTTGCAAGGGCATAGCCAGCATGTTTTTAGGTGCACTTTTAATAAAGTTTTGAAGTTGGTGCATGATGGTATGGAGGTAATTGTGGGTGGGAGTGAGTTCCATAATTTGGCTATGGCGCAAGAGAATAGTGCTTCACCAGCAGAGTTATTGGCTTTAGTGATCTGCAAGTGATTTTGTTGCTGGATCTTAGTGGTCTGGTGGTGCGATAGGGTTGGAGTAGATTCTGGAGGGATGGGACATTTAGTGGATGGTTTACTAGTTTGTGGGCGAGTGAGAGTTGATACCACTGAAGGAGGTGAGGGAGTTCAAGTCAGCCCAGTTCAGCAAGTGAGAGACAGTGGTGACTACGGTAGGATGCCCCTGTGGCGAATTTTGCGATTTTGTTGTAGCAGGTCTCTAGCTTGTTTAGATCACATTGCCTTAGGTTGGTATATACTGGAGAGGCATAAAGTAGGGTGGAGATAAGGTGGGAATTTGCTATTGAAATCTTTGCTGCTTTGGTGAGAAATTGTTTATTTCTTTATAATGCTCCTAGTTTTTTGTGGACTTTTTATGGTCAGGGATATGTGAATGTCAAATTTTAGTTTATTGTCTATTTCCACTCCTAGCAATTTGGTGTGTTCAGTTGGGTATATAGTGGTGTTGTCTTTTGCTGTGATGTTAAAGTGAGAGTTGTTTTGAGTATGTTTGGTGGGTTGGAAGATGAGTAGTTTAGTTTTGTTTGGGTTGAGTATTAATTGGGCATCGGATAACCATGTTTCAACAGAGGAAAAGGCTTCCTGTGTGACTTTTGCAGTTTGGGTAGGGACTGGGCTGAGCAGATGATGGTAGAGTCATCTGCGTATTGGATGAGTGTGCCATGTTTGGTGGCAGAGGCTAGATTATTGGTGTAAACAGAGAAAAGTAGGGGTCCAAGGATGGATCCTTGGGGAACCCCTATGGAGACAGGTAGTTGGGGAGATATGTCATTCTGCCATACAACGGATTGTTGGCGGTCAGACAGGTAACTCTGAAACCAGTTGGTGACTGATTGTGAGAAGGATAGGTTATTGAGGACAGAGATAAGTTGTTTGTGTGGGACCATGTCAAATGCTTTAGATAGGTCTAGGAAAGTAGCAGAGGAGAGATAGCCATTGTTTTTATGCTGAAGGATAGTGTTTGTAAAGGAGAGCAAGGCAGTGGTGGTGCTATGGTTTGGTAGGAAACCATGCTGAGTACTGGAAAGGAGGTTGTTAGTAAGGAGGTAGTGTGAGACCTGAGAGTGTATGCATCTCTCTAGTATTTTGGAGAGTGGAGAGAGAATAGCTATGGGGCGGTAATTGGTTAGTTCTGCAGAGGGTCCTCCTTTGTGTAGGGGAATTATATGTGAGACTTTCCACAATGTGGGAATGTAACTTTCTGACAGAGATCGGTTAATCAAGATGGATACTGGGTAGGCCAGAGCATCAGCTGCGATTTGTAGGTATTCACTTGGGAGGTTGTCTGCTGCTAATTTGGTGGGTTTAAGTTTAGTTAAGAGTTTTTTTATGTTGGAGGTAGGTACAGGAGAAAAAGAGAAGGCAGTGGGGAGATTACTAGTTGAAGGTGTGGGTTGGAGGAGGGGGTTGTGTTGTTTAGCTAGTGATAGTATGGTTTGGGTGAAGTGTGTGTTGAATGAGGTAGCAATATTTTCTGAGGAGTGAGGGATGTTAGGAGGAGGGGTACTGACTTTACCTGGGTGGAGGATGGAGTTTATGGAGGACCAGAATTGTTTGGGGATGTGTTGTGAGTAGTCTAGTGCAGACTGGTAGTATTGGAATTTGTCCTGTTTTATTAGCTTTTTGACTCTATTGCGTAGTTCTAGGAATTTCTGTCTAGCTGCGGGGGTTTTGGTTTTGCGCCAGTGCTCCCAGGCTTTATCCCTGTTTTTCATTTCTGACTTAGTGGTTTTCTGTAGCCATGGGGAGGGTTGTGCTTTGGTTCTGGAAAATCTTATGGGGGCATGGTAATTAAGGATGTTCAGGAAGGTAGTATTAAAAGATTCAACTGCGTCATCTAGACTGAGGTACTTTAGAGCATGCCAGTTACATTCTTTGAGGGATGAGATGAATGTGAGTGGGTTAAAGTTTATTTTTTTACGTATTTGACGATAGATGACAGGTTTAGCTTGGTACAGGTATTTTTGAGTAGGAATGTTGGGGAGTGATCACTGAGGCTATCTGATAAGCAGCCTGTTATATATGACTGGGGGTTCTTACTGACTAGTATCCAATCCAGGGTAGAGTGCTTGCTGGAGTTTTTATTTATCCTTGTTGGTGACTGGACTAGTTGGGTGAAGCCATGAAGGTGTACATGATGGGTTGGATTGTTGCCAGAACAGGATTGCCAGTCAATATTGAAATCACCTAAGATGATAGTTTCTTGGGGAGATGGTGGGTAGACCAGCTGAGGAGGTTTTCTAGTGGAGGGATGTTTTGGCCAGGTGGGAAGTAGCATCCAATTATGTTGATGGTTTTGTTTCGGTTAATTTTGAGGTTGGTATATATTATTTCTTCATTGCCTATTTGTGGAGCTGATGATTTTAAGATCTGGATGTTTAGATGTTGTTTAAATATTATAGCTACACCACCTCCTTTTTTGTTTAGCCGGTCTACTCTTAGTATGCCGTAACCTGTAGGGAGTATTTGCTCACTGGTAATGTGAGGTTTTAGCCAGGTTTCTGTCAGGACAGACTTATCTGGGGAGTATAAGTCTATGGTTGCATGGAGTTCATGGACTTTGTTGGATATACTTCTAATATTTAGGCTTAGTAGAAGGAGTCACGTGGCTTTCTATTGGCTGTAATATGGGAGAAGTTGTGGTTTCTAGTCTGATTTTGAGGATTGGGGTTGGAGATGGTAGGGCCAGGGTTGGGGTGGATGTCTCCACTTAGGGCTAGTTTTGATATGCATGAGATTATTAGTTTTCTCAGTTTTTGAATGTGTTTGTTTATAAGGGAAATTTTATGATTGTTCTCTGTGGGTAATAGGTATGGTGGGAGGGTTACTATGTTAAGTTGTAGGGATGCTTTACGTTTGAGTAATATAGTTGGTAGAATATGTGGGGGGTGCATAGGGATGGTTCTTGAGCTGGTGGGAGGGGAGCTGAGTATGGGTGAGACATGGGTGGTGGTGTGAGTAGTAGTACAGCGGTAGTGGTTGAGTGGGGGAATGATGGAGCTTTGGTAGGATGTAAGATATGCAAGGAGAGTGCATGCAGTGAGCAAAGGAAAGGTATGCTTGTACATGTCAGTTGAGGAGGTGTGATAGTAGAGGGAATATGGAGGAGGTAGTGTTGGGTTAGAGCTGTGGTTGGCTATTGGAAAGATGGGAGGGGTTTGAGTGCAATAAAGGTGGGACCACTGGGGGCGGGAGGGAATAGGGGGCAGGGTAGAGTTTATCTACTGCCTTGTGTGGTCACTGGCTTTGTGGTCGAGATAATATTTAAAAATTATCTGTGATTTTGGACATTTGTTCCCACATTATTTTTGCCTTTGTCCAGAATTCTTGAATACCAAATAGCATATAACTCTTCCCACTTTCGGTAGGAATTTGGAATACTACTCAAAGACACGATTTAAAAACAGAGTGACAAAAGTAATGGAAAAATATAAGCACTTTATCAAAGAGACAGTGTAAAATCTGTTGACTTGAATTAATTTCATTGCAAAATTCTACCACATTTATTTTTACTTCAGGAAAAAGGGAGGTATATATCAACTTTGGTAACTCTTTACTCCTTTTGTACATATAGTGCAGAAATAATCACTTAGCATTTCTGCTTTTCCATCATCATTAACTGTCAATCCCCCTTTATTTTATTTTGTTCCACTACCTTTCCAACTTTGTCATTTTTTTCTCCTTTATGTAGCTATGATGGTCTGATTTCCCTTTGTGACATAAATGCTTCTTTTTAGGCCTCTGGTCTCCTGACTGTCTTTCCTATTTTCATCTCCTTTAATGAATAATGTTCCCCCACTTTTGATCCTCCTGTGTCTCCTTATATGGCTTGAATGTTGTATTTCCCCTAACCTTTGATTGACCTCATTTGATAATCATGGTTTTTTCCCCTTCTTTTTGATCTGAAAATACTTAGCCCTACATTAACTATAGGTTGGGGATCTTAAGGCTTGCACTCAGAAATCATCCATGTATGCTGTAGTAGAAAAGGCTACTTTTACTGCAACTCTGGGATAACTGCATTCTCCAGAAAATGTATGACTAAGGTTACTGAATTCTTACACAAACAAAACAACAGCTACTACAGCTTAAATGAGTATGAGCAATATTCATGCACTAAAGTAGAAACCAGTACTTGTTATATAGAATACTATGAAAGTAACACTTTGACAACTGGCATTTACAGATAGAATCAGCAAAAGCTGACTCATTCATTTCAATTTTAACAACTGTAACATATGCAGATATGAGGACATGAGTGAATTGGAAGAGACAAAACGTTACGACATGGAATAAAAGTGCATGAAAATGAGAAGTGACTGCATCTGAGGTCAACAGGTTTCTTACCACATCAAGCAGCTCAATTTGGCCATCCTAGAATGACTGGATCAAATAAAGACAAGTGAAATGCAACCATGGCTAACAATCAACAGATACACAAATATTAAGTATTACAAAAGCTTCAGTTGAAGGTTGTGCGTTAGGCCCGGCAAGCCAGCAAGTAAAACTCTACTGCCAATCATTAGCGGACCGGAGTTCCGCTGTGGCGACTCCTAACCGGGAAAAGCCGAAAGACACAAACAAACTAACGCTTCAAAGCAGATGTATGATCCACTTTCCTTACTGAAAGTCACCACAGGTGGAATAGTCAGCGTACCTGAGTAATAGCAGCACACTGCTCCTCCCATTCATTCTGGGCTTCCTTGAGACGTTCTTCCCAGAAAGTCTGAACTGCCTGAATTTGCAGTTCATTTTCAGCCACTAATCGCTGAAGGTCTTCTGCAACAAGAAAAGCATATATAAGTTCATTGTATTCATACATTGAAGATCTAGAAGATGAGTACATTGCAGAAATTAATTATTTTGCTCCAAAGAAGGTAAATGAAACAATTCAAAGCTCATACTTATTATATAATTTTTTTCACTACAGACAGTACAAGAAGGCATAGCCCCCGCCCCCGCCCCAGCCATCTTATTCATTTGTGTTAACCCTAACCCTATCCCTATCCCTAAACACAATCCTGCACGTTATCATTTGAAAACCCTTTCCCAAATAGTACCATTATTCAGAGAAATGATGTCTGACGGCACTGCTCATTTTGTTCTTCTTCCTTTTTTTGTTACAATTTTACATAATCTGATGGCAAAATGACACTGGTTGTTTTTCTTTTTCATATGTTAATGTTGTGGGGTGTGGATAGTTTGTGTGTTTTTTTTTTTGGTATTGTGAGTTTAAGTATTTTGGTTGCTGGTATTGCTAGATGTTTGTATTTTGTGTGTTGGGATTATATGTGTGAGCTGGTGAATTTTGTGTGTGTGTGTGTGTGTGTGTGTGTGTGTGTGTGTGTGTGTGTGTGTGTGTGTGTGTGTGAGTGTGTATATATATATATATATATATATATATATATATATATATATGTGTGTGTGTGCATATGTTATATATTTTATATATATGTTTATATATATTACTCAATGTTATAAAATAGCTAAATTTGACACAGAGCAGGCCCACCGCTCTCACCATTGCTCTGCTCTCAAGTCGCTAAATTGGCTGGAACTACCCCACCTTCTCACCTTTAATCAACTAAAATTAACTCACAAAATACTGTACAACTTCTCATTTTCGCAAACTACATCAACACTACTTCAAGACTATATCCCATCTCATGACCTACACTCCTCTTGCAAGTATCTACTATCTATTTTCAAACCTCAAAGATCTAATGGGCTTAGTCTGTACTCTCACTGTGTTGCCAAATCATGGAATAGCATACCAGAAGCAATCAGACTTATACCCCGCTACTATTCCTTCAAGTCTAGGCTGAAAGAACATCTAACCAATAACTGGATCTGCCCATGTTCCATTACTTTCTAGCCCCACCTCTTTTTAATTCTTTAACCTTCTAATGTTCTTTCTTTATATTCTTAAACTAATCTTTATCTATCCCACAATTTATGAGCAATTTATGACTGAAATGTATTACCTAGTTCTCCTGCCAGAAAGAGTATATGGCTTTTAAGGCCTATTACTTACTTACTTACTGTGTTATATATTTTTCATGCATCATTATGTAACATGCATATTAGGAATGCTCTTCCATCTTGTATATAATATATGGTCAACTTTATTCCTTGCCTTATATTTTGCAAATTTTCTTTTATTGTATTCACAAATTGTACTACATTGTTATTGTCTTGATATTTGTAACCATTGTTAATTTTTTAAATTCTGTTCTGTTCAATGTATGCTGTGGAGTTTTTCTCCCTGGGCCTCCACTGAAAATGGGCTCATATCCAATCAGACTTTCCCGGTAAACAAATGTCAAATAAATAAATAAATATTTATAAAGTAACCAGCTAAACCCATTAGCCATAACTGTGCCTTTGCAGGGGTGACCTACGGGCATTGCTATCTGGTAGATTAATCCTTTGTGCTAAATTGTCAGTACAGTAATAATGTGTGTGTGTGTGTGTGTGTGTGTGTGTGTGTATGTGTGTGTGTGTGTGTGTGTAAATACACACACACAAAGTTTTACTGTTGAATCAATGTGTTCACTAAAATTTTAGTTTTCAAAAAAGTAGGGTCCAGTTGTTACTGATGACAGATACAACTGCTTTACAAACTGGGGAATATATGGATAACATCTAATCTCCCAGACATTTCTTTGATCAAACCTGCTTGCATTATTGTCACTAGAGTGATTATAGGGAATAAGGTCACCAACATATAGACACCCAGTATACATAATCTTCAGCTCAGAAATTACAAGACTACAATGGTATCTTCCTTCTAAAACTCATGTTTTCCTATTGACCAATTTCCTAACCACAGTAGTTATTTCAGTTATAATACAGTTTTTTGTATGTATGTATGTGTTATGTGTGTGGGTATCTGTATCTGTATATATATATATATATATATATATATATATATATATATATATATATATAGACATAGATATATATATATTTATGGTTTAATATCAAAGTGTGGAACGGCACTTAAACAAAACTGGGATGGTTGAATACGTGTTTCTCAGTTTTCGTAATGACATTCTGGAAATGTTCAAATCCCATTAGTGAATGGTAGTGTACATTCGCTAATATAAGATCAATGTTCTGACTGAAGATCGCACTACAGTGGGGATCGGGAAATTTACCCTTTTTCCTCACTGTAGAGTGATCTCAGAGTTGGAATATATAATATGCAGGGGGTGTGGGGGTGCAGGGGGACTTGCTCCCCCTGCAAAACCATAAAAACAGTTTCACCACAACAGCCTGAGGGTTTGACTCATGTCCTCATATTTTGAATAATTTTGAATGCAAAAGTGATGATTGCCAACATTCTGTTAAAACGGCATTACTAAATTCAACAAGGATATTCGACAAATTGATTACAATTTGCTGTTAATTTCAACATTTTGATAGTAATCCTATATATATATATATATATATATATATATATATATATATATATATATATATATATGTATATATATATATGGGTCCCCTTTGAAACATCTAAAACCCATAACATCTAATTTCATAACACTGAGACCAGAATATCTAAAACCCAAACATCTAAAACCCATAACATCGAATTTCATAATATCTAACAGTACAAATCACTTGAAAATAACATCCCCTCCACATATAACGACATATAATGACACCAAACTACCAAACACACTTTTTACTACATTTCTGCAGGTGGGGTTGATACAGTGGGGTTAGGAAATTAACTTTTCCCACTGTAGTGCGATCTTGGAGTTGGTATATTTAATTTACGGGGGGGGGTGGAGGGTGGAGCCCTCCACATGGGGGGTGCAGGGGTGCTTGCCCCTTTGCAGAAACATAGTAAAAAGTGTGTTTGGTAGTTTGGTGTCATTATATGTGGAGGGGATGTTATTTTCTTGTGATTTGTAGTGTTAGATGTTATGAAATTCGATGTTATGTGTTTTAGATGTTTTGGGTTTTATATGTTCTAGTCTCAGTGTTATGAAATTCGATGTTATGGGTTTCAGATGTTTCACAGTGGACCTATATATATATATATATATATATATATATATATATATATATATATATATATATATATATAAACTCAGCAGTGGTTCTAGCTGATTGTCACTGTTGAAATGACACCCTATACACACACACACACACACACACACACACACACACACACACACACATATATATCTATATATCTATACATATAAATATATATATATATATATATATATATATATATATATATATATATACCACATTGTGCTGGATGAACATCCAATGAACCACAGACCAAAATGGGAATGTACACAAACTGTATTTATTAACCAAAATAAAATAAAGAAAGTAGTTGGTTAAGCACTTTCGTACCTTTACAACTTGGGACTTCTTCAGAACAATAGAAACCTTAATCAGCCAACATTTAAACAGTAATTAAGTAAAGTCATGTGACAAAGCGACACGTAAGTTAAAAAAGAGCAGAAGTACTGTCATTGTCATGAAAAATATCCTGGACAATAAATAGTGAATAATACATATAAAAACGTAAAAAAATATGTAAAACTTCATACTAATAAAAATCAACCCATCACAAATATAAAAAAAAATAAGACTTTTGAAGTGTGTTGCTGTTTGTCTTTCAGCTTTTCCCGGTTAGGGGTCGTCACAGAGGAACTCCGGTCTGCTAACTATTGGCAGTAGATTTTTACGGTGCTGAGTTGCCAGCTCAACGCCCAACCTTCAACGAAGGCACGCCCATTCACACATGTCTTTCGGAATGCCACTCGACCATGGGGAGGACATGGAGACTCCACACAGAAGGCACTCCCCGCACTCCAGCCTTGAATCGAATGGGAGAACCTCTTGCTGTGAGGCAACAACGCTACCACTGCACCACCAAGACTTTTGAAGTGTGTATATAATTGAATTTAACTTGTAAATAAAATAGTAGAACAATACAGAGCATAATTAAATATTTATAATTTATCAGCTCTGAATTTTAAAATAGATAAAATAGAAATTTGCTCGTTCAAACCAGAGGGAGCAAAGGCATTAAGTTTTAGTTGCCCTAAAGCTCTTTTATTAGTATGAAGTTTTAGGCATTTCTACACAACTTTTTTGTGGGTTTAAACACACACATACACACACACACATACACACAGACATTCACCATTGAATGGTAGTACATTATTGAATGCAGAAGTAGTGTTATATTTAAACTCTCAGTGGTGAATGATTATCTGTAATTGTGTGAATTGGCCACTTGTAATTCATTTCCACTCTATTCCCAGCATATGCATTCAGCTTCCTCTTTTGGCTTTCTTTTTTTTTGCTTCCCAAGCTTGTGAAATGTGCTCTAAATCTGTCTGCCATCTGTCTGATGGCTTTAAAAGGTCACCTACCTTTTTAGTTTTCTATTCTCCTGCAGGTCACAAATCTGCAGCAAGTGCTTCCTGCATTCCTTCTATTTCACTGACTCAATGCTTGCTGCTAATGACCATTTATACTTTGCTGCTGACTCAGAGCTGATCAAATTAAGGCTAAATGTCTTTTTCCTGTGGTCATTATTCTAAAAGCAATCTTAAGTCTTACTACTAATTCAATGAATTAAAACTTACAACTGGTTCTATCAGTTTTTTTCTGCCTAAAGATTGCTTTTAGAGTTAAAAAAGAATTATTTTTCAGACAGTGAATAACATCCAGCTAATTAGGGGGAGGAGCTGAGAAATAGCATTCCTCATTTAACTAGCAATATTTGAAGGCATCTTTATTTAGCTGGAGTGCTCGTTTGACTTACTTGCTGTTCTCTGCCTGTCTATGATCTGTGCCTGCATTTGACTTGGTGGCTTTTGAGTTGTCCGCTCCTTCTATAAATCTGATTTTGGACACTCCTCCCAGTCACATCTCATCAGCTCATTCTACTGAGTACAGAGATATCATTTGGGAAGGCCCACCGCCTTAGTCTCATAAACTTGAATTATCTTCTGTTTCCTCCCTTCCCACGTACTTAAAAATGCACTTTATTCAGCTGCTTTTACTGTATCTGTGTTTCTTCCTACTTTATTTTGTCTTTTGCTACTTATTCTTAAAGTGTTCAGTTGCATTTATTCTGCTGCATTTATTACTGCTTGTTAGCAGCCTGATTACATTGTAACTCTTATTCTAAGCCTCTTAGTTTTGATTTAAGCACTTAGGCTTCAAACTAGTTATCTTACATAAGGAAGGCTTGTGGTTTACACTACTGTGGCAGAAGAGGTGACTTACATTCTTCTAAGTTGGGAATTGCTGATTGAAGGCTTATTGTGTTTGTTATTCTAAAAGTGTCTTACTTCTGGTTTCAGCACTTGGGCTTCAGGCCAGTTATTTTACATTAAGACAGTTTGTGGTCTACACTCTTGTGGGAGGAGAGTGTAGCCTCTGCCCTTCTGAGCTGGGAATTTCTGATGAAGGTTTATTTTGCTGTTATTCTAAGTGTCTTTGTTCTGATTTAAGTATATAGGCTCCAAACCAGCTATTTTACATTAGGAATGTTTATGATCTAAACTCTTGTGGCAGGAGACGATAGCCTACACCCTTCTAAGCTGGGGAATTGCTGGTTGTAGGCTTATTGTGCTTGTTATTCTGAAAATGTCTTAGTTCTGGTTTAAGAACATGGGCTCCAAACCAGTTATTTTACATTAGGAAGGTTTGTGATGTACACTCTTGTGGAAGGAGAGGGTAGCCTTCACCCTTCTGAGCTGGGAATTGCTGGTGAAGGCTTATTGTGCCTGTTATTCAAAATGTTTTTGTTCTGGTTTGTGGTCTGCATTTTTGTGGCATTATTGTCTAGATAGATTTTTTTAACTACTAGACCATCTAGTTGGCTCATAGCTGAGCGTTTCTCATCAAGTTGCTTTTCTTATTGATTTGTTTAATATTTAAGTTTTCATCACTCCTCCTAGTAGATCATTGGCCATGGATATGCACTTCCTGACTCTCTGTGGCCAGTCTGATTGAGATGATTCTGAGGCATTGTAGTACATGCCTCATGTACACTGACAACCCAATTATTCTTAATAAAACATATAGTGTATGTGAGAGGTGCAAATACACTTTAATATTGGAGGCAAAACTCTCTCATACAACCAAAACTAATCCTATAGAGGTTGTCAGTGGCACTTGTACCATGCCTACTGCACAGGATAAAGACCCTTCACATAAAACTACTTGTGCTGAGGCCCTTAGAGGTAACCTTGTTAAAACACTCAGACCTCCTGCACAGTACAATCAAAGAAAGGGTCCTCAGCCATCTCATAAACACTCCATTAAAACACCACCCACAGCTACACATAGAAACATTGTATCCATTGCCTCCACTGCTAAGCCCTTAAGGCAAATTTCTACACACCCAGATTTCCTTGATATTGGTTATTCTATACTGAGGCACACTTATGTCCTCCTCACCAGACTGAGTAAGGAGCGAGTCATGGTTAGCTGCCTTTCTGGGGCTAGGATCCATCAAGTAACACATGTATTCAGGTCATTGAATCACAGGTACCAGAATGATTCTGTCATAGTCTATGTGAATGTTAATGACCTGAGACATACCTCTCTTGACTATATTAAGTGAGACATGATCGAGTTCACTGATTATGTGTCTCACGCAGGTATGAGCCTAGCACTGAGCAGCAGACTACCTTTTCCAAGGATGATGCCACATTACCAACAGAAAATGATTGATTTTAACAATTGGTTAGCTTCTGGTGTCAATCCATGGAGGTACAATATGTGATAGTCTGGGAGGACATGGTTAACACGGTTGACCATGCTGCTTTGCCAGGAATGGTCTGCACTTATCCTCTCTAGGCTTTCGGCTATTGGCAAAGACCTTTTCAAGCCCAATAGTCCCTTTTTAGGCAATGCCAAACTGATAATCCAACTGACTTAACTAAACTTATGTAGGAATGTCTGAAGGTGGTACTGCTCAATGCTAGAAGTCTTAGCAAGAAACTCTACTCCCTGCACACTTTCCTCTCCTTGGAGAGTGTAGACATCTGTGTAGTAACCTCTCCTTGGAGAGTGTAGACATCTGTGCAGTAATGCAGACATGGTTTAAAGTCACTGAGGGTACTCTAGCAATGCAAGGTTATAATGCCTTTCACACCTTTGAACCAGATACTGCACAGGAGGGAACTAAAGGTGAAGGATTGTCAGTCTATATTAAAGTTAATCTCACATCCAGATTAGTTAAGGTGTATGACCCACTGGAACTTATATATGTGCAACTCACCATAGAAAGGGTGCTGTACCATATCCATGCAACATATAGATCTTCATCCATGTCACAGGAAACCCATACCACCTATCTCAATGTACTTAAGTCCCTCACTGTTCATACTAATACGATATTCATTGGGGATCTCAACTACCCCTCTATAGATTGGGAATCCTACACCACTTCTAATGCACAAGCCCAGTGATTCCCAAACTTTATTATACCATGACCCCCCATTAATATTCCAAAACGTGCACGCTGATTGGCCAGCATGCACATTGTAAATTGACTTATACTAATGGAAAAAGGTCCAGTTGCCCAGACTTTTTCCATTAGTATAATTCTCTTTTAAAACACTGTCTTGCTATGTTAAAAGAGTTTAACATAGCGACACAGGTTTAAAAAAAGCAACGTAGATCTCCGTTGCTTTTTTTAAAGCTGTCTCGCTATGTTAAACTCCTTTAACATAGCAACACAGTGTGTAAAAAGCAACGGAGATCTTGCTTTCTCAGTTGCTTTTTTTTAAACCTGTCTCGCTATGTTAAATGGGTTTAACATAGCGAGACAGCTTTAAAATAAGCAACGGAGATCTACGTTGCTTTTTTTAAACCTGTGTCGCTATGTTAAACTCTTTTAACATAGCGAGACAGGTTTAAAAAAAAAAAAGCAACGGAGAAAGCAAGATCTCCGTTGCTTTTTACTGTTTCGCTATGTTAAATGGGTTTAACATAGCGAGACAGCTTTAAAATAAGCAACGGACATCTCCGTTGCTTATTTTAAAGCTGTCACGCTATGTTAAACCCATTTAACATAGCAAAACAGTAAAAAGCAACAGCGATCTTGCTTTCTCCGTTGCTTTTGGCCACAGCTCTGATGTACTGCGTAGGCATGCGCAGTACATCAGAACTGCCGCGGATACCAGACAGCTGCGGAAGGGCAGCAAAGAGGCATTATACAATGCCATTATTTAAGAAAAGCAATTATTTCTTTTCTTAAATAATGTCATAGTATAATAGCAATAACCCACTTCTGGGTGTGGGTAATGCGGGATTTACCCACGGTTGTCTTTGTTTGGTCCCTCAGGCTTCACGCTCAGGACCAAACCACACCAACCGTGGGTAAATCCCACATTACCCACACCCAGGCATGGGTTATTGCTATAATAACAACATCCTGGAACAGTTGGTGCATTCTACTACCACAGTTAAAAGAATCCTTGACCTTGTACTCATGAACATGGCAACTGGTGTTCCTCACCCAATGTAATATCTTCACTCATCAGATCTGACCATAAAACAGTATTACTTGAAATAAAAAATTAAATCTGGGGATCCAGCAAAACCAAAAACCTTTAGGAACTATTCCAAGGCTAATCTTTCTCTCTCTCTTCTAAGCAACACCTTGGCTAAATTCTAAGCACCTCAAACCCAGTAAACAACATAGAATGCACTGAGCTATTTACAAAATCTCTGTACAGCCATACTGATAGCTGTATAGACCAAAATGTGCCCACTCATATTAAGAATAAAACAAACTCAAGACAAGCTACCACTCATGGAATCATATTATCAATCAGTTATACAACAAAAGAAAAAAAATCTTAGCCAACTGTAGGAGGGAAAAAGCAATGCATACTAAAATCCCATGACCAATCTAAACAGGCAGCTGAGAGGGTTAATTAATATTTCAAAGGTTAAATCTGAAGTAAAAATAGCTTCTCAGGCAAAGGACAACCACAAAGCTTTCTACAGCTATATCTGTAACCTCAGAGGAAATACACAACAATGGGGTGAACTTATTGTAAATGGAATCACCCACACTGAACCAAAGGCCATTGCCAACCTTTTGGCTGACAGGTTCAGCTCAAATTTCTCCCCATAGTCCAAAGAAAATACCACATAACACAATCCTCCCAACTGTTGCTACAGAACATGTCATTAATGCACTTTCCAAGGCCAAAAACACTGCATTGATGGGCCCCAGTAACATCCCAGGACATTTAATAAATACAATGAAACATGACCTCTCTGGTCCACTTGAATCACTTTTCAACTCGAGCTATCAATCAGGTTTTGTGCCTAAGGAATGAAATATGGCTACAGTCATTCCCCTGTACAAAGGAGGTCCTACCACTGATCCAGGTAACTACAGGCCCATAAGCCTTACTAGCCTCATAGATTCATAGATTAGTACTAGGCTATCTGCCTCTGTGGGCTTTTTTAAGCCTAGCCAAGTATCTCTTGTGAGAATCAAACCCTGCCCCTTGTGTCTGTAAGGCAAACACCTTAACCATAAGGCCAGCCTCCCACCCTCATATGTAAGGCCATGGCAGAATCATCAAGGACACGATAAATGAGGACATAGGTAACCTGCAAACACTGGGCCCATCACAGTTTGTTAAGAGAAGGTCATGCCTATTAAATCTAGTGAATTTTTTTGAGAGGGTCACAAAAGCATTATATGAAGGTAAGACTGTGCACACAGCTTACCTCGACCTGGCCAAGGCTTTTGATACAATACCCCACTCAGGCATTGTAGACAAGCTCACTAATTTAGGTATAAACCCTTTTATCACCCACTCGATAACCAAAAGGCTCTCTGATAGGACCCAGGAGGTCAAAATAGGTGAAGTCACCTCCACCAAGAGGCCAGTCACTAGCCAAGTCTCCCAGGGCTCCGTATTGGGCCTGCTCTTCTTTGTTACCTATTTCTCTGAAATGGAAGCAAATGCTGAAGGTTTATGGCTGAATAAGTTTGCAGATGATTGCAATCTGCCAGCTATCAACTCCCTTGCACATACTAGCATTTTTCAAGAAGGTCCATCTCTGACTAATAAATGGTGCCAAAGCCATGGACTTAAACTCAGTGTTAAGAAGTGCATAATTGTACCCATTGAGAAATCAACTATCCCTGCTAATTACCATATTGATAATACACCCCTAAGAGTTGACCCAGTTGTTAGAGATCTAGTTACGCATGTGGAAAGTTGCCTTACCTTTGATCACCACGTGGCCACAGTAGTGAGGAAATCCTTTTATGTTGCACAACTTTTAGGTAAGGTCATGGCATCTAGGTCACAAGAGGACATTATCCCACTGTACTCTGCCCTTATCAGACCAGTCATAGGTAACAATTCTCCCTTTGGTATGTACGTGACCAGGCATATGCAGCAGCTAGAGTGACCTTTCAAAAAGAATACAAGGTGTAACAAGCCTACCTTATGCAGGGCTCCTTAAAGCCCTTTCCCTCTACTCAGCCTCCTATAGATTGCTGAGGGCTGATCCATGCCTGGCTTACAAGCCATCTACAAACCTCACACTTATGAATCTCCTACATATTTCTAAATCAAAAAGTACCAGAAATACAAGGTCTAGGGACCTGAATTTTGTCTGTGACTTAAATGGAACATTCTGGAGAGACAGATATGTGTCCCAGAGACTACCCCTCCTATGGAACAGTGAAGCTGAGTTTGTCTATTACCCAGTTTAAGCACAACCTAGACAAGTGGATGTGTAATAGGAAATTTGCACCGGGACTGGCACCCATGTCCTTTATGGACAGAGGTAGCTTGTAAATGCCTGGCCTCAATGTCATATTTGGGTGCAGGACATCATTATGTTTTCAGGAAAACTTGGCTAGGCTTAGAAAGACCCCTTGGATCATTAGGCTAATAACAGTCTATGAATCTAGACATCACCTACATTGAGTGCTGTTCTCCAGGTTTTTAAATACAGCTATACTCACCATACTATAAAGGCTATTATTCATAGTTTGGGGATTCACAAAGGACTTATGGTTATCTGCGACTATACAGATATGCAAATAAGGTGCAGCAAAAGTAATTTGTGATGAACACAGAAAAGTGACTTTTTTAAAACACATCCACTTCTTGCATAAGAGTAAAAGGATCTATATTAGAACATCTAAGTTTCAAAACTTCAAATGTTCTAATATCAAACCCTATTCAACGAAAGCTGAAAATATTGAAGCAACAGAAAACCAACTTTTTTTCATAGGGAAAGAATTTGGTTGCCCATTTTTGTTGCTTCGGTATTTTCAGTGCTGTGGTGGAAAGTTACGGGTCAGGTTCAGGTAAGTGTGCAATTGAGTGCGGGTTAGGTATGTGTGCGATTGTGTTGACATGAGGGTTAGGGCGGGTTAGGTGAGTTTTCGTTAGGGCACGGGTTAGGTATGTGTGCGATTGTGTGGACGTGAGGGTTAGGACGGGTTAGGTGAGTTAGGGTTGGGGCACAGGTCAGGTAAGTGTGCGATTGTGTGGACGTGAGGGTTAGGGCAGGGTAGGTGAGTTAGGGTTAGGGCACGGGTGAGGTGAGTGTGCGATAGTGACGGACCTTAGGGTTAGGGTTTGGGTTAAGGTAAGTGGATAGTTAGTGGTGTGTGTATAATTTAGTGTAGGGTTAGGTGTAAGATTTTAGGTGTATGTGTGTGGATTGCTGTTTGTTTGGTGTGCTTGTGTTGTGTGTATGTGTTTTGGAACAGCGAATTTTTTCCTATGGAAAAAATTCGCTGTTCTGTATGTTTGATGTTTTCAGCTTTCACTGAATAGGGTTCGATATTAGAACATTCAAAGTTTTGAAACTTCGATGTTCTAATATAGACCCGAGTAAAATGTAGGAGTCCTGATGTCTGCAGTCCCTTCCAGATAAGGTTACCACCCATCCCGTTGTCAGCGAGACACACATGGGTTGAGCTGCATCATCCCGTTGCCTGCTGTGGAAAGTAGTGGGAGTTGAAAAGTCCTGCTTTTCAATCAAACTGAATTGCCATGGAAAAGCCACAATTACTTCTGGCTTTTCCATGGCAATTCAGTTACATCACCAACCCGGACCTTCAGTCAAAGCTGCTGCCTGTTAGGTCCGGGTGCTGTAATTTGTGCAGCAACTGGCTGCAATTCATGAAAGGGGTGGGGATTGGGGCAGGAATAGCCCTGCAAAGATTGTGGCTGTAGGAGTGCTTTGTTTTAAGCGCTTCTACAGCCACTAAAAAAAAAAAAAAAAAAAAAAACAGATTTTTTTTTTCTAACAAGCCAGCCAGTCAGCCATCCATCCATTCTTCCAACCAGCCAGCCAGTCAGCCATCCATCCATTCATCCAGCCAGCCATCCATCCATTCATCCAGCCAGCCATCCATCCATTCATTCAACCAGCCAGCCATCCATTCATTCAACCAGCCATCCATTCATGCAGCCAACCAGTCAGCCATCCATCCATTCAGCCAGCCAGCCAGCCATTCTTCCAGCCAGCCATCCATTCATTCAACCAGTCAGCCATCCATTCATGCAGCCAGCCACCATCCATCCATTCAGCCAGCCAGCCATCCAGCCATTCATCCAGCCAGACAGTCATCCATCCATCCATCCATCCATCCATCCATCCATCCATCCATCCATCCATCCATCCATCCATCCATCCATCCATTCATGCAGCCAGCCATCCATCCAGCTGCTACTCCCACCAACTAGCTAGCCACTCCAGCAGCCAGCCAGCCAGTTAGCTAGCCACTCCAGCAGCCGGCCAGCTAGCTACTCCAGCAGCCAGCCAACCAGCCACTCCAGCAGCCAGCTAGCCAGCTAGCTAGCCACTCCAACAGCCATCTGTTGTACCCATAACAGTATCTCCTTCACCGCTCCTGTGGTGACGGCATGGTAGAGGATGTGGGCAGTGTCATATTGGCCACACCCCCATGTCCCAATTTGGCCCGCTGAAAAGGTGGCAACCCTACTTCCAGATGATATGACTCATACCTCTCAACATACTTCTCAACTTGAAATCATGAAAAATCTGGACAAAGGCTGATGAAAAATAGGTACAACTGGCCAAAAATCTGTTCACTGATCAACATAAAATTTGCATACATAATTATGTAACCATACCCACTATGGTGGAATTGTGGGATACCAACTTTTAAACACAAACTGAAGAACAGACAAAATATGGTCACAAAACATAAAACAAACAAAATAGTGCTTTATTTATAGTATTTGAACTTATATCAAACTTTGAACTTGTGCAAACTGCAAAACTAAAATACAGTTTTCTTTTTTTAAAAATAAAATTAACTGCTTCAGCCTTCTACAACCAGAAAATAAATGAGCTGGATTTAAAACAGAGGAAATCAGAAAATAGGTAGTACAGACTGAATGCTTTTTGGCAAATGCAATCAGTTCTTTCAAAGCAGAGAAGTGTAGCAAATTACCTTTGAAACACATTTAGGCTCCTGAACTAACATTGCCTTTAGCTGTTTTTTTAAAATGACACTATTCTCACTTTGTCTAATTTTCTGAGATACATTTCTACAAGATTCAGGGACAATTTTAGAAAATGTTTTTCATTAGTGGTAAAGATTAAAGGGAGGTCTCAGTAGTTTAGTTTTCATGTTGTCTCTAAATGAATATGATGTAAATGTAAAAATAAACTTAATTTGCAAAGGTGCACAGCAACTCTCATATAAAAGATTAAAAGTCAGACATTTTCAGAAAAAAAATATCTCCTGTAGTAAATAGTAACCATTTTTTAAGTGTGTAGCAATGATGTTCACTGGGAAGGGAAAAGATGAACCTTAGAATTTTGTTTTTGGTGACTTGCAGTATGTGGGTTTTGTAGTAAAAGTAGGGCATTTAATGGTAGGCAATATTCTCTTAGCAAAAGAATATTAAAGTTTGTTAGGACCCTTCGCTGCCCTTGAAACTCACATTTATTGAAACACCATTGAAACCCACATTCAGAGAAAATGCATCTGGCCAGTGGTGGGTAAAGATTACCTTTGGGCTGTTTTCAAATCATTGGCCCCTTCCACACATTATTTAGGACCATGCAAACATACGTGTTCTTTTGTACACCGCCCTGATTGTATTAAATTATATTCCTTATACAATACAGCACACTTGTTACAAGGCATTTTAAATTTATTGTTTTGAACATTTTTCCAGTAAGCAATGAAACAAAGTGTATGAACTAGTAATGACAAAACTGCCTAATTCAGAAAATTTCCATCATAAAAGTCTACTCAAACTTTTGTCATTACAATCCACCAGTATCAGTAAGTATGCACAATCTCTGCAGAAGTAAAACTCATCTAAATAATTCCACATTAAAGAGATCTGTAACTAATAAAGAGTTTGCTGCTAGCAAACACCATCATATTTCATTGCTTCATCTACAAATAGTGTCTGTTGCCCTTGAAGAATAAATTGCCTATGTTACATTAAAAAAAAATAATAAGCTAGTAATATTGCAATAGGGACTGGATGGCAAACTGATAACAGATTCATAGTTACTAGGTATTCCCACCAAAGAGGACATTCTCAGGACTGCAGTATCCACCCCCTTTAAAAGTACAACACAGTACAGTAATCCATCTACGTACTGTGGGAGTAGAACCAACAGCCTTCTGCGTCAAACGCAAGTATACTACCTGTTGTGCTACTAACAACACAAACAGACTTGACATAACCAGCACTAAACTTCTCTCCCGCTGAAGAACTATGCAGCACAAGAAATTTGAAAAAAGCCAAAATTCATTGGGGGGGGGGGTCAAAGGCACAAAACCAGGGACACATTTTAAACTTTGCTTGTATAATTTTAGAAAGTTGCTAGAATATAATGTTTTGTGTTACCTTTGTTTCCTGAATGATAGGAAGACTGAAACTTAAATGGCTATTTGCAAGAAAACCAAAAATTTTAAGAGGAACAGACCAAAAGTATGAGCCAAACATTCCTGACATTCTGTGAAACTTTGGACAGTTGAGAACTATGGACTTAACTCCTTGAATCACAAGTGGTGGTGGTATGGGTAGAGAATTTAGACTCTTGCTCCTTGTATCTAAGATACAGGTTTTGAGTCTGAGTAACCCTACCCACCAGTTGTACCTAACTGGGGCATTTTACAGACACACACACACACACACACACACACACACACACACACACACACACACACACACACACACACACTTCAAACAGCAACACACTCGAGCTCACACACACACACACACACACACACACACACACACACACACACACACACACACACACACACACACTTCAAGTAGCAACACATTCAATAAAATTAAAATAAGGCACCAAAGTTACACACTGGAGACTATCCACAGTAATTTTATTACAAAAAAAGAACGATAGGTGAGCAGTCAAATGCCCTGGCTAATCACATTTTGAACACAAATAGCACTCATTGCTTTAAATTTTTGGTCTTACAACAAATATTAAGGACAAATAGAGGTGGGGATATAGAAAACCACACAGAAGAACTAGAACAAAAATGGATTATTAAGTTAAATGCAGACAGATACCTTGGTTTGAATGGCTGTACCTCATTAATTCCTTGCCTCAAGGCAAGACGTCTTAAACATTAATTATAAGTTTTTGTTTTAACATGTTATTAAGTTTTATGTTTTTTATACTAAATTATCTTATGAAAAGCTTTTATATATGGTCTTTTATATATAATAGTAATGATGAATATTTATGTCTTCCCTAGAAACATGGATATAGATTTTTAGGTTTGTTTTAATAATTATATAGCTTGCTATGGATTTGTGCCAACAGTGTTTAATTATTTGATAGTATTGCTTTAAGTGTTTGAAATTACATTGATTGCTTAAGTATTTAATCAAGCATGACCTGTACCAACACTGTCTGATGAAGCAACATTGAGTTGTGAAAGCGCTCACCTATCATTCTTTTTTTGTAATAAAATTACTGTGGATAGTCTCCAGTGTGTAACTTTGGTGCCTTATTTTAATTTTATTGTTGCATTTTTGGGCACCTTAGTGTACCTGCAGCCGGTTGGGATTTGTATTCTTGTTTCTTGTTTTGCTCGGCCAAGGACACACTGTATCTGAAAAAATATGGACATGGATATTAATCAAGAATTACTTGAATGAACATAGTCGATTCTTGAAACTTTTGGATGTTCCAGTGAACCCACTACTAAACACTGAGGTACAGACAAGTGTAATGGACATTGCTTCTGGCATGGAGCAGATGCTTGAATTTCAGTTACAATATAGAGGGCTGGAAAACCTTCTATATAAATATAAAAGACTACAATGGCAATGACTGCATTTGCAAGCTTCACTGAAAGCTAAAGTAATTCCTCGTGGTTTACGCATATTAAATATGCCTACATATGGTAATTCATAACCTGATCTTCTACGCAAGTGGCAAGAGTTGAATTTATCGTTTAGCTCCAAATACATGGAGCTTCTCATAGAGTTCTTTTCACCACTTGAGACAGAACTAAAAACAGAAATTGTAGCCTTAGGGAATAGGATATCTGAAACTTTTTCTACTGCCATTACTTTGAATAAAATGGGCCAGTTGCATGAAAACATCAGCGCTTATGAAAGGAAGCTTCAAAATATTAAATTGAACAAACTAAATAGAGATAAACTCGATTTTAAAAATAATAATGTTTTCTCATGGCCGAGGGACTCTATAAATAGAACTACCTCCCAGAATCCCGTTACTACGAATGTAGAGAGTAGTAGGACACTGAATACTGGAACACAGCCTTCCACTTTCGGTTTTCGTGCTAACAGCTTGAGCGAAAGCATGGCAGTATCAGCTATGCAAATGAAAGAATGTGTTGGTACTAGCATTTCTGCCCCTAAGTTTGCATCGTTTGCCTCAGCAGTGAATGGAGATATATCTGTATCGAGTGTGGATAAGAAACAGAAGAATGAAGAGCAAAAGAACACTAGCAATACAGGTAAGACTCCTATAGGCAGTACACAAGCTAATGCTAAAGATATTAGCGTTTTTTTAGACAATCCAAAAGTGGATTCAGAGCTCGGGTCAAAAGCAACCCAATTATGGGGAAAATAACAAGGGAACACCAAATGGACAGAACTGTGCACTCTTCGAAGAAAAGGAGGATATAGAAAATCTTATAGTGAACATTTCTTCTTTTATTTTAACTAATGAACAGAGCAATTTGCTTAATAAGGGTTTATCCTTTATTCCTGCCAGAAAGGCAGACATAACAGAAATTATCACAGATTTGAAATTACTTGGTAGAAATCTTTCTTTAAAATGTATATTTCCGAATAATAATGATGTGAATATTAATGTATACAAGAAACCTAGTACCTATATACCCCCTATTCCTCCAGGCATACAAAGATTCGTAGATATTTGTGAGCATGCTTTTAAAGAAGTATATACCACTGATTTGAATGGTTGCACTTTTTATAATCTTACTGCAGAAGAATATAGGGCTCTAAAGGAATTACAGAACTTGCATTCCCTTGTTATAAAGCAAGCTGACAAAGGTGGTAAAGTTGTTTTAATGGACAAAGATCTATACATTAGCCAGATGAATGCTTTGTTATTAGATAATTGCATTTATCAAGCACTAACAAAAGCAGCTGTAACTGCTATCATTGATAAAGTGTCCTTTTTAGTGTTTGACTTACTAATTACGGGATTAATTGATGAACCTTTGTTTAATTATTTTTCAGTACAGAAACCTCTAATTCCTAGAATATATGGCTTACCCAAAATCCATAAACATATTACTGCCCCTCCTATGCGTCCAATCGTATCAGGAGCAGGTTGGTGTACTGAGCCTTTATCGATTTATGTAGAAGGTATTTTACATGAGTTTTTAAGTGGTTGTCACACGATTCTTAGAGATACGAATATGTTTTTACAGCGATTATATGACAGGATGGAAACTGTTAATGATGATGAAGCATTTGTGTTTCTTACTATGGATATTGAATCTCTTTTCACGAGTTTCCGAATGTATGGGGAATCGATAAAATAAGAGAGTTCCTTAACATAGATAGGAAGCTCACTACAAACAAGATTTTGTTGGTCTGTGCTTTATTAGAGATTATACTTGAGAATAATGTTGTTACCTTCCAAGACAAATTTTTTCTACATATAAATGGCGTAGCGATGGGCACTTCATGCGCAAACAGCTACGCCAATTTATCATTAGTACGATGGGAAGAACAATATATTTTATCGGTCTTGAATCCTTACTATGATTATATCCTTTGGTATGTACGTTTCGTGGATGACGTTTTTGTTTTGTGGAAAGGGCATGGCTCTAATATTAGCAAGTTTGTAGATTATTTACACAGCACTACAGATTTTTTGAAATTTACCTTTACATTTTCTGACACATCCATTGATTTCTTGGATGTGAGTGTCACTAAAACTGACTTGAAGCGGTTGAAAACTAGCATTTATTATAAACCTACAAGAACTAATGCCTGTCTCCACAAGTCTAGTATGCACCCGAGACACATACCCAGGAATGTCCTTAAAGGACAAGTATATAGAACTTTATGTCTACACAATATTGATGAAGAGGCCACAGTTGCTCTGGATAAATTACGAAGTGAATTTCTAACAAGAGGTTATTCTAGTTTAGAAATTAAGAATGTGATAGCAGAAACATGGAAAGTTAGATCAACAAGATGTAAACCTTATATGAGCTCTTATGGAACTGATATAAGAACATCTGATGATACAGATATTGATAGGAACAAGTTTAGAGTAGTTTTCCGATTTGCAAGTGATATCAATAAATACACAGACATTATAAAGAAAAATTGGCATCTATTACAGAAAACACCAGGCCTTGTTTCTATAATTGGTGATACACCAAACTTTAGTTTCAAGAATGTGTCATTGAAGCAACATCTCTGTAATAAAGAATACCAACCCCTTAGAAACAACCTTTCTCATAGACAAGGCACTTTTCCATACAGGAATTGTGCAGCCTGTCAGTATATCTATATTAAAAATGAGTACATCCATCCAGTGAAACATTTTAAATTACATACGAAGAATTATTATGATTGCAAGAGTGCAAATGTTATTTATTTCAGTTTTTGTCAAGAATGTCATGCCTATTATGTAGGCAAGACAAACAGAACTTTTAAAGACAGAATACTAGAACATGTAAGGGATATACGGAATCAGAAGCAGTCAAATGCCCTAGCTAATCACATTTTGAACACAAATAGCACTCATTGCTGTAAATTTTTGGTCTTACAACAAATATTAAGGACAAACAGAGGTGAGGATATAGAAAACCACACAGAAGAACTAGAACAAAAATGGATTATTAAGTTAAATGCAGACAGATACCCTGGTTTGAATGGCTGTACCTCATTAGTTCCTTGCCTCAAGGCAAGACGTCTTAAACATTAATTATAAGTTTTTGTTTTAACATGTTATTAAGTTTTATGTTTTTTATACTAAATTATCTTATGAAAAGCTTTTATATATGGTCTTTTATATATAATAGTAATGATGAATATTTATGTCTTCCCTAGAAACATGGATATAGATTTTAAGGTTTGTTTTAATAATTATATAGCTTGCTATGGATTTGTGCCAACAGTGTTTAATTATTTGATAGTATTGCTTTAAGTGTTTGAAATTACATTGATTGCTTAAGTATTTAATCAAGCATGACCTGTACCAACACTGTCTGATGAAGCAACATTGAGTTGTGAAAGCGCTCACCTATCGTTCTTTTTTTGTAATAAAATTACTGTGGATAGTCTCCAGTGTGTAACTTTGGTGCCTTATTTTAATTTTATTGTTGCATTTTTGGGCACCTTAGTGTACCTGCAGCCGGTTGGGATTTGTATTCTTGTTTCTTGTTTTGCTCGGCCAAGGACACACTGTATCTGAAAAAATATGGACATGGATATTAATCAAGAATTACTTGAATGAACATAGTCGATTCTTGAAACTTTTGGATGTTCCAGTGAACCCACTACTAAACACTGAGGTACAGACAAGTGTAATGGACATTGCTTCTGGCATGGAGCAGATGCTTGAATTTCAGTTACAATATAGAGGACTGGAAAACCTTCTATATAAATATAAAAGACTACAATGGCAAAGACTGCATTTGCAAGCTTCACTGAAAGCTAAAGTAATTCCTCGTGGTTTACGCATATTAAATATGCCTACATATGGTAATTCATAACCTGATCTTCTACGCAAGTGGCAAGAGTTGAATTTATCGTTTAGCTCCAAATACATGGAGCTTCTCATAGAGTTCTTTTCACCACTTGAGACAGAACTAAAAACAGAAATTGTAGCCTTAGGGAATAGGATATCTGAAACTTTTTCTACTGCCATTACTTTGAATAAAATGGGCCAGTTGCATGAAAACATCAGCGCTTATGAAAGGAAGCTTCAAAATATTAAATTGAACAAACTAAATAGAGATAAACTCGATTTTAAAAATAATAATGTTTTCTCATGGCCGAGGGACTCTATAAATAGAACTACCTCCCAGAATCCCGTTACTACGAATGTAGAGAGTAGTAGGACACTGAATACTGGAACACAGCCGTCCACTTTCGGTTTTCGCGCTAACAGCTTGAGCGAAAGCATGGCAGTATCAGCTATGCAAATGAAAGAATGTGTTGGTACTAGCATTTCTGCCCCTAAGTTTGCATCGCTTGCCTCAGCAGTGAATGGAGATATATCTGTATCGAATGTGGATAAGAAACAGAAGAATGAAGAGCAAAGGAACACTAGCAATACAGGTAAGACTCCTATAGGCAGTACACAAGCTAATGCTAAAGATATTAGCGTTTTTTTAGACAATCCAAAAGTGGATTCAGAGCTCGGGTCAAAAGCAACCCAATTATGGGGAAAATAACAAGGGAACACCAAATGGACAGAACTGTGCACTCTTCGAAGAAAAGGAGGATATAGAAAATCTTATAGTGAACATTTCTTCTTTTATTTTAACTAATGAACAGAGCAATTTGCTTAATAAGGGTTTATCCTTTATTCCTGCCAGAAAGGCAGACATAACAGAAATTATCACAGATTTGAAATTACTTGGTAGAAATCTTTCTTTAAAATGTATATTTCCGAATAATAATGATGTGAATATTAATGTATACAAGAAACCTAGTACCTATATACCCCCTATTCCTCCAGGCATACAAAGATTCGTAGATATTTGTGAGCATGCTTTTAAAGAAGTATATACCACTGATTTGAATGGTTGCACTTTTTATAATCTTACTGCAGAAGAATATAGGGCTCTAAATGAATTACAGAACTTGCATTCCCTTGTTATAAAGCAAGCTGACAAAGGTGGTAAAATTGTTTTAATGGACAAAGATCTATACATTAGCCAGATGAATGCTTTGTTATTAGATAATTGCATTTATCAAGCACTAACAAAAGCAGCTGTAACTGCTATCATTGATAAAGTGTCCTTTTTAGTGTTTGACTTACTAATTACGGGATTAATTGATGAACCTTTGTTTAATTATTTTTCAGTACAGAAACCTCTAATTCCTAGAATATATGGCTTACCCAAAATCCATAAACATATTACTGCCCCTCCTATGCGTCCAATCGTATCAGGAGCAGGTTGGTGTACTGAGCCTTTATCGATTTATGTAGAAGGTATTTTACATGAGTTTTTAAGTGGTTGTCACACGATTCTTAGAGATACGAATATGTTTTTACAGCGATTATATGACAGGATGGAAACTGTTAATGATGATGAAGCATTTGTGTTTCTTACTATGGATATTGAATCTCTTTTCACGAGTTTCCGAATGTATGGGGAATCGATAAAATAAGAGAGTTCCTTAACATAGATAGGAAGCTCACTACAAACAAGATTTTGTTGGTCTGTGCTTTATTAGAGATTATACTTGAGAATAATGTTGTTACCTTCCAAGACAAATTTTTTCTACAGATAAATGGCGTAGCGATGGGCACTTCATGTGCAAACAGCTACGCCAATTTATCATTAGTACGATGGGAAGAACAATATATTTTATCGGTCTTGAATCCTTACTATGATTATATCCTTTGGTATGTACGTTTCGTGGATGACGTTTTTGTTTTGTGGAAAGGGCATGGCTCTAATATTAGCAAGTTTGTAGATTATTTACACAGCACTACAGATTTTTTGAAATTTACCTTTACATTTTCTGACACATCCATTGATTTCTTGGATGTGAGTGTCACTAAAACTGACTTGAAGCGGTTGAAAACTAGCATTTATTATAAACCTACAAGAACTAATGCCTGTCTCCACAAGTCTAGTATGCACCCGAGACACATACCCAGGAATGTCCTTAAAGGACAAGTATATAGAACTTTATGTCTACACAATATTGATGAAGAGGCCGCAGTTGCTCTGGATAAATTACGAAGTGAATTTCTAACAAGAGGTTATTCTAGTTTAGAAATTAAGAATGTGATAGCAGAAACATGGAAAGTTAGATCAACAAGATGTAAACCTTATATGAGCTCTTATGGAACTGATATAAGAACATCTGATGATACAGATATTGATAGGAACAAGTTTAGAGTAGTTTTCCGATTTGCAAGTGATATCAATAAATACACAGACATTATAAAGAAAATTGGCATCTATTACAGAAAACACCAGGCCTTGTTTCTATAATTGGTGATACACCAAACTTTAGTTTCAAGAATGTGTCATTGAAGCAACATCTCTGTAATAAAGAATACCAACCCCTTAGAAACAACCTTTCTCATAGACAAGGCACTTTTCCATACAGGAATTGTGCAGCCTGTCAGTATATCTATATTAAAAATGAGTACATCCATCCAGTGAAACATTTTAAATTACATACGAAGAATTATTATGATTGCAAGAGTGCAAATGTTATTTATTTCAGTTTTGTCAAGAATGTCATGCCTATTATGTAGGCAAGACAAACAGAACTTTTAAAGACAGAATACTAGAACATGTAAGGGATATACGGAATCAGAAGCAGTCAAATGCCCTAGCTAATCACATTTTGAACACAAATAGCGCTCATTGCTGTAAATTTTTGGTCTTACAACAAATATTAAGGACAAACAGAGGTGAGGATATAGAAAACCACACAGAAGAACTAGAACAAAAATGGATTATTAAGTTAAATGCAGACAGATACCCTGGTTTGAATGGCTGTACCTCATTAGTTCCTTGCCTCAAGGCAAGACGTCTTAAACATTAATTATAAGTTTTTGTTTTAACATGTTATTAAGTTTTATGTTTTTTATACTAAATTATCTTATGAAAAGCTTTTATATATGGTCTTTTATATATAATAGTAATGATGAATATTTATGTCTTCCCTAGAAACATGGATATAGATTTTAAGGTTTGTTTTAATAATTATATAGCTTGCTATGGATTTGTGCCAACAGTGTTTAATTATTTGATAGTATTGCTTTAAGTGTTTGAAATTACATTGATTGCTTAAGTATTTAATCAAGCATGACCTGTACCAACACTGTCTGATGAAGCAACATTGAGTTGTGAAAGCGCTCACCTATCGTTCTTTTTTTGTAATAAAATTACTGTGGATAGTCTCCAGTGTGTAACTTTAGTGCCTTATTTTAATTTTATTGTTGCATTTTTGGGCACCTTAGTGTACCTGCAGCCGGTTGGGATTTGTATTCTTAGCAACACACTCAAGCCCACACACACACACTTCAAATAGCAACACACTCGAGCCCACACACTTCAAATAGCAACACACTCGAGCCAGCAAACACTTCAAATAGCAACGCACTCGAGCCCACACACACTTCAAATAGCAACACACTCGAGCCTACACACACTTCAAATAGCAACACACTCGAGCCAGCAAACACTTCAAATAGCAACGCACTCGAGCCCACACACACTTCAAATAATGCACTCGAGCCCACACACACTTCAAATAGCAATACACTCGAACCCACACACACTTCAAATAGCAATGCGCTCAAGCCCAAACACACACACACACACACACACACACACACACACACACACACACACACACACACACACACACACACACCACTTACTTCAAATAGCACAAAAGAAATTCATTCAAATAATTTCCACTTTAATGCACAGCACATAAGAAGACTGGAAAACTAGCTCAATAATGCACTCAAGCACACACACTTCAATGCAGCAAGGAATGCAAGAAGTAAACAGTCCAAAGTGCCACCCAGGGTGGACTGCCCCTCTCGCCCCCCACCATTAGCTCTGCTAGTAGTACAGTCAGTCTTTTCTTTTGCCTTACCTTTAAGAGCTGAGGAAAGAAAGATGTGCTCTGCACTGCCTGAATAAGAAAACCTATGGACCGGCCTGACTGTAGCTATTGACTGTTAACCTAAATTAAGTAGTAATGAATGGCTTGGCAGATGAATTCTGACAGGCTACTTGTCTGCCTCATGAAGCTGACATCATTATGCATGCCCTGCATGTACCAAATTCGTCCAAAAAAAAAAAACTTCAAAAAAAAAAAAAAAACTTCAAAAAAATTTACAAAAAATGTTTGTAATTTACAATATTTGTATTTTTCTGGAGCTTTTCTCCTCAGGACTACATTGAAAATGGGCTCCATGTGGACCATCATGGTAAACAAATTGCAAATAAATAAATAAAATAAAAATAAAATAAAAAAACTCGAGAAATTTGGAAATTAAAGGGGCCACTCAGGAATTAATGGCACCCCAATATTTTGCCCTCAAAAGCAATATTTTCTCAGAATGTGCAGATTTTGCCCTCATATTTCTGGCCAGTTTTTCATACTGTTGCAGTTTTGTGGAAAATTACTGTCAAATCTTTAAAGACTGAAGTTAGAAAATAATGACAAAGATTTGAGTTTCAAACTTCATATCCTTCAGAAAATTTGTGCTAATGCAAAACCCGTTATTCTATCAACTTTCTAAGTTTGTGAGAGCAATATTTAAAAATTATTCCTAGTTTTGGACCTTTGACCCACTTCTAGTTATGGCTTTGTCCAGATTTCTTGCTCTAAGGGGTTGAGAGGTATGGTATGACTGACATTTCCTGAAGTGTCACTCAGATTCATTGTTATTCAACTGCCTTCACACATTGTTTTCTGTAGTCATTCACATCCTTACTGTTTTGGTTTCTGAATTAATGAGATTTCCTTTGTGCACTTTAGAGTAAGTGGTGCAGTGTTATCTTTCAATATATCGGGTGGGCGAGCACGTGTAGAGGGGTGAGCATGTGTATGTGTGTGGACGAGTATGTGTGTGTGGGGGGGAGCATGCTTGTGTGTGTTAAAACATGAAAACAGCAGTTGATTTGGACAGGGTAGCCATGCAACACTGTTTTGTAGAGAGCTGGCCACTGCATCATGGTCATATGACATTCTGGATGTGTGTGTGTGTGTGTGTGTGTGTGTGTGTGTGTGTGTGTGTGTGTGTGTGTGTGTGTGTGTGTGTAATTATTGCATATATGGAGTAACAGAACTGTGGAGCAAAGCTGGACTGGCAGAGGCTTGAAGTTTTACTTAGGGGATAGTGGTGTCAGTGCAGTGGGGTGTCCTGAGTTAAGATGAGCCAATAGTTTTTCACCTCTTAGCCATTACACCACCATTTTTGGGAGAGGGAGTCAAAGCCCCTTTGTTCACCGACACATGTAGTGTGTGTGTGTGTGTGTGTGTGTGTGTGTGTGTGTGTGTGTGTGTGTGTGTGTGTGTGTGTGTGTGTTAGTCAAAGCATAATGGACAGAAACATTTGCAGCTATGGACTGACAAGTGCTGGCAAGGTGATGTAGAGCAGGTGTCATAAGATTGGGTTTGGAGTCCTAAGCTAACATCCATCAATTGTTTTTGTTTGCCAAAGCCATTACAGCAGCGTTTGCATAGATATTTGCATGTCTCCCAAATATGCAACAAAGTCTAGAAGATTTAGGAATTGCTTATCCAGTCTTTCTTCTCAATCCATTTTAACCTCCTCTGATTGATTCTTACAGTTATCATGCAATATTTTATCTGGTCAAATGTGTGTGGAATGTTGTTTTCAAAATACTATTCTGTTTATTGTTCTGGTGTAATTAATTCACAAACACAAAAATGTAGCAACTCATGGAAGCTGTCATTTCCTTTGCTATACAAATGTGTCTGATTTGATGGGTAATGCAGAAGTAAAACATTTCCCGGTAAAGTTTGTGCTGGTCATTCACTTGCCACAGTAACTACCACACCCTTCCCCCAACCTCTACTCTAACTAGGGTGTGATGCCTTAGACTTCAGCTATGTTGTACGTGCAGATAGAAATACTTTTGAACAAACAACTGTGTTAACCAACTGTATTAGTTATATTTCTTTGGCCTACACAAAACTGGCTTCCTATAATGTAACTATTAAGTCATTTTATGCAATAGTAATACCTTTTAATGTGCAATTTAAATTGTATTTTTATTTATAGATCCATTAACAAATACTTCTTCTAACTCAGTACTTGATTTACATAGCTACATATACAGAATATTATTTTAATAAACATGTCACATTTCTATATATTGTGAAACTCTGTTAATACATAACTCATATCCATCTTTTTTAAAAAGATGCACGTATGAGTACAAACATGCTCATGATTTCCTCTGCATTTTGTAATAGCATTAAAAGTAATATTTTCAGGTACACATTTCTTTCTTAGAAAATACCTGTAGTTAAGCAAGCTTGTTAAACTTCTTTATATCTTTAATATAACTCAATGTAATAGTGAACAATAAGAAATACTTTTTTTTTACTAACTATAAAACTCTGGCCTTCTTGCTGCAACCTGGTCTACCTACTCAGCCAGCTGGTCATCCCTACGCTTCTGCAAGTCCTCAAACTGGTAATGGCACTGCTGGTGAGCTGGTTATACCTGCCAGGGTTGACAGCTGGTCATCCATCTCCTGTCAGATATTGATTTTCCCCCAAGTTGTATGATGTGTGCATGCCTCAATCTTTCCCCAATAGAATTGTTGAGAAGGTTAAGCATTATTATGGTCTCCTTTTCGGACCAGCTAGGACCACAGCTTCATGTCTTCACAGGTGATGGCATCACTCAAAGTACCAGAACAACAATGAGGAAAGTATGGTCAGGGATGTATTAATAAGGGTTAGAACCACTCACTCTGAGGTGTGACATCACCCTAACCAAACCCTGTTTAATAGCATTACAACACCTATTGATACTACTGGCAAGTTTAGTATATCAAAAACTTTGTCAAATATTTTTTTTTCTTAAAGGAAGCCAGATACCTTTCCCTTCTAGGATTGATTAAAATGGAAATATATAATTAATAATTGCTCTTGCTAATGTTCAATGATAAAGGTTATTTCTGTACCCTAACACCACTATATCTCATGTAGTACAGCAGAATTTCTCTTTTAAGTTTTACCTTTTTTGGTGAGGGGATAAATAAATGTCACTATGTGCGTTATTTGTAAGTGTTACGAAGTTATGATTTGTTTGAGGTGCTGAAGTGTGGCACAATATTGGATGGGCATGAATTACACTTCAGATTGCTGCAATCTTGACATTAAGATGATGTTATTCTGTTTTTTAACTACATTCTGATTTTGGCTAGTCTAGGGCCACTTACGCATTCCCGCAGCAAGCCTGAGACAGCTGCGTAGTACTGTGAATTTTACAGCAGTCTACAGTGCATCCCTGTCAGTCTGATGTGCGCTTATGTTATTTTGGCTGTGTGTTCATGATCAGCAAAACCCCGAAATCCTCCAATACATCTCAGGACACATTTGGGTACAATTATGTTTCATAGAGATAAATATAAATTGACTGAATTTGCATATAACATGTGTGAATGGCCCTAAATTTTGCCAATAATTTGAGCATCTCCATATATATCTGAAATAGGTAGTGAATGTATTTGGATATAGCAGACTTATTACAGTAAGGAAATATTTAAAAAATATATAACTTAGTAAGAAACACTTCAAAGTATTATTTCATTATTGAATTAAGGGTCAGCTGTAACATATTTACATACATAATGTTTATGTTATAACAGCAGTGACTGATTGCTAGATTTGTATAATTTGGAAGTTAGAGTTCGTGACAGCAGCAGTGGAAATAATTACTGATGATAGAAAATGATCATTATAATTTACTGATTATGCATACATGGGTATAAATGCAGTAATTTACTACTGAAGCTCTGTAGTGTTAAGGATATCAACAGGCATATGTGATGAATTGGTGATTTTTGGTGTGACAGTGATGAATAACAAATGGTAATATTATGAGAGCATGACAATAGCAGAGGATAGGGCAAGGATGTTGTTTGTGGTAAAAGTGATTGCATTTATTACCTGAATGAACTGTAAGTAATATATTGCAATTTTTAATGGCTATATTGAGATTTCTGTATGTAGTTATATGGTTTGTGTTAAGTAACATTTTTATTTAGTGTGAGTGGCAGGGAGACTTGACCAGTGTTTTGTTCTTTAAAAAGTGGACACACAGAATACAGTACTGTCACACTTTCTGACTCTGACTGTGGTCCCCTGTTTTTTTTTTTTTTTTGCACATGTAGCGGAAGGATAACATCAGCCATGAGGAAAATGGTGTCTTCATGGCAGCACTCATTTCTTTTTGTTAAACGGGTCCCCAGACAAGTCAAAAGAAACAAAGCTTGGAATTAAGTAATTGAAATGAATGCAGTGGGTGACACAAATAGTGTGTCAGCACAGTGCAAGAAGAGAGCAAATGATATGGTAACACATGTTAGTAGCAAGGCCATGCAGAATGCAATTTCCTGTACCACTACATGGGGGCAGGGACGTCGGGAGGCATATGCACTGTACTGATTTCAGTACAACTTCTTTAGAAGGGGGGGTAGCTTTTTTTAAAAAGAAATACATATTTTTTTCTTTTTTAAACAGCATTGGCTACTTTAAGGAACATACCAGCAAGTCGGAATTGAGCTCATGTCATGTCCGGCTGGCTGCGAGCGGGAAATGTGCAGTAGTGAGTGGAAGACAATCGCAAATGGATTATCGCTGCGAGCGGGAAATGTAAAGTTGTAGTGAGTGGAAGGCAATCGCAAATGGATTATCATTGTGGTGATCGTGAACAGATTATCAGGTAAGAGGTGGGGTGTGTGTGTGAAAATGCCCCCCACATAATACACCTGCTGGCTATAGGTGTTCAGGTTCAAACCCTGTACCTTTGCTTCAGGGTAAGAATAGCCTAAAGTCCCTAACCACCACCATTTCTGAACTTTGTTTAGATTTGTTTTTCTAACAGTTGTGAGCTATGGTGAGAAGTGAGAACTGAAGTTGTATTTCCCCCATTATTGTTTTTGTTGTTTGTCCAGGTTTTTTGTGCTAAGGTGTGAAGTGAGAACTGAATTTGTATTCCCTCATTATTGGCTTTGTTTGTCCAGGTTGTTTGTGCTAAGAGGTTGAGAGCTATCTAAATGATAACCATTAAGTTCAGTCTTCCTATTTTTCAAACTGCTGATTTAGCATAGTGGTATATTGCACTGACTGTAGTGCATATGGTTCTGGGTTCAAGACATGCATGGTGATAACACAGCATTTTATTCTAGCAACTTTCCAAAATTATACAAGCAATGCTTAAAATGTGTCCAGGGATTTTGGGCTCTTGTCCCCCCCCCCCAATAAATGTTGGCTTTTTCCAGATTTCTTGTGCTGCAAAGTTCAGAGATACAGTTGAGTGTCGACATTTTACAAGGAGCTGAGAGCTGCAGAGGAACTAAAGTTTAGTGCTGCTTATGCTGAGTCTGCTTGTACTGTTAATAGCACAACAGGTAGTATACTTGCTTTTGATGCACAGTAGGTAGATGCATTGCTGATACTGTACTGTGTTGTAAAGTGGGTGGATGCTGTAGTCTGCTTTGGCAAAGATATCTAGTAGTAACTAAGAACCTGTTATCAGTTTGCCATCCATTCCATACTGCAATATTACTAGTGTATCATTGTTTTTAATGCAACATAGGCAATTTATTCCTCAAGGGCAACAGGCACTTTATTTGTAGATGAAAACATGAAATATAAAGTTGTTTGCTAGCAGCAGCTTCTTCATTAGTTACAGATTTCTTTAATGTGGAATTATGTAGATGGCTTTTACTAGTTCAGAGATTGTGCAAATTTACTGATACTGGTGGACTGTAGAAGTTTGAGTAGACTTTATTATGGAAATGTTATGAATTGGGCTGTTTTGTCATTATTGGTTCATGCATTTTGTTTCATTGTTTACTGGAAAAATGTTCAAAACAATACATTTAAAACGTTCTCTAACAACTATACTGTATTGTACAAGGAATATAATTTAATACAATCAGGAAGGTGTATCAAAGAGCATGTGTATGTTTCATGTGCAAGGGGCCTATGATTTGAAAACAGCCCAAAGTTAATCTTTATCTGCCACTGGCAAAATGTATTTTCTTTGAATGTGGGTTTCAGTGCTGTTTCAATGAATGTGAGTTTCAAGAGCAGAGAAGTTTTAATGCTAAGTCTAGTTTCATTGTGAGACTGCATTGCTTTGTTTAGCAGATATTTAGTGGTGTTCATGCTGTAAAATGCAAAATAAAACTTTTCTGGCAAATCATTTAGGAATGAAGTCACTAAATAATGACCAACGTTAAGTTTCAGACTTCATAATCTTCAGAAAAATGCATGCTAAAGCAAGACCTAATATTCTATCAACTGTCTTAAGTTTATACAAGATCAATTTTTAGTACTGTTTGTATGTTCCCCCAATATATTTGGCCTTGTCCAGATTTCCTGCATTAAGAGGTTGAGAGGTATGTGCAAATAAATCGCTTTATAGAATTAGGAATATCCAAACCTCTCAACTGTCCCCCAATTTTGGCTCAAAATGTTACTCTCCCCCTAATAATCTCTCCGCAAAATAGCAATTTTGGAAGAAAACGTGGAGGGTTTACAATTATAAATAACTGTAATGATCAGAGTTATACATTACTTTTATTTCAGAAATGCATGTAGATTCTCTAATTTTGTCAGCTGCTCAAGTTAACAGTGCTCATATTAAAATGGTGTCCCTTCTTTGACAGGTTCCCAGCTGTATTGTCTGGCAATTTTATATTTTTGTATCACACTTTTGGTCCGTTTTTCATAAAATTGCGGTTTTCTGGCAAATTAGTGGCAAATCATTAAAGACTGAAGTTAGAAAATAATGGCAGACATTTGAGTTTCAGATTTCATACCCTTCAGAAAATTTATACTAATGCAGGACCTACTACTATTCTACTATCTTTCTAAGTTTATAAGAGCAATATTTAAAAAATGTCCTTATTTTTGGGCCTTTGCCTCAGTTTTATTTATGAGTTTGTTGCTCTAAGAGGTTGAGAGGTATTTGTGTGCGTGTGCATGTGTGTGTGTGGTAGGTAGGTAGCATACCTCTCAACTGTCCAAATTTTGCAGAATGTCCAGATTTTTGCCCCATATTTTTTTGTCTGTTCCTCATAAATTTTGTGATTTTCTAGAAAATCATTGAAGGCTGAAGTTGCTAAATAATGACAGACATTTGAGTTTCAGACTTCAAGTCCTTTAGAAAAATTCATACTAGCACAAATCCTGTTATTCTAGCAACTTTCTCATACTAGCACAAATCCTGTTATCCTAGCAACTTTCTAAGTTCACAAGAGCATTATTTAATATCTGTCCCTGTTTATTTTAGGCTTTGTCCATATTTCTTGCACTAAGAGGTAGGTAGGGGTGTGTGTGTGAATGAAACACCCTCGTTAGGGGTAGCAGGTGGTTAGTAATTTACTCAAGCTCAAAACCTGTACCTTAGTTACAGAAAACAGAAGCATGAATCCTCTACCCCAACTACCATGCTACATTTTTCAAAGAACTGACTTTCAGGTTCATTTTCAATTCAAGGAACCGAGTTTGAGTGAATCTATATTATATTACTGAAGAGGCATTATAGCGAATGCCTCTTCATCGACACTAAAAGAGCGAACCGTGAATTACGAGAATGGCTGTAGCTTGGCTGGGGGGGTAGCAGTTTGAGAGCTGTGAGTACAAATTTGAAAATCCTAGCTACAACCCTGCATTGGGGGGGAGGAGTTCTGAATCTTATTCAATTAACACCAGATGAGGAATATCTTCCATCCATTCGTGGGGGTGAGTATAACACAGACGACAGTGGAACAGGAATAATTAAAGGGGGTGTGGACACTGCCCCATCTTACTAATGTCTGCAAAATCAACAGCACTTGTCTGCTCATGAAGGCTGGTTTAAATCAGTGCCACAAACGAACAAAACGACCGTTGAATCCACCAAAAGGAAATACAGACTCCTTGTGCAGGATAAAATAAATTACGGTGCAGCTCGAACAGGAAAACTTTATTACAGGAATGTCTCTTTAAGGTTTTTAATTAGCTTTGAATATTTTTGGCGCCAAATTGGATATATAAACTAAGGCTAAGTTGTATTAGTAGGTTCTGAGGAAGTCTGTATGAGAACAGATGAAAGCGCTTAACCAAATGGATTATTATTTCATGTAATAAAGTTTTCCTGTTCGAGCTGCACCGTAATTTATTTTATCCTGCACAAGGAGTCTGTATTTCCTTTTAGTGGATTCAACGGTGGTTTAAATCAGTAACATGCATTTATATGGAGAGAACTGAATGCTGACAAGGAATAATGTAACTAAACACGTCACAATTAATTATTAATAGCCAAACCTTGTATATCAGAAATGAAGGCAGTGTGCATGGTAAGTGTCCCGCTCACCCCCTTGTAAGTATATTTTACTGAATGCTATTTCATTGTTGTTTATGTTTTCATATTTTTTAAATGGTCAGCATCAGAAACAAACAGTCCAACTATACCAAAAAATCTGGATGATAATCAGCAGCAGAATGGGTGTTGCTGCTGCTGATGATGATGATATCATAGTTATATTTATGAGGCAGCTTGAGGAAAGTGGCAGTCGGTCCCCAACCACAACATGTCAGTAACCCTGCAGAAAGTGACAATGCATCAGAAAGTCAAACACAAGTTGACATGTCACTCATTTTTGAATAGGAGGAACACTCATGCATCCTACACCAGTATCTCCAAACTCAAAGGAACATTTTGAGGATGATGGCAGGCATTCGGAGGCAACAGTGTCCACAGTGACACCTTTACAAAGGGGAGCTAGGCAGAGGAATTTCTTAGAGCTGCCACAAGAAACATGTAAAGCATTAGCTGCCCAACATGAAATGTGCTGTGACATCATTAGGGCTCACAGCACTGCCACAGAGAGTCAGCTGGAAATGGTCAGAATACTCCAGGAAACACATGAGGATTCCCAGCACTACCTGGAAATGGCATAGAATATGGTTAATGACACAATCATACTGATGCGTAATATGGTGGCACACCAAGCATCTGTGGCATACTGATGCATAGTATGGTGGCACACCAAGCATCTGTAGTTGCCTCCATTTGTACACTAGTTAGGACATACCAGATCTGTGTCAGATCAGTCACAGCAGAATCACCTGCAGCAAGTAGGTCACAACATCAGACCAACTCACCTTACAGTTCTCATGGTAGTCCCTCCCCAAAATCACTTGCACCATCAGCTAGCCTATCTATAGCTGATCTGTATAACTCATTTGATCTTGAGCTACTGTGAATCAACATCAAAGACACAGCTGTCTGTTTAACTTGAATGGGGTTTAGGGGGAACAAGTTTGTAAATGTATGCATTTCATTCCTGTAAACTAGTATGTACACAATAAATGAAAGGTAGACAAAAAGCAATTCTACATGGATTGCCATTCCTACAGGTGGTAGTTACCTACAAGATAAAAGTAGTAATGCACAAAAAGTTCAGGATAAATATATCATAATCAAACATCTTACAGTGAGTATCCTGCCATGTAAACTAACACTGCTGCCACTTCACTCTCTCCACTGCACAAATGATTTTTGTTTTTATGTTTCTGAAGTCGTAAATTATTGTACATGATAGCATAAAACTAATATGATGTGCAGTAACACAGAATTATCAAAGAAAAGATGGCATAATTTAAAAAAAGCAGTATCACTTATTTTCTTTAACTTTGTAACACATTAACTCTAGAAGTATTTCACTGCTGACAATATTCATCACTTTTGTATAATTAACTAATCAGTAAAGCAGAACTTATCCATCAAAGCAGACAAAATGTAGATTGTTTTATATGATGCCTTATGATATCACTGAAGAGGCATTAGTGACCCTTCAGGCATGACTTAAGTAACAATAATATGAATAACACACTAACCAGAAATCGGTGCCAGAAACAGGTGAAACTCAACAAAAATGTCCAAAACAAATTCACCTCGTAGCCAATATCCTCCAACCACAAAGACACAGTTTATTTTCACAATAAACAACAAAATGTTAAGCACTTTCGTCAGTTGACTTCATCAGAACAGTAATACATGAAAAAACACTCACTTAAGTATCAGCCATTACCCCAAATTAAAAATCAATTAACCAATCATCAAAGCAAAACAATTCTTAAAGAAAAAAATGATGAATAAATAGGTAATAGAAAAATAGATTATAAAACTTCCATATAAAAAATATGTTATATAATGATAATTACAATAAATATGATGTCACACTGTAATATAGTAAGATATAATAAAACCTAAAACATAAAACATATTGCATATTGCCTTTCACAGTTTATAAGCTCTAAATTTAAGCTCAGATTTAATGCTTACGTGGTCGTTTAGACCAGGTGGGACAGTGGCATTCAATTCTAATTGCCATCTAGCTTCTGCCCTTAAAAGTTGGTTGTTCCAATCCCCACCTCTTATATCCTTACCTACCTCTTCAAGAATACCAAACAGAAAAAAGTGATCAGGAAAAGCTTTAATGTGTTTAAATACTGCGTTTTTTTTATCATTTTTAGAAATGCTATATAGGTGCTCATAAATCCTCCTACATAACTTTCTTTCCGTCTTTCCTACATAATATTGTTTACACGGCTGGCATACTGCTAAATAAACAACTCCTGAAGTGTTGCAGGTCCCTGTTCTGAAACTCACTTCAATATTGTAAGGTCCTAACAGCACAGACGGGGTACTAATAATATATTTACAGTAATCGCAGGCACCACATTTAATAGTTCCCCTGTTATTGGTTTTCCTTGCCTGCCCATGATTTTCCAATAAACTTTTTAAATTCCTGTTAACCTTATAAGTGAAAGAAGGTTTGTTGCCAACAGTAGACCATAATTCCTGATTACACTTAAACATACTCCAATTATTCAAAATAATGTTTCTAACTTGGACAGATGTTTCACCCTCAATCAACACCATGGATTTAGTGTAGTCCAAACCAGTGTTGCTATCTTGTACAGGGGTAATCTCAGTGGTACCAAGTAATGGTTTAAATCTCAAACACCATTCTTTAACTACTTGTTCCTTAATGTCATTCACAAACTTCAAAGGATAACCCCTAGCTCTAAACATATCAACCAACTTATCTGTTTCAGAGATCACAAAATCTATATCAGAGCACATTCTCACAACAAGGACCATTTGTCCCTTAACTATGTTCCTCTTAACATAGTAGGGATGACAACTAGAAAAAGCTAGATAGTCATTTGAAAATGTCAGTTTCCTATAAATACAAGACTGGAAACAGCATTTACCAAGATCTTTATACAAAAATACATCTAAATAGTTGATATTAGAGGACCCAAAGGAACCTGTAAATTTAAAATACTCACATTTGTCATTTAAAAACTCCATAAAAATATCATGAAAACCATCTACCTTCCATAAAATAAATAAATCGTCTAAAAACCTAAACCAACCACTTATCTGTAAATGTGCTCCGAATAATAAAGTTAGTCTCCCATTTATACATAACTAAATTAGCAAAAAGGGGGGCACAACTGTTACCCATGGCTACACCAGCAACTTGCCAAAAAAATTCCCCTTCAAACATGAAAAAGTTGTTTTTTAGAATAACTTCCATCAAGACCATAATAAAGTTAATCATGATATTACCCAAATTAGTCTTTTCAACCAATGCCTCATGGAAGAACTCCAAACCCTTCTCATGTGGAATTGAAGTAAATAAATCGACCACATCAATAGTAGAGAAACACACTTCATTACCATAGTATTCGTTCTTAATTCTTTTTAAAAAATCCCAGGAATCGATCAATATATGCTCAATGGGCAACAAGCTTTTCCTAACAATACGGTCCACAAACACCCCCAAAGGGTGTGTAACACTATTCTTACCAGCAATTATTAACCTATATGGTGGATCACTTACATTTTTGTGAGTCTTAGGAATCCCAAAGGCAATAGGAATAATGGGTTGTTCAATATACAATTATACATTTCTTCATTAATTGGCCCTTGAAATAGTGAATCCTCTAATAGTAACCTGATCTTCCTATAAGATATGTTTATTTAATTCTTCGACACACATTCATATTTAGTTTCATCTTGCAGCATGCAAAAAATCTTGTTGTTGTAATCAACCTTATTCACGACAGTCATGCCTCCCCCCCCTTGTCAGGTTTCATAAACCTTAAATTGTTATCACTTCTCAGTTGTTCTAATAGTAATTTCTCAGTCCTAGTTAAGTTAAAATGTTTTGGTTTATGTTCCTTCAATTTCTGATATATTTCCTGGCAACATATTTTTTCAGAGGTATTCAACAGGGGATGTAACGGGGGATTAAAACAGTTCTTCTTTTTCAAGCATGAGGATGTTCCACCAGTATAAGTTATCCTGATAGAGTCTTTGTATAAAAGGCACAAATTTAATTTTCTTACGAAGAGCTTTAATTCACTGAGAGTATCACTGATTCTTACCTTATTAGAAGGTACAAATTTTATACCTTTCATAAATAAATGGAACAGGTCTTCATTTATATTAATACCTGCATAATTAAAAATTCTAAAGCCCTTATATGTAAAAAGCAAACCATCCAATTCAGACCTAATAATCCTCAAATCTACAAGCTCTAAGCCTGGACCACTATCTATGACTGGGGGTAACTGTTGTTTTTCCAACTTGGTTGTCCCCTGTAGCTGTTTTTCCTCCCCCCTCCTCCTTGAGCTCCTAAAAAAACTTGTTCTTCCCTAAAACTGTTTTTATGTTGTAATCTAGCGGACCTTCTAAGAGGGGGAAATTCAGAATCATAATGGTTGTTAACCACCCCCTGCCTGTCCATGTGCATTGGACCTCTTGCTACTCCCTCATTAGTCTGAGTATTACCAATAGTGTTCTCACCATCACAGTATGCCTTAGGCAAAGGGTATGCAATATTGTGTTTATATTCATAATCATCCCTGAGCAGTTTCTTCTTTTTCCTATCTATATTCATGCCAACATCATGTTCAACTTTATCAAATATATTATTATATCTAAAATTAATTCTATTAAAATTTACATCATTCAAAATATAATTATTAAATTCATCAATTTCTTTTAAAAGTCCATCAATTTTCTTGTTAATTCTTATAATAAAATCCAACAATTCCAAACCGTGCCTGTCGAACATATCCAACAGTTCACAAACCTCTGGTTGCCCCTTCTTGAGGCCATTCGGAAATTTAAAAATACGTAAACCTTTTGGCACCCTTTTCTTTTCCACACATTCTTTAAGGTATGCATTGTCGCACTGCAAAGCTCTAACTTTATATAGCTTAGACTCAAGGGATACTAACTTCGAGTCCAGTGTGTCCGTAATGTCAACAGTCCCATTTCTAAAGAAGCCATAGTCCGTTTTCTTCCAGTCACTCAGGCGGTCACAGTTTTGTTTGAAAACACAATTTCCACCTCTACTAGAGTTTGCGTTGCTTGTTTGACATGTATCATCAATGGAAACCAAGTTTTGCTGACTAACATTGCATCTATTCGAGTTGCCCAGAGAAACCTCTCTTACTTCCCTTTGCGCGAGTGGATTCTCACTATCGGAAACCGGAAGAGGTGGATTTGGTGTTTTTTGTAAGCGGACAACCACTTCTTGTAATTCGGAGACTTTGTTAGTTAAATTTAGAATTAGCTGCAACAAGCTATCACTGTTTTCCTCACCCCTCTGCCACAGGGAAAAAGAACTGAATCGAATTCATCCTCAAAGACAGGGGATAATTCGTTGGTATCCATAGTTTGGTCGAGGAGGCTACAACACAAAAACAGCTACAGGGGACAACCGAGTTGGAAAAAGAACAGTTACCCCCAGTCATAGATAGTGGTCCAGACTTAGAGCTTGTAGATTCGAGGATTATTAGGTCTGAATTGGATGGTTTGCTTTTTACATATAAGGGCTTTAGAATTTTTAATTATGCAGGTATTAATATAAATGAAGACCTGTTCCATTTATTTATGAAAGGTATAAAATTTGTACCTTCTAATAAGGTAAGAATCAGTGATACTCTCAGTGAGTTAAAGCTCTTCGTAAGAAAATTAAATTTGAGCCTTTTATACAAAGACTCTATCAGGGTAACTTATACTGGTGGAACACCCTCATGCTTGAAAAAGAAGAGCTGTTTTAATCCCCCGTTACATCCCCTGTTGAATACCTTTGAAAAAATATGTTGCCAGGAAATATATCAGAAACTGAAGGAACATAAACCAAAACATTTTAACTTAACTAGGACTGAGAAATTACTATTAGAACAACTGAGAAGTGATAACAATTTAAGGTTTATGAAACCTGACAAGGGGGGAGGCATGACTGTCGTGAATAAGGTTGATTACAACAACAAGATTTTTTGCATGCTGCAAGATGAAACTAAATATGAATGTGTGTCGAAGAATGAAATAAACATATCTTATAGGAAGATCAGGTTACTATTAGAGGATTCATTATTTCAAGGGGCAATTAATGAAGAAATGTATAATTTTTTGTATATTGAACAACCCATTATTCCTATTGCCTTTGGGATTCCTAAGACTCACAAAAATGTAAGTGATCCACCATATAGGTTAATAATTGCTGGTAAGAATAGTGTTACATACCCTTTGGGGGTGTTTGTGGACCGTATTGTTAGGAAAAGCTTGTTGCCCATTGAGCATATATTGATCGATTCCTGGGATTTTTTAAAAAGAATTAAGAACGAATACTATGGTAATGAAGTGTGTTTCTCTACTATTGATGTGGTCGATTTATTTACTTCAATTCCACATGAGAAGGGTTTGGAGTTCTTCCATGAGGCATTGGTTGAAAAGACTAATTTGGGTAATATCATGATTAACTTTATTATGGTCTTGATGGAAGTTATTCTAAAAAACAACTTTTTCATGTTTGAAGGGGAATTTTTTCGGCAAGTTGCTGGTGTAGCCATGGGTAACAGTTGTGCCCCCCTTTTTGCTAATTTAGTTATGTATAAATGGGAGACTAACTTTATTTTTCGGAGCACATTTACAGATAAGTGGTTGGTTTAGGTTTTTAGACGATTTATTTATTTTATGGAAGGTAGATGGTTTTCATGATATTTTTATTGAGTTTTTAAATGACAAATGTGAGTATTTTAAATTTACAGGTTCCTTTGGGTCCTCTAATATCAACTATTTAGATGTATTTTTGTATAAAGATCTTGGTAAATGCTGTTTCCAGTCTTGTATTTATAGGAAACTGACATTTTCAAATGACTATCTAGCTTTTTCTAGTTGTCATCCCTACTATGTTAAGAGGAACATAGTTAAGGGACAAATGGTCCTTGTTGTGAGAATGTGCTCTGATATAGATTTTGTGATCTCTGAAACAGATAAGTTGGTTGATATGTTTAGAGCTAGGGTTATCCTTTGAAGTTTGTGAATGACATTAAGGAACAAGTGGTTAAAGAATGGTGTTTGAGATTTAAACCATTACTTGGTACCACTGAGATTACCCCTGTACAAGATAGCAACACTGGTTTGGACTACACTAAATCCATGGTGTTGATTGAGGGTGAAACATCTGTCCAAGTTAGAAACATTATTTTGAATAATTGGAGTATGTTTAAGTGTAATCAGGAATTATGGTCTACTGTTGGCAACAAACCTTCTTTCACTTATAAGGTTAACAGGAATTTAAAAAGTTTATTGGAAAATCATGGGCAGGCAAGGAAAACCAATAACAGGGGAACTATTAAATGTGGTGCCTGCGATTACTGTAAATATATTATTAGTACCCCGTCTGTGCTGTTAGGACCTTACAATATTGAAGTGAGTTTCAAAACAGGGACCTGCAACACTTCAGGAGTTGTTTATTTAGCAGTATGCCAGCCGTGTAAACAATATTATGTAGGAAAGACGGAAAGAAAGTTATGTAGGAGGATTTATGAGCACCTATATAGCATTTCTAAAAATGATAAAAAAAAACGCAGTATTTAAACACATTAAAGCTTTTCCTGATCACTTTTTTCTGTTTGGTATTCTTGAAGAGGTAGGTAAGGATATAAGAGGTGGGGATTGGAACAACCAACTTTTAAGGGCAGAAGCTAGATGGCAATTAGAATTGAATACCCCTGTCCCACCTGGTCTAAACGACCACGTAAGCATTAAATCTGAGCTTAAATTTAGAGCTTATAAACTGTGAAAGGCAATATGCAATATGTTTTATGTTTTAGGTTTTATTATATCTTACTATATTACAGTGTGACATCATATTTATTGTAATTATCATTATATAACATATTTTTTATATGGAAGTTTTATAATCTATTTTTCTATTACCTATTTATTCATCATTTTTTTCTTTAAGAATTGTTTTGCTTTGATGATTGGTTAATTGATTTTTAATTTGGGGTAATGGCTGATACTTAAGTGAGTGTTTTTTCATGTATTACTGTTCTGATGAAGTCAACTGACGAAAGTGCTTAACATTTTGTTGTTTATTGTGAAAATAAACTGTGTCTTTGTGGTTGGAGGATATTGGCTACGAGGTGAATTTGTTTTGGACAATAATATGAATAAACTTCTCCAAATGATAATTAAAAAATACTTTAAGATGACATAGAATGTCAGATGAACAGTGACAGCAGGCCATGCACCACACAGCCTAGCCCACAAATATCACAACATGCATCAATTATACTTTGTGTTTTTTACAGTAAAGGAAACAATAACCTGAATGTCATGGTCCATAGTTGTGAACTAGATGCTTCCTCTTTACCTGCTCAACGACATGCCATGCACAAGCCTGCAGCATGGGGTCCCTTACTACTGCTGCCAGTTAGTCACCATTAGTCATAGAAGGACTGGAACAGGGAGCTACAGAGACAGCATGGGTCACTTCACCACCAGGCCAGTGCATGATCATGTTATGCAGAATATAGCATGTAGTAAACATCCTGCAGCCAGTAGATGAGTCATACTGAAGGGCACTCCGGATTCATCCAGGTACCTGAAATGGTTCTTCAGGACACTAAAGATCCTCTCGATGACAATACAGGACAGGGATGTGTTATATGTCTCCTCTGCAGCTCCACTTGGATTTCTCACTGGTGTCATGAGCCATGGCTCCAGTGGATATCCAGCATCACCTGAAAAAAAAGAGAGATAACAGGGAAGAGACAAAAAAAAGTGTAGTATTCAGGAATACATTTTAACTTGAATAACTACTTAAATTCAGACTAAAAATAAAAATATTTTTCCACTTACTAACAAAATGATCACAGGGCAGCCTACCATGCAGGACGAGGTGGTAGAGTGAGTTAGTGCACCAGATATAGGAATCATGTGCACTGCCAGGATGCTGGGCAGAGACATCACACGCTACCTGGCAATTGATGAAATGGTAGCCCTTCCTATTGCTATACTGCTCCCCCTGTAAATGACAAGGGGCCCTAATTGCAACATGGGTGTGCTCTATTGCACTGAGTACCTCAAAGAAACATGCCAGCCCATAAAAGGCACACATAGTCCTGGCTTGGTCCTAAGGTGACACCGGGAAATAGATATACTGATCCACATGTGCCAAAAGTACATCCAGAAACTGCTGCAGTATCCTCAAGGCAGAAGCTTGTGAGATTTGCAGTATGTCCCAGTCTGACTCTGAAAGATCCCCATAGTAAGTATAGAGAGAGCTAGACATACCTTGGTGTCCACAGGGATAGGAAGTCCATGCATTCCTGCAGTGCCCCTATGGGGGCCAGACATACCCACTAAGACCCTTATAATACCCCTACCCACTATGAACCTCTCAAGGATTTCCTGATTATCAGAGTTATAATGAGTACTCCTTTGCTTATATTTCTGCTTTCTTGGTTGGTGAGCACCACTCCACACAACCAATTTTGGCACAGCAAAAGACAAGCAACTCAGAGCTGAAAATAGCAAACCTAGCAGCAAGTCATAGGTTCATAGGTTCATAGATGTTTACTAGGCTAACAACCACAAGGGCCTTTTTAAGCCTAGCCATGCATCTCAAATCTCTGACAAGTTCTGATACCCTTGATAAGTGTAAGCATGGGCCTGGGAGATGAACCATTTACATGTTGCCTGTGTCCATTGGAGACATAGGTGCCAAACCAGGGATGAATTTCTGGTTTCCCATCCAACTGTCCAAGTTGCACTTGAATTGGGTTAGGGAGGAACTCTGCTTCACATGGATGGGGAGCCTGTTCCATAGACGGGGTAGTCTCTGGGATACATACCTATCTCTCCAGCAGGTCCGATTTATATCACAGACAAGGTTTAAGTTTTTAGAATGGGTAATTCTGGTACTGTTTGTTTTGTGGATATGTAGGAGGTTCATCAGCGTGGGTTCTTATAATGTCCTGTATGCCAGGCATAGATCTCCCCTAAAAAGCCTGTAGGAGACAGAATACAGGGATAGGGCCTTGAGGCTGTCTGCATAGGACATTTTACTTACTCCCTGTATTCTTTTAGTGAGGAACCTCTGTAGACATTCCAATTGTTGGATATGCCTGGTTAGGTACATACCAAAGGGGGCATTATACTCAATGATAGGTCTGATGAACGCCGAATACAGTAGAACAATGACTTCCTTAGACTTAGATGCCAGACCTTTGTTTATAAGTTGCGCAACAAAGAATGATTTCCTTACCAGTGCAGACACATGATGGTCAAAGGCTAGATTACTATGTGTGTCCCTAAATTCCTGACTACTGGGTCATCTCTAAGGGGTGTGTTGTCAATATGATAGTTACCAGGGATGGATGACTTCCCACAGGATACTGTTATGCATTTCTTGGCATTTAGTTCTAGTCCATGGCTCTGACACCAGTTGTTTGTCTGTGTCAACCCCTCCTGGAGAACATTTGTGTTAGTGTGAGATTCCAAGACAGCTCCTAATTTGCAATCATCTGCAAATTTAGTCAGCTAGAGGGCACTGACATTGGCCTTGAATTCAGAGAAGTAAATGCCAAAAAGAAGTGGTCTAAGGACTGATCCCTGAGGGACGCCACTTGTGACTATCTCTTTGTAGAGGTGGACTCCCTAATTTTAACTTCCTGGGTCCTGTCTGTGAGTCAGTTAGCTATCCTCTGGGTGACATATGGGTTTGTACCTAACCTCTTGAGTTTGTCAACAATGCCCAAGTGGAGTATTGTCAAAGTATTTTGGTTGATTGTAACTCCGATAGATTTGGCTAGGCTTCCCTTTATATAGCGCATCTGTGACCAGCGTGGTGAAGCATAAAATATTTGACTATGAATCACAAACGGTATAAAACATACTTCATTAGCATATGAAGATTTACATCATTTCTCATTTCCATCTCATTATTTACACATTTGCATAAGCACATTCAAGGTCATTGTGCATTGGTATAGATGGCCTCTATAAATTGCAGCTCAGCTGCGTTTGTTAACAAACATTGTGGATACTGCAGTGCATTTCCATAACTGACTATGTATACTGGCCATAGTCTATTATTTTTATCTAACATAATGTTATACAGTTGTATTCACTATACCATATAGTGTATTATTTTTAATACTACATAGTGTTATACTATATATCTCTTTGGCCAGACCTGTTTCGATAAGTTTACTGATTAATTCTAAAGCTGGGATTCACAAAGATGATTTTCAGTGTAGCAAACAGCTTGCATCACATAGACAGAACACACTGCAATGCAAAATAGATATAATTCAGTAAAAACGTATACGGTGATTAGGTAGAAAGCTATGCTTTAAGAAGGTAGCTGAGGGAAAAAGGAAACTCTGTAACTGAAGCATATCAAGGTAGCCAGAAGCTTACAAGGAACAGCAAGGTAATGGGCTTGTGCCTGCTTCTGGAAAACCTGTGAGAATGTACAGAATAGCACCAGCAGGTAGTGTGAGCAATTGCCTGCTGTGTTAGGCTGTTGCTGAATACAACAAAGGAAAACATTGCAGCAAATGTGAAAGAGCAGTCAGTGGGTGCCTAGCAGCTTACTGATTCCAAGAAAGGGGTGAAAAGAAAGAAAGAAGAGTACAGGAAAGGAAGTAAAGGGGTAGAGCAACCTGGAGAGTACACAGCAGTAGCACAGTACGGCATATCAAAACTGAGGGAATTTTGTGGGGAAAGGCTCTGAATTTATGTACACTGACAGAGACTGGAGGAGAAGAGTGAAAGACATGAAGGGGAGGAAAGGAGAGTGGAAGTTAAACAGTCAGGACACACAAACACACATGAAAAAGCACAGATGAACAAAGGCTGATGTGCATACTCAAAGGGGGAGATATGAGCTACACACAGGCAAACAGAGGGCAGACAATTGGGTGAGGATGGGGAGCAGCACAGGCAGCATGCCAGCTGTCAACTGGCCCAGAGGTTTGGCTGGCATATGGCATAGGCCACAGTCACGTCTGGTGGCATATTGACATTGGCAAGTTGGTCCAGTAAATCCAATACCCACTTCAGGAGGGGTTGATGCATGATGACCCAGCATGCCCTCTTTCAGTCAACCACCACTTCCACCAAGTACTCCAATTCAGTCTGAGGCAGTTGCATACCTCTCCAGTGCACCTCATATGAGGAATGTTCCTCATTTTGGGTCTTAAAAAAATCCATGTTCCTCAATTTCTTAACTGGTATATCCATGGTAAACAGAACTGAATCACATTAATTCATCAAAATAACTTTTTATAAATATAAAGTAGCATATTTTAACCATCTTGTGACCTTCATAATGGAAGCTGGTAGTAAGCTGTTGGGAGATGTCTTCCATTTTGCCTATTTGTTCCACATTATGAAAGGCAATGTTCCTCATTTAGGAAATGGAAGGTTGAGAGCTAAGGGCAGTTGAACTACCTCTACTTTAGATTTCAGTGCTTGGATTTGCTTTGTTGTAATACTAATTATTATATTTTTTTAGTTAGAGTCCTTACACATATGATACTTTACTTAACTTTAATATGTAGTTTTGTTTTACTGTGCTGTATATAGTGTTGTTGCCTCACAGCAACAGGTTCTCTGGTTCAATTCTAAGCTGGGGTGCCTTCTCAGTGAAATCTGCATGTCCTCCTTCTGTTTATGTGAGTTTCCTTCAGTTGTTAACAGAGTCCTCCTACATTCCAAAGACATGCATTAGGTGGATTGAGCACTTTAAATCAGCCATAAGTGTGAGTGTGTTTGGTATAGAAGAATAGCCATGGCAGGGCTGGCCACCCGGTAGTGTGAACCTTGGCTCTAGATGATTGTCACTGTTGAAGTGACACCCCAACCCCATGGGCAAAAATAGGAAAACGGGTTGTGGATGGATGGATGGATGGATGGATGGATGGATGGATGGATGGATGGATGGATGGATGGATCTGACTTCTCTTCAACTCTACCTTCAAAATAAGCACTAAATAAAATTTGAAGTTGAAGTCAAAGCTCAGGGCCAAATGTTGTCTGTGACACACACAGGCAAAAAAGATGTAAGTAAGTTGAAGATGTGTGGCTGTAAAATTAAGCAATTCATATAAATACATTTATTTTATTTACGTTTGCTTAGTGTGGTAGTGTATTGACTGCCATGGACCAATTTCAGGCACAGCTTTGGTACTATAATCAGAAAAGCATCTACATAAATTAATAAAAGCAAAAAACAAAACAAATGTGACACATATTTGACACATATTCACCTGAAAAAAAAAAAAAGATGAATTATACAGTCATTATATAATAGTTACAAATAAGAGTTAAATACTCTAGGTCTTAACATTCTACCCTGAAAAAAAAAGAACAAAGGAATTAAACAGTATGTGCACAGTATTTACTAACAAGAGTACAAAACCTTGCCTAATTTGCCTGCATGTTATGCAAAGATGCCTAAATGTGTAGTGTTTTAGGGAATGCCAGTATTTTTTATGCAAACAGTAACACTTTCTGCCATAGGTCTCAACCTTTTAAGAGGCCGATGTGGAACTCGACCCCTAGCAATGTGTGACAGTCAAAATGTGGAACACCCTATTTTTGCACTGCTCGAAACACACCATTGCCATGGGGTCTAGAACAATATAGGACACTTGATTCAGATATAAAACCTTTATTTTACAAGCTGCAATACCATAACCACACCATAAGTACATGAAACAGCATTTTGTACAAATCAAAAATAAGATCACATTGTCGTTAATCTACTTGCTACATTGAAATCCTCTTAGCAGACCTGTTAGGATGCTGTTCTTGTACTACACATCATACATTAGATACACCAGCTGCACACTTATTGTATGCTGCTGTGGCTTTCTTAGCAGCATCTAACACGTGTTTTGGCAGCTTAAGATCACAGCAGTTCTTTATTCATTTTCACTGCTAATAATGAGTTCAATGTTTTTACACTAAGAGACTGTCGCAATTCAGTTTTCACTTTCTGCACAATGCTAAATGCTCTCTCAGCTTGTGCATTTGAATTTGGCAAGCAAAGTAGAGTCATCATAAGCTGCTTAAAGAGTGGCAGTTTCCCATCAGTGCAAAGGTCCCTCAGAAGGTGTCCCCAGTACTTTGACACACATAAGTGGGGCCCATCCACTGGACCTATCAGGTTCCCTGTGTCCTCAATCTGATAATGTGTAAACTCATCAATTAATTGTTCAGCCTCAACATCATTTTCACAGACACCCAGACAGAAACCAACATCCCTGACAAGTCCTGAAGGAATGTCCAATTTTTTGGCAAGATTAATAGGGAATGCAGCAACTTTCATTAAGTGGTCCTGCATGGGAAACTTTTTAAGCATTTTCTGCAGCACTGCAGCATAGAACACAGTAACTTTTTTATAAAAGTTAAATTCAATAACTGTGCCAGTGATAGCCTCCTCATGGCTACTCATGTACTATTTAACTTCATAGCCAATATGCAGCTCACTGTTTGGCAGAAAAGAGGTACTGTCAGTCAACACTGAGACATTACCTTGTTTGATTAGTCTGACAGCAGCTGCAGGTCTAAGGAGTCTGCCGGTGTACTGCTGCAGGGGTTTATGCACAGTGGCATGCAGTGTCAGTGGCTGCAGGTCTGAGGAGTCTGCCAGCATACTGCTGCAGGAGTTTATGCACAGTGGCATGCAGTGTCAGTAGCTGACTTTCTTGGCTTTCAAGCTGAATGTTAAACTCCAATAAAGGTTACAGTGCATACTTAAGAAACATAAAAATCATATGCCCTTCATGACACTGACAAAAAATATGAATTTGAGCTCACTACATGGCCACGATTCTGTTAATTACCTTTCCTAGACTCAACCATCTAGTAGGCACATGTCTAATAATCTTGAGGGGGGTCAGTGTCTGTGAATAAAGCAAATTCTTGCAGTTTTTGTTGTCTTTGTGCACTGGAACTGAAATGACAGTACACATCAGATATACATTCTTCAACTGGTGACTGTAGTGCTTTTACACCAGCCTTGCTATATAGATCTGCCAAGTGGCACAGACACCCCATATTTACAATGTTAGGCTTCACCTCCTTTAAAGGAGATAACATTGAATTGTGTTTCCCAATCACTGAGGCAGCATTGTCTGAAGAAAAGTCCGCAATGTTGGAAACTGGAATGTTAAATTGTGTCAGAGTGGACATTAAAGCATCAAACAATGCTTGTCCAGTTCCTGACACACATTCTGGCATACTAAGGAATCGTATAACATTTTTGCCTGCCTTTTTATCAAGGTAACCAACAAGGATCACCAACAGGTTTTCATCACCTATGTCTGTGCTTTGGTACATACACACACAGAATGGTGATTTCTGGCAGGCAGCAGCGTTATTCTGGTAATGATGCCCTAAAACATCTCCTGCAATACGGGCTGCCTTCATTGCTCTACATGTCATTTTCCTGAGAAATCTCGGTCCTCTCCACACTTCTTCATAAATTTCAGGATGTGTTCTCCTGCTGCAAATGACAACTTGTGTTTTGCAAGGAGCAACACAAAGCCAACCTCTGCCTCAACCACTTTTGTACTTGCTAAACTCTGAGGACCATAGAAGCCTGACATAGTCCTTCCAGCTGCATGCTTGCAATTCTGTTTGCATTTCTTGCTGTTGGCATGTCGTTGCAGATCATGTCAGCCACCATGATGGATTGTGAAGTCTGTGTTACAGGTCTTGCAGAAAGCATATTTCAATCCATGCCTACTTACAGAAGGACAGTCAAAGGCACTTGCCCAACTTGGCTGAAAAATTGTGTATCTCCTCTTCGTTGGAGTGCTATCTATAGCCATATCCCTGTCCTCATCGTAATTTTGGCAGTCTGTACCTAGGTTTCTAAAACAGTGGGGTTACTGAACACAGAAAGAAATGAGGCTATACTGCAGAAAAAAAGAACCATCTCCTGAACATCTAAGATATGGGGCAACAGGCCCACAACCTACCCACATCACTGGAAATTTCTGGTCTTTGCACCTCCTCCTGCTCATCTCTGCTCCTTTTGCTAACTATAAAGGCCTGCATGATCACTCCACTCACTCCCTTGCTTTGATGATGACACTTGCAATCCTCTAGTCCTCACTTACCTACCTAACTAGTGTTACAGAAGGGAGAGATTCATTGCAACATGGCATTTTCAATATGATCAAAGCACTCTTGATCTCAAAATTCATGTTAAGGATAAACAAACTCAGCTTAATCTACTTGTAAAACACTTCAAACTGTACCATGAAATGCATACACTACATCAGGATAATACTACCTGCAGCACTACATCATAACAACACTACCTGCAGCACTACATCATGACAACACTACCTGCAGCAATACATCAGGACAATACTACCTGCAGCAATACATCAGGACAATACTACCTGCAGCACTACACCATGGCAATACTACCTGAAGCACTACACCAGGACAATACTACCAACAGCACTACATCATGACAACACTACCTGCAGCACTACATTAGGACAATACTATCTGCAGCCCTACATCATGACAACACTACCTGCAACACTACATCAGGACAATATTACCTGCAGCACTACATCAGGACAATACTACCTACAGCACTACATCATGACAACACTACCTGCAGCACTACATCAGGGCAATGCTACCTGCAGCACTAGATCAGGACAGCACTACATCAGGACAATAATACCTGTACCACTACATCATGACAATACTACCTGCAGCACTACATCAGGACAATAATACCTGCACCACTACATCATGACAATACTACCTGCAGCACTACATCAGGACAGTATTACCTGCAGCACTACATCAGGGCAATGCTACCTGCAGCACTACATCAGGATAATGCTACCTGCAGCACTACATCATGACAACACTACCTGCAGCAATACATCATGACAACACTACCTGCAGCACTACACCATGACAATACTACCTGCAGCACTACACCATGACAATACTACCTGCAGCACTACATCATGACAACACTACCTGCAGCACTACATCATGACAATACTACCTGCAGCACTACATCAGGACAACACTACCTGCAGCACTACATCAGGACAATACTACCTGCAGCACTACATCAGGACAACACTACCTGCAGCACTACATCAGGACAACACTACCTGCAGCACTACATCAGGACAATACTACCTGCAGCACTACATCAGGACAACACTACCTGCAGCATTGCATCATGACAACACTACTTGCAGCACCACATCATGACAATATTACCTACAGCACTACATTAGGGCAATGCTACCTGCAGCACTACATCAGGACAGCACTACATCAGGACAATACTACCTGCAGCACTACATCATGAAAACTCTACCTGCAACACTACATCAGGACAATACTACCTGCAACACTACATCATGACAACACTACCTGCAGCACTACATCATGACAATACTACCTGCAGCACTACATCATGACAATACTACCTGCAACACTACATCATGACAACACTACCTGCAGCACTACATCAGGACAACACTACCTGCAGCACTACATCAGGACAATACTACCTGCAGCACTATATCATGACAACACTACCTGCAGCACTACATCAGGACAATACTACCTGCAACACTACATCATGACAACACTACCTGCAGCACTACATCAGGACAATACTACCTGCAGCACTACATCAGGACAATACTACCTGCAGTACTACATCAGGGCAATGCTACCTGCAGCACTATATCATGACAACACTACCTGCAGCACTACATCAGGACAATACTACCTGCAGCACTACATCATGACAACACTACCTGCAGCACTACATCAGGACAATACTACCTGCAGCACTTCAGAAGTGTTCTAGTCCTGTCCTACACCCTGGTGTGCACCTGGCAAAGGTGCCTTGAAAACTTGAAGTACGGCACTCAGTACTTACAAGAATGTGACATTTCAGACAAGATGTGAACAGTTATGACCAAAGAATGCAAGCTCTTACATCTTTAACTACCAAAAAACTAATCACATATCCCAATATCGTACTTTCAAATCCAAATAGCACACTAACTGCAAAAAATGATACATAATGGCTGCAGTAATACTGGCATGAATGTGCTGCATGATATTGTTACCATTACCGTGAGGCAGTGACAACAGAATGTGCTTTAAACATTTTCTGAAGTAGAATTGCATAACTGTCGTCACATGCATGACATTTTCTCCAAAAGACACCATTATAGCTCTAAAAATAGGGACAAACCTAGGTACACTGAAAGTATTAATGAAAACTGAGTCATTAACAGAATAGACAATTTTAATGGTCTATTGCACAGCTAACAAAACAAATCCTGAACGTCTTGCATAAAAATATTTTCCAGCATGAGCAGTAATGCACTTCTAGCCTGCCAATATATCAAAACATTTCCAGCTTGCCAGTATATCAAAACACTTTTACCCATAATAAGTGCTCAGGCTGCTCTTAGCAATATCTAAACTAGTTTCGGTAGTCTATCTTCAGCACTTATAATAAAATGAAGGCATAGTAGCTTAGCTGCCCTTTTCCAACATGTAAGTGACCGTATTGCATTCCTGGGTGAGAGAACACAAGATACATTGCATTACTTTTAGTAATATTGCAAAAAAAAAACAGATACCTATAACCATTTTTGTAACACCCTTCATAAAAATTAGTATGCCTGTACAGTAAAATAGATGTACTCTGAGGACAAGGCAATAGTAACCCATGAGAATGCATTGTAAAACCAGTACAACAAGAAAAATAAATCCTATCTCTCAGCCTGTTAGGAAAAGAAATCTGTACAAAGCTTTATACTTTCAGGACAAAGGCACAAAAGAGGGACACATAAATATTGCACTTATAAACCTGGAAAGCTGTTACAACAGGAAGTGTGTATATGCATTTTCTAAAGGATATGAAAGCTAAAACTCAAATGCCTCTTAATATAGTGACTTTAAACTAGGCAGCATAATTTCTCAAATAGAACTCTTATGAGCAACAAACCAAAAAATATAGAGCAAAAACCTGCCTAATAGGGATTCATGTTAAGTATTCCTCTTAAACATGGAAAGCTGCTAGAACAGGACTTTTGTACATGCATGTTTAAAGAATATGAAACCTGAAACCAAAATGCATCTTAACCTACAGTAACGTTAAACAGACACAGCATAAGTTTCCAGACAAATACATTTTATGAGCAGCAAACCAAAAAAAAATAGAGCAGAGACCTAGCTAACAGGGATATGTTTTAAATATTACTCTTATAAACACAGAAAGCTGTTAGAATAGGATTTTTGCATGCAATTTCTAAAGGATATGCATTCTGACACTCAAACGCCTCTTAATGTATAGTAACTGTAAACTGTACAGCCATTAATTTCCCTGACAAACTGAAATTTTATGAGCAGCAAACCCAGCTAATACAAATACATTTTAAGTATTGCTCTTATAAACATAGAAAGACTTTTGTTCATGCATTTTCTAAAAGGCAAAGATACTAATTGTGTGTCGCACTACACAATAACCAAGTAAACTTAAATATTGCTGCTTGCCAATTTTAACCTTAAGCAAAGAACTAAGAGAAAATAATATTTATCGTCTGTGCAATATAAACTTCCATGTGTCACAATGCATTATGGCTAATTTTTATTTTTTTTAATTCCAAGTTAACTGATAAGTGTATCACATCAGCATATATATGTTATGATAGAGGTCAAACATCACTCCAGCTATATTTTTTCTATAGTAAAGTTGCCACTAAGGAAAACCCCTTATTTTTAATTTCAGGCATAAAATCTGTAGCATTGGATTTGCTCTTATCCAGACAGTCTAGCTAGTGTCACTATTATGTATCTCTAGAACACAATGTAATCCATCAGTCTCAGTATCGGTACAGCGGGGTATTAACATGCACACACACACACACACACACACACACACACACACACACACCCTGTATACCCCAAATCATTATTTCTAACACACACACACACACACACGCACACACACACACACACACACACACACACACACACACACACCCTGTATACCCCAAATCATTATTTCTAACACACACACACACACACACACACACACACACACACACACACACACACACACACACACACACACACACCCTGCATACCCACCAGCATTATTTCTAACACATACACTTACCTCTGCAATATAAGCAGCTGTAGCTCCCTCAGTCCACAACAAAAGCAAAAATCTTCCACGTTCCACCGCACCACTTCCAGGCTCCAGCAAAAATAAACCTCAGCGTTTTGGAACAGATGCACACTCAATCCTCAGCTGGTCAGCTCCCTGAAGGTCTGCAGGCTCCCGTTCAATGCTGTCCCTTCCTTCCACACACCGGACTTCAAGAATGCTTCCTGGCCTCTCTTCCAACAATCCACAGCATGAACAGCAAGTTCCGTCTTCTCCAAGAAGGATACTTCCTGAATCCTGACTGCAACCCGAAGGCCTTTTTCAAGGCAATTTTCTGGCAAGAAAACCACTGCTGGTGTGTGATTGGGTAAGTATTTGGGAGCTCTCATTGGCTCCTGTCCTCAGGAACACTTAGTTGACTGGCTCATATACTGCAATTGTGATTGGCTATAATTGTGGTATATGAGCCAATCAAAAACCTTGTAGCACAGCCAGTGCTGTTTAACGCAGAACAGCTGAGTGATTATTTGATTAGTTTGTATACCACAATGCCATTTGGCAGTAATTGCGGTATACTAACCAATCAAAACTCATGTAGTGGAGCTAAAGCTGTTCAATGCGTAACAGCAGAACAGTGTGCTCGTTAGGGGCTGAATGCAGTGCATTCCACTTAACTCGGAGTACTTTGCTGCCCAGCTTTCTGCACCCATCACTCTAAGAAGTACACAGTACTCAGCGTGTGTGTGGCAAGCTGCTTTTTTCTACCCTTATACACCCACGAACAAGAGTTTACATTTCATACTGTTAGTAATATTAATGTGTATATTTGGATGTGTACATTTTATGAGAATTTTACTGGCAATGAGGTAGCACATGATATCAGGACAACATTTTTCCTGTAGAAGCTTGTCTGTACTTATGCTGAAGTCATGGTCTGCATAATCTGTTTGGGGTTCTACAGTGCTGGGTACAACATTCCCATGCCTACATATGTATATCTCTCTCCAAAATACACATATACACATACACACAAACACACACACACATGCACGCACGCACGTACGCACGCACACACACACACGCACACACACACACACACACACACACACACACACACACACACACACAGTGCACTAGGGTAGAACTGTTTCTCTACTATTTCTTTAAGTGTCTCCTGTTGTTTGTACTATTGTTGCAGAGATGACTGCCTGCCTTATACATATGTGTATGTCATAACAAAAAGGATGAGCCCTGCAGGAATCCTATTTGTTTTCTAAAATCTGGAATATCCTTCCTATTAATATCAGATCAAACCCTAATTTTCATGCTTTCAAACATGAGATAAAAGAATTCTGAAGTAAAGCATGGATCTGCTCTTGCTCCAAACCTGGTTAAGAATGATAACAGCTTATCTGTCTTCCCAATATACCTCTCCCTACATTCATTACATTTTTTCTTTCATATACTTCTTTTTCTATTCTTAGATCATATCTCCTTATACCATTTTACTTGTTCTTTTCTCCTCTTCTCTCCCCTTCTAACAAATTTCTAGATACTTTTTTCTCGTCTCCCTACCTCCAAAGCATCCCCAGTATTTTGTCTCTATCTCCTTGCCATATTGCCTTTCTTTCAGTACCCCTCTCATTACTTCTGAATTCTTTGTATTCTTTTTCTCTTTGAAATATGTTCTCAAATGCCTCAGACTAATTTCTCGTTTTAAGTATTCATTCTTATATTTCCCTTGTTGACTTTTCTTTCACCTATTTCTCCATATTTTTGCTGTCTAATTATTGTTTTTGTTTCACTTCTTGTCAGAAACATGCTCATATTCATAACTGCCACTACTGATTGTAAACTATTATATCGTATTTGACTTGAGGAGGTCAACTTAATTTGTAATCAAATGTATTTGAAGTTTGTTTGTATCTTTGAATGTATCTTGAATATATTTCCAGTGTAAAGTTATATATTTTGATGTAAATCAGAGATTTTCTCCATGGGCCTCTGCTGAAAATCGGTACTTAAGACCCAGTTGGAGTTTCCTGGTAAACAAATGCCAATAAATAAATAAATAACGTATTATCATGGAACTTATAAACAAAGATATTGGCAATCTTCAAACACTGGACCCCACCCATTTTGGGTTCGTGAAGGGCCGATTTTGTCTCCTGAACCTGACTGACTTCTTTGAATCAGTCTCCAGAGCTGTGGATGAGGTAGGACCACACAGCCTATCTGGACCTCGCCAAGGCCTTCGACACCATCCCCACTCTGTCATCATAGATAAACTTACTAAGCTGAGCATTAATCCCTACGTCACTCGATGGGTTGCCAACTGGCTTACTGACAGAACCCACACTGTAAAAGTAGCTGACTCCAAATCCAGCTACAGACAAGTGATAAGTGGAGTACCTCAGGGTTCAGTCCTGGGACCGCTCTTGTTTGGCATCTACTTTACTGAAGTACAGGCCAACACTAAAGGGACTCTGGCTAACAAAGTTCACAGATGACTGCAAACTGGGAGCCATTACTGAATCCCCAGATGATGTGGATATTCTACAAAAGAGCCTTACAGAAACTGATGCGTGGTGCCAGAGCCATGGGCTCAAGCTCAATGCCAAGAAATGTATAGTTATCCCCTTTGGGAAAAAAACACATACCTGTGAATTACCACATAGGTGGCAATACACTAAACACTAAAAATGTGATAAGAGACTTAGGGACACAGGTGGACAGTGGTCTCACCTTCGATAATCACATTGCCACAACAGTCAGGAAATCCTTCTATGTGGCACACCTCATCACTAAGGGCTTTTCATCCAGAAAAAAGGCGGATATTGTCCCACTGTACTTATACCTCATTAGACCCATTATAGAATACAAGGCCCTGTTTGGTATGTACCTCTCAAGACATCTGCAACAACTGGAAAGGCCACGGAAATACCTCACGAAAAGAACCACAGGCCTAAAGCAGATGCCCTATGCTGACCGTCTAAAAAAACTGCAGCTATACTTTGTCGCATATCGTTTACTCAGAGGTGATCTTTGCTTAACATACAAGGCCATGTCAAACCCAGAGCTGTTGGACATGCTACACTTAAAGAAATCCCAATCCCTCTGAGCCACATGCTCCAGGGATCTAACCCTTGTCATCACAATGAGCAAAATATGCTGCAGGGATAGGTACCTGACCCAGAGACTCCCCAGACTCTGAAATAGACTGCCCATATATGTCAAGCAGAGAGCCTCTTTGGCCCTCTTCAAAAGGAACCTTGATGACGGGATGGGAGATAGGAAATTCACCCCAAGGATCACGTCAGTTGCCCACCTAGACAGGCATCCAGGGAAGTAAATATTGTGGGAAGAAATAGCCAGGGAATTGTTATGGCTAGGCTTGTATAGGCCCTAGGGCCGATAGCCTACTACCAACCTATGAACCTATAATAGCTATATATGTACCAATGTATGACAAGTGTACTTGCTATATGTCTCCCATATCTGTCCCCATAGCTACAATATAGCAGTCCCATACAGCTGTCAGTCTTAGTGTAGTATGGTTCACCTAGGGTACCGTTTGGTCAGTAGGTCTCATCTACCAGTCTCAGCTGTAGAGAGCCTCCAGTTCTCTATATCTTGTGTTCATTGGTGTCTACATGTCTGTAGGATGAAGTGGACCACAGCTCTGTACTGTATTTTTGAGACTTGTAATTAAAAAAAAAAAAAAAAAACACTGAAAACACATGAGAAGAGCAAATGTCAAAAATCACTGGTTTTTTTTTTTTTTTTTGCAGAGGGCATACCTCCTGAACCACTACACTCTTAGAATATATATATATATATATATATATATATATATATATATATATATATATATACACACACACACACACACACACACACATATATATATATATATATATATATATATATATATATATATATATACTCTGAGATCACCATACCTTGGAGAAAAGGGCATACTCAGAGACACAGTAATCTCAGGTTTAGCATATATAAACTCACATTTTTGTTCATTCAGTTCATTGTTCAAGGACACATAGTTACAAGTCTCACACATGGTTACCAGCAGACTCCATAGGCTGGACTGTTTTTACCATGCAGAAAATGGTGTCCTACTACAGGCAGCCAGGTCACACAGGTGGTGAGTGTTGGGGGGAAGGGGTGCTGATCAACCTGTATGAAACTGGGTGTGGCAGAAAGCGGTCTATGATATAAATACTAGCAAGGTGAAGATACATATTATAACAGTGTCATATATGTGTTATCAACTATGCCAAGGCAAAGACATGTTTCATAGCAGTTGAGAAGTCAGCCAAGAGGAAGGAAGCACACAAGGGCATCAAGTTAGCAGAGCCAGAGGAGTTTTTGGTGCCCCTGCAGAGGAACCGCTGTACTTGTATCATACCTGGAGGAGTGAGCACTGGGATCAGGGTGGGCCTACTCCCGTTTACCTCAGTGGATGACACACCAGGTTAGTGCCACACACAGCACATTTCTGTACAACAGTACTGCTTATATAAATTATAGGCTTATCACAGCAAATGCTGTTTATGTGTTGTTATAGGGACATTAAGTATCCAGTCCCAAATGGGATGATAGAAGAGGTTGGTTGTAATATTATGGTACAGCCTGCATGAACACCCTTACCATGCATACCACTGGGATACAGTTGTAGCACAGGTACAAAAGCTCACACTGGGCAGAGAACTAATAAGGTGACACCAGTAGTGGGTGGAGCAGGTCAGCAGATGGACATTGACATTCATGAATGGGTTGATGATGATTTGGAGTCAAAACACCCTGTCACTGTCAAATGGCACAATGTTACTATGTCTCCATCCTGTGCAGACATCCATTCACAGTAAATTGTGAAGGTTTGGCATTGTCCACAGTGAGGAATAGTCTGAGCGCTCACCATCTTTAGTGGGGAAGGACCCTCTTATAGCTCCAAGTACTAATATTACTACCAAATAAGTGCACTGCATCTGATATACGTATACCTGTCATTCCACTCCATCACAGGAGCTCATTTCTGGCATGTGACAAATAGGCAGCTCTTATGATCAATCAGCAAATGTGCCAGGTAATCAACCAAGCAGGATCTGCTGCAACCCAGTCCAGTATGGAGCTGACTGCTGTGTTGTATGGGATTTATTTGAATGTCACCCAACTTTGCCAGCAACTCCATATAGGCACAGAATCCAAACACACAGTACTGATTGCTCTTATGAGTTCTGTGGTAGCTCACATCCCCTTCCATTTTCACCTCCAAAGACAGGTTTGCCAGTGCCACCATCACTACCCATGATGGGAATGTTGACTAAGATTAGGTTAAGTTACATTCTGTGGATGGCTGTGTAGGGGGCTACTGCAGGGTACACTGTCCTCACTTACATTTGGAAGTCAATAACACTCTCCTGCTCCTCCTCATGGTGACAATGACACCAAGCTTCCATTGGCAGCACACCACATTGGTGTACTTCATCCAGGTCAGAATTCTGCAGTTGCACACCATTCCTTCCAGGAAACCTCCAGTACTAATGCAAAAAGCCAGTGAAGTGGTCTCAGGTCATAGTCATCTACTGGCTCCTACTCCGCAGAATTGCTCTCGCAAGTACGGCAACAGTGCAGGGCCAAAATTCAAAGCTCAAAAACCAAATAACAGCCATCACTCCACATCAGCAATAAAATACACTTTATTAATACTGAATTAAAAAGCATATAGAAGCATTTAATAGGAAAGGCAAACCAGTTTTGGCAAAAAGCCTTCTTCAGTGCCAAAAGTAATATATAAGTAAACTGCACCACATCGAAACACATGTATATACTCATCCCCCCAACTAATCATTAAGTCCAGGAGAAAACAAAGCACCTAATTTAATAATCCAACTCTGTTATTTCCTATTTAGTAATTCATGCCACCCCAACTTATTCAGCCCTTTGAAACAAAAACAATCAATAGCAGTAAATGAAGCAGCAGGATGTTTAATGGTATGCTTATATAGATCACTAGATGTACAATAACTCCTAATATCACTAAAGTGTTCAAAGATGCAGATTTTAAATTGTCTGAAAGTTTGTCCTACATAAAAAGCAGAGCAACTACATTCAACTAAATATATTACCCATTCAGATACATAGATATTTCATATAACGAATGTCAAAAACACGAGCTGTATTAGGGGATGAAAATTGTTTTATTTTCATATCAAACTTACAAGGTGAACAATGTCCACAAGGAAAACTGCCCACCAATTGTGCCCCTTCAATAGAGTGTTGCACAACTGAATAAGAACAAAAAACTTTTTTTTAAAATGGTTAAAATAATTACCAACAGTTTCCCCGTCTATAAGAAAATGCAAAATGTGTAGGTAACAACTCTGCTAACTTATTATCCAGTGCAAGTATCCCCCAATGTTTATCAATTAAATTACAAAAAGCTGTAGACTTACATCCAAAGCTGGTAGTCATACGAATTGGAGCATCCTAATTTTTTGTTCCATAATTTAATAATGAGGATCTATCCACAGAACTAGCAAACTTATATTCACGATGGATATCATCCAATTTATAACCTCTAGCCTGAAATCTTGCTGACATTTCTATATCATGTTTATTTAACTCCTCAGGTGAGGAACAAATCCTCTTAACCCAGGGATGTTCTTAATTATATGGGGTGGATCACAGCTAGTAGCATCTAAAAGGGAGTTATAATGAAACTCCTTCTAGAACAAAGGGGTAAACAATGTGCTATTAACTTGTTTAGCTACCTTAACATCCAGAAAGATCTGACTCAAATGATAATTTAAACTGAACTGTAACCCCGATTTGTTATCATTCAAATATTGTACAAATTATTGCAGTTAGGTAATATCAGATTTCCCTATCATCCAACAGTCATCAAGATAACGGTGCCATATGTCTGTTTCTTCTAAATAAATGTTATGACTAACATCATAAATCCATTGTTCTTCTAAATACCCCATAAACAGATATGCATAAATAGGCAGAAATAACGCTCCCATAGCTGTGCCTTTTAATTACAAAAAGCAATCACCATTGAAGTAAAACACATTCTTGGTTAACACATGTTCTGCTAAACTAGAAAAGTGTTAAACCCGGGACTATACAGAGGAATCTCTTCCAACCAAAACTCTATTGCCAGCCCAATGTGGAATATTCATGTATAATGCCTTGACATCCAATGTACACATATACCACTACGTTTCCAGTTGTGCATCTTGCAATATATTCAAGAAAGTAATAGTATCTTGAATCTGGGATTTAACCCCTACCAACAATGGTTTTAAATATTTAGTCAAAAATGCTGAAAGTGGCTCAGTCAAAGAACCCCAGCCAGAAACTATAGCCTCCATGGGGGACATGCTGAATTTTTATGTACCTTGGGCAACATATAAAAATATTGGGGTTAAGGATCCTGAACTGTAAGATGATATACTGTATTTTTTGAAATAATGCCTTCTTCCAAAGCTAATAATAAAAAGGCATCAACATCTATCTTAAACTGTAAAGTGGGGTCCAAAACTATTTTCTGATAGAACTGAACATCCAATAGCTGATTATAAGCTTCTTGCAAATAAAGTGACCAATCCTATACCACAACTGCCCCACCTTTATCAGCACTATTAATCACAATAATTGTGCTTCTCTTGCAAAGAATGTAAAGCATTGCATTGTGCATGAGAAAGATTTTTCTTAGATCCCATATTGTATGAAAAATTAAAATGCAAATATTTAAGTACATTCTGCTGAAATACTGCAACATATCTGTACACGGGGAGAAAAAGAACTTTCAAATTTAAATTGTGTTTCATTTCTTACATTTTTGTTACCAAAATACAACAATAAATTCAACCTCCTACAAATAGAAATAATGTCTTGAACAAAGATGTCTTCAGCCACATAATAAGTGGGTACAAAATGTAATCCTTTGTTCAGAACCTCCAATTCTGCCAAGGACAAAGTAGCAGAAGAGATGTTATGCACAATGGAAGCTGTGTCTCTCTTGGGGTCATCAGCCATATTATTGCTTCTAATGTAGTTGCTTCTTTTAGAATGTTTACATCCAGCCCTTCTTCTAAATGTAAAGGGTTAGAAGAATTGTTATTTTTGGAAACAGGAGAGCCTGTAATTAATTCCACATCTGTATCTATGGCAGAAGAGGATTTCTCTGCCAAAGTCTCCGATGAAGTAGCCACCTGTTTTAAAATCGACCTGAGCCTCTTCCTTTTATCCTTTATAAGACCTCAATCATGACCATATTTCATTTTATCCTGTTGAAATTTAACTGATTTCTGATAAGTGAGTGGCTTGCTATTAATATAATCCTTAGCATCTCTCTTAAACTTTTTAAGTTTGTGCTTGTTTGTAGTTCCTGTTCAAAATTCGCAAGCCCCAAAGCCAACAAAGCAATTTGTTCTTTATAATTCCCATGTACATGAAAAGTTTTTATGGTCTCAACAAATATTAGAAACTTCTAACATGATTTTAGAGATTTGTCTCTCATAGAAAGCCAGTAACATTTTTACAAACATCATAAAAAACATTTTCTGAACTTTAAACCAGTCCTTTGTTAAAGTCTTATCGATATTATATAGTATCGGCTGTATACATACATGCAAACCCTGAGGGCAATAACCTTTAGATTTATATGCCTTCAATAGTTTCAAATGCCAAACACTGGAATATAATTTTTTCATGGTTCCCCTCAACTTATTAAGGCTTCTGCACATGTAAAAGTATATAAAGAAACACTACCTGGTTTGTTGGCAGAAGATAAATTAAATCCAAGATCCTAAAAAATCCTGATGTCATCTTTATCTGATAAAAAACAGTCAGCAGATTCGCTAAATCTGTCCTTTCCGATAAATCCATTTCAAGACAGTAGCAACAACAATGGAAACACCAGCAAAGGCCACCAAAAGAGAAGCTGCACAAGGCAGTAATCTGAACCCCAACAAACTGTCAACAGTGTGAGCCAAAAGATGTATACATGGCAGAATTTCTCTCTCAAGTATGGCAATGGTGCAGGGCCAAATTCCAATGCTCAGAAACCAGAAAATGGCCAGCACTCCACATCAGCAATAAAATACACTTTACTAATACTGAAGTAAAATAATATAGAGGAATTTAATAGGAAAGGCAAACTGGTTTCAGCCAAAAGCATTCTTCAGTACCAAAAGTAACATATAAGTAAATTGAATCACATGAAAACACACACACACACACACACACACACACATTATATATATATATATATATATACTAATCCCCCCGCCCCCACAATTAAAGAGAACCAAAGTACATCATTAAGTCTAGCAGAAAACAAGGCACCTAATCCAACAATCCAACTTATTCAGCCCTGTTTAGCAGAACATGTGTTTTACTTCAATGGTGATTGCTTTTTGCAATTAAAAGGCACAGCTATGGGAGCATCTTTTGCACCTATTTATGCAGATCTGTTTATGGGGTATTTAGAAGAACAATGGATTTATGATGTTAGTCATAACATTTATTTAGAAGAAACAGACATATGGCACCATTATCTTGATGACTGTTGGATGATAGAGACATCTGATATTACCAAACTGCAAGAATTTGTACAATATTTGAATGATAACAAATAGGGGTTGCAGTTCAGTTTAAATTATCATTTGAGTCAAATATTCTTTCTGGATGTTAAGGTGGCTAAACAAGTTGATGGCACATTGTTTACCCGTTTGTTCTGGAAGGAGTTTCATTATAACTCCGTTTTAGATGCTACTAGCTGTCATCCACCCCATATAATTAAGAACATCCCTAAGTCCCAGTTTTTAAGGGTTAAGAGGATTTGCTCCTCACCTGAGGAGTTAAATAAACATGATATAGAAATGTCATCAAGATTTCAGGCTAGAGGTTATAAATTGAATGATATCCATTGTGGACATAATTTCGCTACTTCCGTGGATAGATCCTCGTTATTACATTACAGAACAGAAAAGCAGGATGCTCCAATACGTATGATTACCAGCTTTGGACATAACTCTATGGCTTTTTGTAATTTAATTGATAAACATTGGGGGATACGTTTGTTGGATAATAAGTTAGCAGAGTTGTTACCTACACATTGTGCGTTTTCTTATAGATGGGGAAACTATTGGTAATTATTTGAACCATTTAAAAAAAAGTTGTTTGTTCTTATTCAGTTGTGCAACACTCTATTGAAGGGATGCAACTGGTGGGCAGTTTTCCTTGTGGACATTGCTCAACCTGTAAGTTTGATATGAAAATAAAATAATCTTCATCTCCTAGTACATCTCATGTTTTTGACATTCGTTATATGAATATCTGTGTATCTGAATGTGTAATATATTTAGTTGAATGTAGTTGCTCTGCCTTTTATATAGGACAAACGTCCAGAGAATTTAAAATCCATATCTTTGAACACTTTAGTGATATTAGGAGTTGTTGTACATCTAGTGCTCTATATAAGCATACCATTAAACATCCTGTTGCTTCATTTACTGCTATTGATTGTTTTTGTTTCAAAGGGCTAAATAAGTTGGGGTGACATGAATTACTAAATAAGAAGGAACAGAGTTGGATTATTAGATTAGGTGCTTTGTTTTGTCCGGGACTTAATGATGTACTGTAATTGGTTCTCTTTAATTTTGGGTATGGGGGGATAAGTATATATATATATATATGTGTGTGTGTGTATATATATATATATATATATATATATATATATATATATATATATATGAGTTTCAATGTGGTGCAACTTACTTCTATATTACTTTTGGCACTGAAGAAGGCTTTTCACCAAAATCAGTTTGCCTTGCCTATTAAATGCTTCTATATGCATTTTAATTCAATATTTATAAAGTATATTTTATTGCTGACATGGATTGCTGGCCATTTTTTTATTTTTTTATGTACTGGCTTCCCCACCAACTGTGGGACAAAATTGGTGCTGACACAGAATATCCATCACCTCACTCACCTCAGACTGCCTAACTCCTTCTTCTGTGTCCCCACACCCTGTGTGTGTGTGTGTGTGTGTGTGTGTGTGTGTGTGTGTGTGTGTGTGTGTGTGTGTGTGTGTATTTGTGTTGACAGGCACGTGCCATTGTGTGCCTAGCTACCTGTGTACCCGTTACCCTTCTTCATATATACTAACCTTAATCCTACCCCTAACAGACTTTAAATAAGAGATGGATGTTGTGTATGAGCAAATCATCTCTACTTATTGAGACCGTTCTGCTCTGATACACAAATTGATATGATTGACTGTGCAAAAGCTTGGTAAGAGAATATTTATTTTGATTTATATTTTATTTTTACTGAATTTTTCCACTGTCTGCTGGGAGAGAGAGTTTCATAGGTTCATAGGTAGGTACTAGGCTACTGGCCCTAGGGCCTATATAAACCTAGCCAAAAAGGTACCCTGGCTTTTGCCACCAAAGAAAATTATTTTCCTGTGCCCCTGTCGAGCAGAGCCAAAGAAGTGATCCCCTGGGTAAATTTCCTATCTTCCATCCATTCATCAAGATTTTTCTTGAAGGGTGCTAATGAGGAGCTTTGTTTGATATAGATAGGTAGTTTGTTCCAGAGTATGGGAAGTCTCTGGGACAGGAATCTATCCCTGCAGCATGTTCTGTTTATTGTGGTGACAAAGTTTAGGTCCCTAGAGTGTGTAGCTCAGAGGGATTGGGATTTCTTTAAGTGAAGCATGTCCAACAGCTCTGGGTTTCACATAGCTTTGTATGTTAGGCAGAGATCATCTCTGAGTAGGCGATATGCGACGGAGTAAAGCTGGAGTTTTTGATACAGTCTGCGTAGGGCATCTGTTTGAGGCCAATAATCCTCTTTGTGAGGTATTTCTGCGACCTTTCCATTTGTTGTAGATGTCTTGTGAGGTACATACCAAAAGGGGCGCTGTATTCTATAATGGGTCTAATGAGTGATGAGTAGAGGGGAACAATTACCTCTTTTTTCCTGGATGAGAAACCTTTTGTGATGAGGTGTCCCACGTAGAAGGATTTCCTGACTACTGTGGCGATGTGATTATCAAAGGAGAGACTACTGTCCACCTGTGTCCCAAGGTCTCTTATCACACTTTTGGTGTTAAGTAGACTACTGCCTATGTGGTAGTTTATGGGTACAGAGTTTTTACCAAAAGGGATGACAATGCACTTTTGGCATTGAGCTTGAGGCCATGGCTTTGACACCAGGCATCTGTCTCAGTGAGGCCCTTTTTTAGGATGTCCACATCATTAGAAGTTTTGACTATGGCTCCTAGTTTGCAGTCATCTGCGAACTTCATTAGCCAAAGACCTTCTGTGTTAGCCTGTACTTCAGAGAATAGATACCAAACAGGAGAGGACCCAGGACTGAACCCTGTGGTACTCCACTTGTCACTTGTCTGAAGTCAGATTTGGAGTCTGCTACTTTCACAGTGTGGGTTCTGTCAGTGAGCCAGTTGGCAACCCATCTTGTGACATAGGGGTTTATACCTAGCTTAGTGAGTTTATCTATAATTACATAGTGGGGGATGGTGTTGAAAGCCTTGGCGAGATCTAGACAGGTTGTGTGAACCACCTTACCCTCATCTACAGCTTTGGTGACCGCTTCAAAGACATCTGTCAGGTTTAGGAGATATGATCTGCCTTTTACAAACCCAAACTGGGTGAGGTCCAGAGTTTGGAGATTACCAATGTCATTGTTTATAAGTTCCATGATGATATGTTCCATAGCCTTGTAGACCAGGCTCGTCAGGCTAATGGGGCGGTAGTTCCCGTGGTATGTGGTGGCTCCCCCTTTGTGGAGTGGGATAACCATTGCTGTGTGCCATTCAGTGGCCACAAAGCCTGAGGTGAGGCTATGATTGAACAATGTACTTAGGTGGGGTGCCAGTTCGTTCTGTAGTTCATGTAGAATGCAGCCTGGGATGTTGTCAGGTTCCATGGATGCTGTGTTCTTGGCTTTGGAGTGTGTGGTTTTTACCTGTGCAGCCGTGATTACAGGAACTTTGCATTCTTCTGGTATAGAGATGGGCCCTTTAGGGGGTGAGAGGGGGGTAAAGTTAGCACTGAACCTATCTGCCAGGATGTTGGCAATATCAGTAGGTTCTGTATATTTAGTGCCATTGTGCTGTAACTCAGAGCAGATCTGAGTGTTGCCATTGAGATTCTTGACATAGCTATAGAATGCTTTGTGGTTGTCTTTAGAATCAGTGGTGATTTTGTTTTCATAGCTAGCTTTGGAGGATTGTATGAGGGATCTCAGCTTCTTACTGAGGCTGACCAGGGAGTTCTACCAATCATGGAATTTTACTCTTTTTTGCAACAATTTCTTTCTTCTGTTGTAAAGTTTGTTTATGGCAGATGACCACAAGATTGGCTTCCTTTTTTTTTTTTTGAGGATAGCATCTTGGTTCTGTTAGGGACAGCATGATCCATGCACTCGTTTAAGTGCTTATAAAGTGCATTTGTGTAGGATTCAGCAGTTGTACCTCTATAGTTTGCCACTTCTGTCTTAAGAAGTGTGAAGGTGGCTTTGGAGAAATTTTTTTACAGTATTTTCCCTAATGGGGGGTGGGAGCAGGATGTGGATGTCTATGGTGATTAGCTTGTGGTTGGATCTGATCAACGAGGAATTGACCTCTGGTGTGGAACACCAGTTGCCCATGTTGGTAATGACCAGGTCTAGGATATTGCTGCCCCTGGTGGGGGTGTGGATATGTTGATCCAAGGTGTTTGAATTTATGAATTCCAGAAAACGTTGAGCAAAAGACAGAAAGAGTTATTTTGATTTAAATTTTTGTTGTTTTTACCTCTGATTTTCACTGTTTGTTAGAAAGGGATAGATTTTATACATGCAAACTCTAACCATTCCCAAGGAGCCAAGTCAGATATAAATTCCCACACAGTGTAGACGGGACATTCCAGAACTTATCTGAAACAACGCCTTGTTGGTTTGTGATTTATTTATCTTTATTGTTATAAGAAGGTGTGACTGATAGTGATATAAAGAGTATCCTACATTTGTGTGGTAGGTCAGAGTGCAATTGGCACCGCTTGGAGAACTGTTGTTACATTTATTAGTGATCGGGCTGAATACATAAAAATATTAGGCAAAGTGCAAATAAAACACATTTAGTAAAGGAAGTGTCTTTTGCCAGTAAAATTCACCCAACCCTTATTAAACATGATACTACCAATGACAACTTTGGAATTCAGGATTTAAATATTCTGCAGTCTGAGGGTTCAGAGCAAGTAGAACAAAATAAAAGGAAAGACAGAAAGAAAGAAGTGCACAACAAAAATAAGGAAGAATAAGAAACTAATTAATGTCTACAATGTAAAGAAAAATTATACTAAAATGACAATGCTTTTTTTACATAACACATATAATACAGGGAATGATAACATTATTCAATTAGAAAACATCCAGTAAACAGAAAAAGCTATAATGTTTCCAACAGTGAAGGTATAAAAAATAGGCAGGGGACAGAAGACAAGGAAGAAATCAAAACTGAACTTGGAAGGACTGAAGAACATTACTGTAAGAAAAAAAGTTGAAATATCAAAGTTGACAACATGGCTCACGTTGTGGAAGCTCAAAGACAGCTGGATGAGAATTGTATTCTTGCAAATGTAATAAGCAACATAAGCAGTAGGATTAATATGACTAACGGTGATGAAGATCATTCTTTTGTAACAATTGATAGAGCAGATATTACTGAATTAGAAATTGGAGATTATTCAGATCTGGTAAGAAGTTATATACTAGTAATTGGAGATTCATTTTATTCAAGGAACTGATACTTACATTTGCAGAGAAGATGATGAATACTGAATAGTGTTATGATTGCCAGGAGAAAAACTACAGGCCTTAGAATGCTTTAATGTATGGAAGTATGGTGCAATTTTTATTAATATTGGTACAAATCATCTCATCTGCAAGGATTGACTGACTGTTAGTAGGGAACTTACAGCCCTTTTAGATAGCACAGCTTGTGCAGGTGTTAGGATGCATTTTTCACAAATCACATACAGAAAGGAGAGCCAGGCCAGCATTAATGAAAATATTTTGGGGAAAATACCTACATGAAAAAACAGCCCATTTAAAAAATTGAAATATGTAGAGCATCCGAGCCTAATTTGGGGCACATATGTATTTAGACAGGATGTCATGCACTTGTCAAGACAAGTGAAGAGAATATTTGCAGCAGATATATTGCAATATTTTACTAACTCAAGACAGGATTTTTGCCAGGTTAGAAAATTTAACATTTCACAGATAGCAACATTTGATGTATCTCTGGTCGTTGTAAATGCTGGGAGCATTAGTAATAATAAAGTGTGCTACATTCTCACAAAATTGATGTTGTTATTGTTTGTGAAACCTGGTTAAAGAACAATGAGTGGAAACCAGTTCTGTCAGGGTATAAATGTTTCTACTGAAACAGACATTCCAACAAAAATCAGGTGGAGGTGTTATGATAGGGATTAAAGACTTTTATGAGACCTGTGATTATTACATGTTCAGTGATAACACCAATATTATACATTTTATAACTGTGCCAATAAAGACAACCCTGGAACATATAACAATTGTTAAAGTGTATAGAATACCAAAATCAAGTGCTGATAACCTAGTAGAATTCATACATTTCTTGCAGGAAACACAGGAGGGAAAAATAAAAGTGGCTGGGTATTTAAATTTACCAGAAACAGTCTGGAAGAATATTGATTCAACAACATTAGTATGGAAATTATCACAATGTGTGTTCAGGAACAACAATCACATTGGATTGTAAAAAAGCCTATTTGGGAAAGGAAGAAAACTAGACATTATTTGTGTTCATGAGGAAATAACTGCAACTTCCTATCTGGTTTTACCACCGTTGATATCCACTGATCATAGGGATATAAAAAGTTAAATTGCTGCTAGATAATTCTGCCAAACTGAAATCTAAACCAATACACAGAAGATTAATAACTGACTATATGGAAGAAAAACAGTTACTATAAAAAAACTAATTGAACTGATATATTTAGTGGAAAAACGGCAGAAGAAATGTGACAAGTTTTGAAAGAGTAATTGCTTGAAAGCAAAAACATCAACAAAATGTTTAACATTGGGATCTAGGCTTACAAGGTCATACTCATCATCATTAAACCCCTTTTTCCCATTTTTCTATATGGGGTTGGGATGTCGCGTTAACTATCACTGTCTTTCTTGCTGCCATACTCCTGCCTTCTTCGACGCTCATGCCTAACTGTTGCAGATCTTCTCTCCCACAATCCATCCACCTCTTTGCTAGACATCCTTGTTTCCTCTTAACTTCTTCCTGACTGTCCCAAATTGTCTTCACCAGACTGTCTTCTGCTTTCCCACGTGTCCAAACCACCATAATCTGTTCTCTTTGATCTTTTCTGCAATCAGAGCTAGTTTGGCTTCTGCTCTTATGTCCTCATTTCTTCATCTGTCCCACAGTGTGCATCCTACCACCCTTCTCAGGGCACTTCATTTCCATCACCTCTAGCTTCCTCATATTCTCTGCCTTTACTGTCCAGGTTTCTGTACTATATAGTTGTACTGGTCGCACCACTGCCTTGTACACCTTACTTTTCAGCTTCTTTGGCATTCTTCTGTCATACACTACACCTAAGACTCTACGCCAGTTGTCTGCAGTCCCTATGATTCTAGCTTTGACCTCTTCATTCAGACTTTCCTTGTCCTCAACCGACCCTCCCAGATATTTGAAGCTATCAATCTATTCCACTATCTTCCCTTCTATCTCAGTTCTTAGCTTCTTCTGATTTCTCCAATTTGCTGTCATTCCCACTGTCTTATCTGTACTTAGCTTCACCCCATGAGCTTTCAGTTTTGCATTCCATCCCCCTATTCTTTGCTGAGGTTCTTGCTCAGAGTCTGCTTCTAATGCCACATCATCTACATACAGCAACTTCTTGTCGATCTGTCCCCTCTGACCTGTTTGCTGATATAGTCCATAACCAATATGGATGGCAGTGGGCTCAGAGTAGAGTTCTGGTACACACCCACTCCCACTGGGAACTCTTCTGTGAGACCAAACACTGTTCGTTCTTGAGTCATTGCGTCCTTGTACACAGCCTGCACTAATTCTAATAATGTTTCTGGCACTTCGAACCACTGCAGTACTGTCCAAATCCACTTTCTTGGGACCTTGTCATAGGCTTTCTTCAATTCTAGGAATGCCCAAATGGACTCTTTCTTCAGCTCTATCTTCTTCTCAACTATCTGTCTCACTGCAAACATTGAGTCAGTTGTGTTGCATCCTGATCTGAATCTGAACTGCTCATCCCCCATCATACTTTCTATTACTCTGCATATCCGTTTATCAGACACCACTTTCATGCAATGTGACAGGAGTTTGATGCCTCTGTACTGCCCATAGTTGTGGATATCCCCTTTTTCCTTGTACACTGACACAAGTATGCTTATTCTCCAGTCATCTGGGATATACCTTTCTCTCCACACTGCTAAGAGTACCCTCAGGACCATTTCTCCCGGGTCTATATCATATACTCGAAATTCCAAAATGTTGAACACCATATGTTCGAACTTGGAATTTTGAATATTGAAAACATCAAATGCTCAGAATAGCGAGAAACATACACACAACACAAGCACACCAAAATAAATAAACCACACACATACAGTTAACAAAACCCAACACCACACTAAATCACACATACATTACTAACTATCCACTTACCTTAACCAGCACCCTAACCCTAAGGTCTGTAACTATCGCACACAGGCCTCTGGCTGGCGAAGTTCGCAGATGACTGCAAACTAGGAGCCATAGACAAGTCCCCAAATGATGTGGACATCCTACAGAAGAGCCTCACTGAGACAGATGCCTGGTGTCAGAGCCATGGCCTCAAGCTCAATGCCAAAAAGTGCAGTGTCACCCCCTTTGGTAAAAACTCTGTACCCATGAACTACCACATAGGGAGCAATCTACTTAACACCGAATGCGTGATAAGAGACCTTGGGACCCAGGTGGACAGTAGTCTCTCCTTTGATAGTCACATTGCCACAGTAGTCAGGAAGTCCTTCTACATGGCACACCTTATCATAAAAGGGTTCTCATCCAGGAAAAAAGAGGTCATTGTTCCACTCTACTCGTCACTCATTAGATCCATTATAGAGTACAACGTCCCTTTTGGAATGTACCTCACAAGACATCTGCAGCAGCTGGAAAGGCCACAGAAGTACCTCACAAAGGGGATTACTGGCCTCAAACAAATGCCCTACACTGACTGCCTCAAAAAACTCCAGCTTTACTCCGTAGCATATCGCCTACTCCGAGGTGATCTCTGCCCAACATATAAAGCTATGTCAAACCCAGAGCTGTTGAACATGCTACACCTAAAGAAATCCCAATCCCTCCAAGCTACACGCTCTAGGGACCTAAACCTTGTCAGCACAATAAACAGGACATGCTGGAGGGATAGATTCCTGTCCCAGAGACTTCCTATACTCTGGAACAAGCTACCCATCTATGTCAAGAAAAGTTCTTCATTAGCACTCTTCAAGAAAAATCTTGATGAGTGGATGGGAAATAGGAAATACCCCCCGGGGATCACTTCTGTGTCCCTGCTGGACAGTGGCACAGGAAAATAACTTTCTTGGGTGGCGTAAGCTATGGTACCTTGCTGGCTAGGCTTACGTAGGCCCTTGGGCCGATAGCCTAGTACCTACCTATGAACCTATACCCTATTAATCTATACACAAACAAACTAATTAATACACACACATACAATTAATAAAACACAACCCTACACTACACCATACATACATTATTAACTATCCACTTACCTTAACCCACACCCTAACCCTAAGGTCTGTAACTCTCGCACCACAGTGGAGGAAATAGCAAAGCCACGGAACGGGCCACCAAAATCTTGCCCTAGGTAAGATTTCGATGTTCTTTGCTTTGCTATTTTCACCATTCAATATTTTGGGTTCAATGTTTTCACGTTCGGCGTTTTCCCTCTTCGGAATTTTGATTTAGACCCATTTCTCCCATATCCTACTCATCATCTTTATCATATCTGCTGTGATCTCATCTGAGCCTACTGCTTTCCCTGACTTCATTTTCCTTAGTGTTATTCTTACTTCTTCTAGGGTGGGCTCCTCTTCTTCTCTCATTGTACACTGTGACTGAGGAAGTACAGCCTCTGTGGGGTTTTCTTCATTCAGAAGCTGCTGGAAGTGCTCCTTCTATCTCTCTTTGATGTCCTGTGGACTGGTGATCAGGTTGTTTCTGGTATCCCTTATGAAGGGTGTCTGACTATCTTCTCTATCTTTCTGTCTTTGCTTTTCAACCTGATGTAGTTTCTTTGTGCCACCCACTGAGTCACTTTCCAGAAGCCCTCTTCCTTGCTATTGTAACTCTTTTCTTAGGATCTTTGTTAACCAACCAGTATTCCTTCCTAGCGTGGTTGGTCTTTTCTATCTCCCAATTTTTTCTGCACTCCTTCTTTCTTATGATGACTTTCTAGACTTCTGCATTCCACTACCAACTTTCCTTATGTACCTTATTTCCATACCTGGTCAGCCACATATCAGCTCTGTAATCCTCACGCATGCTGTTTTGAGGTGCTACCATTCTTCTTCATCTTGGATTAGGCTGGGTCCTCAACCCACTTATAACTGGCAAATACCCATGCCCGTTTGTTGACATTAGTCAACATGACTGAATCATCTTGAGCCATATTTTACACCATCAAGTGGCTAGCTCTACCGTGACGTGCAGTCTGTGATCCGAGTTCTCCTAGCTAGAGGATACTGCTCACTACAGTAGATGCTCAAAATGGTTGGTCTATACAACTCTTCCCCTTATAGGGCACCATGTAAGTCTGTGCTGCTGCCCACAGCTTCATTCATTGTTGAGTTTTAGATGGAAATACTCAACATGTTTTTTTGGAGGTGGGAGGAACCCCAGAGAGACACAGAGAAAACATGCAAACTCCAAACAAGCATTGGCTGGAGGTCAGGATCAAACCTTGTACCTTGTGCATGGGAGGTGAACACCAACTGGTCTCCTCTATGTGTTGAAAGTTATAGATAGATAGTATGATGAGAGGTTAGGTTAGTAAAAATGTAAAGTATTTGTTAATATAGATCATACAGGTGAGGTGTATGGGCATAGCTATGAATTAGTGATAAATTCTTTGGGAGAGAACTTAAATACATGGAGCCTAGACATAGTTCTGACTGAATTTGGGATAGAGTTCCATTGTTTGGATATGCAGTGTGAGTATAAACTTTGCCACATACTTATTTGGTTTATGGATTTCACGCAGGTTTTTGTCTTGATACAACAGAGGGTGATTTGGGAGATGAGATAGAAGGGTAGGTAGAGAGGTTATAAATGTGTTTTATGGGTTAGGAAAAGCTGTGTTTAGGCTAGTTGATGTGGGAGTTCTAATCAGCTGAGACCACGGAATGAAGAGCAGTGATGTCCTTTATGTGGCAGGTTAGACACAAATTTAGCTGTAGTACTATAGCATTGCTCCAGCTGTAATTTAAGAGAGAGATCCAGATGTCACTCAAAACAGGTGAGCCATAGATAACACAGGGTAAAAGATAAGTGTTAGCTAGGGTGATTCTACTAGAAGGAGTAAGGAACCTTTTGCTCTGTATAGTAGTCCTAGCTTTTGCTGAGTTATTTTGATACAGTTTTGCATGTGAAGATCAAACTTTAAGTTGTCATCTATGGTGACTCCAATCAACTTGGTGCGGGTAAGTACTTCAGTAGCAGTATCGATTAAAGAGGTAATAATGAAGTTACTTTTAGCATTGACATGGGACTTTGGAAAAAAATAGCAGTAGTTATGTCTTTTGGGGATGAAGTAAAAGTTATTTTTGATATAGCCAGAGTTTGACTGAGCTGAAGGCATTTTGTGTCATGGATTGTAGTTGTAGAGGGCTGTCAGATGAGCAGATGAGAGCTGATGTCATCTGCACACTGAATAAGACAAGCTTGCTGAGAGGAGGTACACATGATATTAATGAACTTTTTAAAGAGCAGTAAACCAAGAATAGAACCTTCATGAACACCTGTTTTTACTAAGTGAAAAGGAGAGAAAGAAGGGAGACATTTGATAGATTGATATCTTTCACATAGGTAGACGAAGAACTATACAACAGTTAGTTTGGAAAGTCCCAGAGAGAACATTTGAATTAGAAGTTTCTCATGTGGCACTGTGTTAAAGGCTTTTAAGAGATGTACACAAACAGAATGGATAAACTTTCCTTGGTGTTTAGCCTTATTAATGGTGTTGAAAAAGTTGAGAAGATCTGTAGTGGTGCTGTGGCCTGTTTGGAAACCATGTTATGCTGGGGTTACAAAATCATTTTGCAAGAGCTACTGAAGGACTTCCTTATAAAAACACTCTTCCAGAATCTTAGAAAAGGGGAGACAAGACAGCTATTGTCTTAAAGTTAGAGACTTCAGAAGAGTTACCTCCTTTATGGATGGGGATAATGAAGATATTTTCCCACAGGTTAGGGACATAGGAGTCTTGAATAGATCTGTTAATGAGAACTGAGACTGGGTGTGCTATAGAGTCTGTAGCTAGCATATCCAACTTAGCAGGGAGATCATCAGCAGAAGGAGAACAGAGCTTGAGTTTTAGTAACTGTTTAACATATGATGTGGAAAAAGCTGGAGAATGAAGGCATGGATGTCAGGACTGGTAGAATTTTGAAGTAGAATAAATGGTTTGGGAGAGCTGAAGGCAAGATAAGCTATGATGTTGATGAAGAAAGTGTAACATTTGGTAGTTGTTTCTAAGAGAGATAAGCCTGGATAGCGATTTGGTGAGGAAGGAGAGCCAGGATGAAAAAATGTCTTAATTGAGCTCCAGAGTTTTTTTTGGATTTTTTTTTTTTTTTTTTTATGACTATCTTGTGGGTCAGAGTAATTTTTTTGTCTAGCTGAATTTGCTTCTTGCTGAGGTTGTGCAACTCCTTGTATAGATGTAAGTTTTGAAGGGTTTTATCTTTGTGCCACTTTTTCCATTCTTTGTCACATTTTTGCATGGAAATTATTGTAGAATGAGACACTCAGGGAGTTGGACTATATCAAGCATTGCATGGAATAAACTACAAAATCACATTAAAGCAAGCACTAGTTTAGAGATGTTTAAGAACAACCTGGATACTAATTATGGGAATAACTGTTTTGGCATATTGGCAGGCTAGAAGGGCATTATTACCCATGCCCAAAATACTTATATGAATGTATGCATGTAACCACAACTCTACATATTATATTACTAAATGCCATTTCCTTAACATAACAATTGTCTATTTGCCATGTGGCATTTTTTTCACTTATCACAAAAGGACACTTTGTTTTTTGTTTTTTTTTTTTTTTTGTTTTGGTTTTTGTTGTTTTCCCCTTGTGAATATTGTGCTTTTACAGATGTTTGTTTTTGATAAGGTATGTTATCAATATGCTTACATCTATGTAATGTGTATCAATGTAAGTACACACTGACTATAAACAATAGGTTCATATAGCACAGAAGTACATATGCCTTTATGCTGACAACTGAGAGATACCATACTGTAAAGATATCACTCATATATTCACTGTCTTCTATGCTCAATTTGTAGCAAAGAAAATATGTTCTGAATGTTTATGCGGATTGTGATTTCAAGAATATTGTATACATAGATATCCGTAAAGAATGTTTTGCAGTTTATGTTGGAAAGTCAAATAGAAATTTGAGAGAAAAAGTGATTATCTATCTGAAATAAAGCAAAGAGTTAGAGGGTCACACCAAAAAACCAATCAATCTGAGATAAAGAGAAAAAATATCTATGAATGCTCTGTATAAATATGAAGAGCATACTTTTCTGTTTGCTGTACTGCAGGCAGTACATGAGAATATAAGAAATGGTGATCTAGTAACATCAATAGAATTCAAGAAGTATACATGAATTAATATTTTAAGATCTGATAGGGAACATAGTTTAAATGATATCAATCATATAAAACCAGTCTTAAAGCTATGATAATTAAAAAATATAAAATATATTTTAAAATATCCATTACTTATTGGTTTAGTATTTGTAATAGCCTTGAGAAATGCATTTATATTAATTGATTTTAAGCCATGTGACTAAAGTGACCAATGAAGTGAGCCATTATGAATACATTAGCTTTTGTTCTGTTTTAATACTTGAGAACTAACTCTGTGTGAAAGCTTCTACCATTTATTTTAATAAAGTGACCCTTCTTGTTGTTCTAGTGCTAAGTGTGATTGTTTTGTTGGATATGGTTAAGCCCCAGATTACCTACAGAGTTGTACGTTCATCATGGACAGTGGCTTAAATGGACTATTTTCATTTACAGCATTACAACACATCAGTAAATAAAAAGTCCACTTTTTTGTATATATAAGAGTACTGCGGAAAGCTATCTAGCTAAGAAGACAAAAATGTATGCCAGGGATTTTACTTTCCTTTTTGAACTTCTCATTTACAGACATGCTAAGGAAGTTCACAGCTGCTTAAGTTTTAATAATAAAGACAGCACTACAATGAAAGAAAAAAATATACCAAAACCCTGGATCATTTTGCTGTAATTAAGATATCATTTAAATATATATTCTAAAAAATATGCAAGTGCTGTTTTCCAACATACTATACCACTCTGGATATGCAAATACTTTCAGAGATACCATTAGATCCAATACATACTTGCTTCATCTTCCATTTGTTTTTCTGAATTTCCAAGCCTGGACAGTTTTGAAAGCAGTCTAGCATTTTCAGCCTTCAGCTCTTTAACAATTTTCTCTGTTGGGCTCTCATTAACTATAGCTTTATTCCTTATTTTCTTTGCCCTGTCAAAAGCATACGTAAAACATAAAGTGAGATAACTCCTTTCATATTTACTGCAGTTTGTCTTCTTTAAAATGGAATCTCAATGTCGAATTGTTCAGAAAGTAAATTCAAATGGCATGTTAATACCCCTACTGTGAATTTTAAGCTATCAGTCATTGTTGGACCTTGGGTAAATTCTGAAGTCAGTGATTCCATAATCATATTTACCCATTTGTATTTAGCTCCCATATAACCATGAAACCAAATCTCAGATGACAAACAGATCATTTTCAGTCTCTGCAACATTCATTCAACAGCTACAGTGGATATAAAAAGTGTACACACCCCTGTTAAAATGCCAGGTTTTTGTGCTATAAAAAAATCAGACCACAATAAATCATTTCAAAACTTTTCCCACCTTTAATGTGACCTATAACCTGTACAATTCAATTGAAAAACAAACAAATCTGTTAGAGGAATAATATAAAAAATACAAAACTTACAATAAGCTGGTTGCATAAGCGTTCACACCTTTAAAATAATACTTTGTTGAAGCACCTTTTGATTTAATTACAACATTCAGTCTTCCTGGGTAGGAGTCTATCAGCATGGCACATCTTGACTTGGCAATATTTTCCCACTCTTCCTTGCAAAAGCACTCCAAATCTCTCAGATTGTGAGGGCATCTCTTGTGCACAGCCCTTTTCAGGCCACCCCACAAATTTTCTATTGGAAGTAGGTATAGGCTCTGGCTGGGCCATTCCAAAATTTTAATTTTCTTCTGGTAAAGCCATTCTTTTATTGATTTGGATGTATGCTTGGAGTCATTGTCATGTTGAAAGGTGAAATTCCTCTTCATCTTCATCTTTCAAGCAGACGCCTGAAGGTTTTGGGCCAAAAGTGACAGGTATTTGGAAGTGTTCATAATTCCCTCCACCTTGATTAAAGCCCCAATTCCAGCTGAAGAAAAGCAACCCAAAAGCATGATACTGCCACCACCATGCTTCACTGTGGGGATGGCTTTCTTTTGGTGATGCAAAGTGTTGTTTTTGTGACAAATGTACCTTTTGGAATTGTGGCTAAAAAGTTCAACCTTTGTCTCATCAGACCATAACACATTTTCCCACATGCTTTTGGGAGACTTGCTGTATTGTTTTGCAAATTTTAGCCTGGCCTGGATGTTTTTCTGTGTAAGAAAAAGCTTCCATCTTGCAACCCTACCCCATAGTTCAAACATATGGAGAATACAGGAGATTTTTGTCACATGTAGTACACAACCAGTACTTGCCAGAAATTCATGCAGCTCCTTCAGTGTTGCTGTAGGTCTCTTGGCACCCTACCTGACCAGTTTTCATCTTGTCTTTTCATCAATTCTGGAGGGACATCCAGTTCTTTGCAACATCACTGTTGTCCCATATTTTCTCCACTTTTTTATGACTGCCTTCAATGTGTTCCATGGTATATTCAATTCTGTGGAATTTTTTTTGTACCCTTCACCTGACTGATACCTTTCAACAATGAGATCCCTGTGATGCTTTGTATGCTCTCTGCGAACCATGGCTTTTGCTGTAGCAGGCAACTCAGTAAATGTCAGGAAAATCCTACTAGGACAGTTGAACTTTATTTTGGGTTAATCAGCATCATATTTAATTGATGGCAGATGTGTACCCAAGAAGACTGAATGCTGTAATTAAATCAAAAAGTGCTTCAACAAATTATTAGTTTAAGGGTGTGCACACTTATGCAACCAGATTATTGTACATTTTTTTATTTTTTATATTATTCATCTAACAGATTTGTTTGTTTTTCAATTGAATTATAGGTCACATTAAAGGTGGGAAAAGTTTTGAAATGATTTATTGTGGTCTCATTTTTTATATCACAAAAACCTGGCTTTTTAGTAGGGATGTGTACACATTTTATATTCAATGTATATGTATTACATTCACACAATTATGAAAAATAGTTTTGGCCAAAGGTGATAGCAGTAGATATGATGCATCTAGATAAACATATTTAAACTGATGAAAGTTAAAAGCTTATACTCTCCAAAGTTTAAGGTCAGCCTGTTGGCATAGTTTTGTGACCTTTGACTGAGGTTCACTAGGCAGACCCAAGTCAGCCAGCTAGCATAAGAGACTGAGGCAGAGTGTAGGTCTGTCCACTGTAGATGTGAACTTAAGTGGATGTGTGGGTACAGCAGCCTATGATGAATGTAACAGGTGTAGCATGAAACTGCCAAATATCTTGAAAATAAATGTGTGTTGTCTGAAGTGACATTCCGTCTCTTGACATTCCACTGGTGGCCCACAGGGATGTAGGATAGTTGTTCCCCATTCAGCCAACTTCTAGAAATGGTGGCCATCCCAAGTTCTTTAGGGGACTAAAATGACAGGTAAAATACTGATCAGGGTCAGTGGACCAGTAAGTTAAATGTCTGTGAAACTCAGGGAAACATTATAAATATGTAAGTTCCATAAATTAAATGGACTGGGTTTCATAGATAATTATTTTTGTCAGTGTACTCTTCTTTATAACCCTCCCACAATGAAGAGCATATGTAATATTTAAATCAAGGGCTAAAGGTGAAACTATGTTCATGTCATCTTAAAAATTATTTCACAAAGAAACAGTAGTTCCATTTGGGTCACAAGATAAACTTGTCCAGTTCTGAATAATAATAATAATAGTAACAGCCATGTTTATGAGCGCTCTTAAAAAGCTTCTCTTTAAAACTGGGAAAGCTAAGTGGCTACACCTATATATTTCAATGTATTTCTCTAGAAAAACTTTTTTGCTACTTTGTATTCTCCATCAGTTTTCCTGTATGCCTACTGCTTCTATAAAAGTGAAAAAAATATTTCAAGTGCTGTACAGAAAAGGATGTTACACAATGACTGCGTAATCAGATTCCTGAGCAGAATTGTTTAGGAAGTAATGTCTGAAGAAAGTATACATAAAAGATGTGATTCTTCAAGGCTTGAGGATTTGACAGCGTAGATAAAGTAGGGAGCAGTTCCAATGGAAGAAAAGAAGGAAAATGGAAGTAAACAAGCATTAATATAGATATGTGAATAGATAGTCAAGGGAATGAGGGTCTCTGTTTAAAGGCTGACGTCATTTTTAAAAGGAAAATTATGAAGCTGTAAGAAATACTTAAACACTTGGTATGAAAAGAAGAAAAGAAGCAGTGGATGAAAAGATAATATAAAGTGATGTTGGAGAAAGTGGTGGAGTACATTACATAATGTGACATCAGAGGGACACTGTGTGTCTTCTTAGTCTGGCCAGTGGACTGTACAAGATTTGAAATTGCAGTTCCCCGCCACCTGGATTTGCTTCAACTCTCAAAGGTTTGTCAGACCCTCACGAAAGACCCTTAGAGTTACACAATGCTATCCATTCAAGCAGCCTTTTTCAAGGATCTCTGTCTCTGTCTGTGATAAAATATTATCCCAAGCTGGGAATTCAACTGAGCTGTTTTAAGTTGCTTCTGATGGCCCTTCTCCTGTCCTTGTACCTAAGTTTTACCTCTGCATTTCCCTTGTAGGACTATCTGCATGCATACCATATCCCCATCACTCTGTTTCTGTTTCTATTGCTTTAAAGTCTAGTGTAAGGTCTCTAAAACTGATTATCCCAGATGTGGTATTCCTAGTGTGTGTGAGGCAGAGTCAGAGTAAAGCCTCCCTGTTGTTGGCATTTATGTTCAACTGTATAAAACTCAAGACTTTGCTGCTCCTGGTGATTTCTCTATTTGTACACTATGGTCCAACGTCAATGTAATTACCAAGTCCTTTTCAGGCACCATCAACTACCATATCATCAAGCTTAGCATCTCCTTGCTTGTATGCGAATTCTACATTATGTCCAGAATGTAGATTTGTATACATATCTGTACTGAACATAAACTGATGCATCTCTAGCCACCTGTAAAGAGCTGAACCATCAGTTTTTAGCTTTTTCTCCATCTAAGACTATGTCCATAATCTTTGTATTGTCTATAAATATGCCCATTCTATAAGGTATCCATAACTTATCCAAAACAAATATGTTGACAAGTGTGGACCCCAGCACTGACATTTGTAGCATTCCACTGGTCCCTTTCCTTGATCATCTCCCTGTGCGATAATCTTTTTAACCATTCCCAAACTTATTTTCTATGTTTCTTCTCTACTCCTATCTCTTACAAGTTATCGAGTAGTCTTTGATGTGATACTGAATTAAAGGCCTAAATGAAATTCAGGTAGATCACATCTAGTAGCACTCCCTTACCCAACTCTGGTGTTATCTGGTTATAAAACTGCAGAAGGTTTGATTGGCAGCAATTCTTTGCAATGAAACCATGATATTTTTTACATTCTGAAGGCAGTTATTCTTAGAAGGGCCTCAAGCCTTTGCTGTGGGTCTCCATCACTTTTATCACATCTTGCCTCTGTGCATACACATTTCTATTTTTCTGCCACCCACTACCATGTCTTCCTACCATTTGAACACTCTTTCACTAAAGTTCATTTCCTCTGTAAAGCAACACTGATACTTATTTGTTCTTTACTTGTCATTGTTTGGGCAGACACATATGAATTTTGTTTGCTCCCTCCAATTGTACCTATTCTCTAGTTTCTTTATTAGCCACACATACAACCACTTACATTCTACCTTTCATAGCTCCAACACTGCTGTATTTGTCCTTTGAACTTTTCATACTTTGCCTAAGATGAACTATATTATGATATAACCTAGCCAGCAGAAAGCATACTTTCACAACCTGAACTTCACCTTGAGATGGTGAGGACTAAATCTAGAATGCTCTTTCTTCTCATGCTTACACAACGTGAACATATCCTTTATGATCTAGAACGTCTATCCAGATCTTTTGCCTTTCTATCCTGGATAAAGGAACTGACACAGCTGTAAATGGGAGACTGAGAGCTCCCATCACCATCAGCCTTTTGTTTTGTCTCTGGCTTCTGAATCAGTCCACTAGATGACTGTTTGCCTGCTCCTCTGTCACATCTAATGGATACCATATTTCCCCATTTCTAGCCTGTAATTTGGTTACCATTCGTACTTCTTTCTTGTTCTTCCTGTCTCCATTGCTCCTCCTCCTCCTCCTTCTGATACCTCACATGATTTCTATCTCTTATACAAATGTTCACTTCTGTCCCTTCTACTATCTTTTTGCTATTTGTCATTCTTGGGAACATTAGAGCTTGGGACTACCATGTTCCAGGCCTTCTTTTCTCCATTAGACCTTGACAATTCCAGCAATGTGCACTTTGTCGGATGCCAGGAGAACCTTTAGTTTCCCCTAGAGTTTTTGTACTTTAGTCTTTAAGGGCTTAAAAATGACTATCTTTTTCTGTGCTTGAGTCTTTACAGGATATAATTTCCCTGTATAGTATTAAATAAGGCTATAAATGTCTGGAGAAAATCTGGACAGAACAAAAAGAAAATTTCTCTACCCGCTTATTCACTACCCCCACATGTTTGCCATACCTTTGCAATCTGTGTGTTTGTTTCTTGTCTGGAATATGTTTTTCTGATTATTACACTAAATTCCTCCCAAATTATTAACAAAATACAAGCCTTTATAAGCATCTTTTTCTTCATTCCTCTATCCCCCACATACATTAACTGTTACATCTCATTTCAAAAGCAAATTATTTAGCAGTTACTGCTTGCTCTGCATTGCTGCTTTCAACATCCACCTTTAAACAATTCTATGAACAATACTGTCCAGTCTCAGAAAACAGATTAATAATAAAAACTTCCCTATATAGCTTTTGTACAAAGGAAACCAACAGTCTAACTTTTAAAAGCCCTCTATTCATTCTTGACATTGGTGAAAAGATTTAAAGCAAGATTGTGTGAGGCAATTAGAATAATTCCCCCAAAACTTTACAAAACTAAGAGACACACTAAGTTCATAAAAACGCTTATTTCCATACCTTTTTTCATGGGTAAGGAGACGGTCTCCCTTCAGCATAAAGCTATCAGCCTGTACCTTACTGCAATAAATGTAAAAAGCAAACTACCGGAGTAACCCTAAACTTTCAACTATACAGTAGATAACACAATTGTGTGTGTGTGTGTGTGTGTGTGTGTGTGTGTGTGTGTGTGTGTGTGTGTGTGTGTGTGTGTGTGTGTGTGTGTGTGTGTGTGTTGTCTTTCGGCTTTTCCTGGTTAGGGGTTGCCACAGCGGAACTCCGGTCCACTAATGATTGGCAGTAGATTTTCACGAATGCCAAGGTGCCAGCTCGACGTTCAACCTTCAATGAAGGCACGCCCATTTATTCATGTCTTTCGAACGCCCACCCAACTGCGGGGAGGACATATTTATAAATTAAAAGTTACCAGTTTGAGATTCTTTGTTGTTTGTACTGAATAGCATAAACTGTGTTTTCTTGAAGTTCATACACAAGCCTCATTGTAGGAACCAGTGGTTAAGACTTTCAAGGTCACTGGAGGGAGTCTTCTTTATGACGCTTTGTGTGTGAGAAGCAAGTGTCAAATGGCCAAGCCATTTACATAGACTAGAAAGCTGATCTTGGGAAGGTAAAAACAGATGTCATGTGGGACTACTGATTTGACTGTTTGTGAAAGATATATGAATTATACTGCAAAAACTCTGAAAGTTCATTCCAGGTTTGTTTCAGCTAACAGAAGCTTATTCCACAAGAAGCTTTTCTTGTGACACCTGACTGAAGGTTTTCATAGTCAGTACATATCAATTTAATTGGCTCACCACAGCCCTCATGTTTATAAATGGGATCCACTGCTAGTCCGTGAAGCATCTGAGCACACACCACAGTTGCTTGGCAACATGTAATTGTAATTGGCAACCAAGTACATTTAGTGAAACATGTCAAGTTATAAACAAGTAAAGCAAATTACAATAGACTAAAAAAAGTATTATTGTAGAGGGGTATGAACACTGCATCCTCATGTGGGGAGCGTCACAACCCACACCCCCTCCTTTTACTTTACTATTCCTCACATGTGGGGGGAGTCACATCCCACACCCAGTCCTTTTACTTTACTATTCCTCATATTCAGGTTACCTTACAGAAAGAGTGATTATTAACAGGCAGTTAAAAACAATTTCACTCTTTCTCTAAGAGACTCCAAGATCAGAGTACTTAAAGCAAACTACACTGCAATCTTTAAGAATTATGAAATGAGTAGCAGCATCCCCCGTCTAATGCATAGGTGAACAAGGCAACCTCCTAGGATGTTTTTCATCTTGGGGCATTTTCTGACTTTTATTAATTTATTTTGGCTTAAATTATGAAAAGGCACCCCTGGATGAGCAGTAGAAAACCCTGCCCAAGTCTCACCCACACCCTCTTACATCATTGTCTACTGAAAATCATAACTCTAATGATATGACTATGCATTGCCTCTCACACAGAAGATAATAAGAAGTTATGTACCTACCATAACGTTCCATGTTAGTTGTCTTCTTCTCGCCTTCATTCTTGCTGGATGGGTTCAGAGCCGATCCTCGGCTCTGACTCGGCCTTCTACTAAACCTCGAGAGCTATTTACCGGCTCGAGGCCTCCCCATATCCCACAATGCTAGGCGTCAGATACCCAGATCTCATTTGGCAGAGCTAACACCATGGAAAAAAACAAATTTTTGGAGACCCCTGTCCAAACTACAAGGTTTACCTACAGTGCTAAAAACAGAGGAGGACATAACCTAGAAAAGAGTCAACCAGAGGAAGAAGGCCTCAAAAAGGATTCTTCTCGGTCTGTCCAGGCTAGGGGGATGGAGGGTGGGACACAAGAAAGAAGGCGAGAAGAAGACAACTAACATGGAACGTTAAGGTAGGCACATAACTTCTTAATGTTAAGTTGTCTATCTCGCCTTCATTCTTGCTGGATGGGACAGCATCCCTAGCACCTTAGCCCTGGGTGGCTCATCGGAACAGACTCTTGAGCACAGTGGAACCAAAATCAGCTCGACTCCTGGAGGCCATATCCAACTTCTAATGTGAAATGAAAGTATGAGGAGTGGCCCATGTGGCTGCAGCACAAATAGATTCCATTGGTACTCTTGCTTGAAAAGCTACCGACGTAGCTAATGCTCTGGTGGAATGAGCTTTTGGTTTTGTAGGGAGTTCTTTATGTCTCAGTTGATAAATCAAAGTAATAATAGAGGCCAACCACCTGGATAAGGTTACTTTAGAAACTGGCAGGCCCTGCTTGCCCTCAGCATAGGAAATGAAGAGTTGGTCCAATTTCCTTGTTTATTTAGTCCTATCCAAATAAAAACGTAATTGCCTGTAAACATCCAATTGGTGCAACTTTTGTTCAGCTCTGTTCGAAAAGTTGGGAAAAAAGACAGGTAGATCAATCGCCTGATTCAGGTTTGTCTCGGAAGGTATTTTGGGTAAAAAGGAAGGATTAGTCCTGAGTGAAACTCTATCCTTGTGAAACACAAGATAAGGAGGACGAATACAGAGGGCTTGAAGTTCCGACACTCTTCTAGCTGAGGTGATGGCTACTAAGAAGAGAGTCTTCCAGGAGAGGAATTTTAAGGAACAGGAGGCCGCAGGTTCAAAAGGAGGGAGAATCAAGGAAGTTAATATCAGGTTTAAATCCCACGGAGGCGGGGGATCTTTAATCAGGGGTCTAAGTAAAATAGTCCCTTTAAGAAAGGCTTTACAAAGTTTGTGGGACATGATGCTGGTTTCTGACAGGCCGGCATGGAAATTAGCGATAGCAGCCAACTGGACTCTAATGGTGGCAGATGAGGAACCTGCTCGAAAAAGTTCTGCCAAAAAATCTAGAACGTGATGGACAGGGGCTGTAAAAGGGTCTATATTTCTAGCCTCCACCCAGAAAGAGAAATGTTTCCACTTACTTGCATAAGTCTTCCTGGTAGTAGATTTGTGCGAAGAAAGGATGATTTCACGTACTGGCTGAGAAATATGTGGAAGCCTGGCTAAGGTTGGAAGTGGAGCAACCAAGCTGTGAGGTTGAGAGACTGAAGGGATTGGTGCAGCCCGCCCAATTGATGGACCAAGAGGTCTGGCACTGGGTCCAGATTCCAGGGCTGCTCCAGCAGGTGACGATGCAGGAATGGGAACCAAATTTGTCGAGGCCAGTAAGAGGCAATGAGGATCATCCTGGATCCCAATGCGGTCGCTTTCTAAATCAGTTTGGGAATTAAGGGAAAAGGTGGGAATGCATACAGAAGATCCCGGTGCCAATCGTGAACTACAGCATCTCTGGGGGAGTGGTCGGGGAGGGGGAAGAGAGTGAAGAAGTCATCGCACTTGCTGTTTAGAGGGGTTGAGAAAAGGTCGCAGCAAGGTTGACCCCATCTGCGGAAAATTTTGTCCGCTACTAACTGATTGAGAGACCACTCGTGAGGCATGAGAATAGCTCTGCTCAACCTGTCCGCTATGATGTTGGACTTCCCAGGGATGTGCGTTGCTATCAGAAACCGTTGAGAGGAGATCGCCCACTGCCAGAGTCTGAGTGCTTATCGACATAAGGGATAGGACCTGGTTCCGCCCTGCTTGTTGATGTACCACACTACAGACATATTGTCCGTCTGAATTGTAATAGTCCCGGTGGGTAGAGAGTCCTGAAGAGCTTGCAAAGCTAAAAGTACCGCTCTCATCTCCAAGACGTTTATGTGCAGGTGGTACTCTAGAGGTTGCCAAGTGCCCTGGACAGTCCCGATTAGGGAGGCATCCATTGTCACTGTGGCAACAGGAGGAGGAAGAACAAACGGTCTGCCTTGAAGTACTTGAGAGGAGACCATCCACCAAGAAAGGTGGTCTTTGCATGATTGGGTGATTATTATGTTGTGAGACATTGGAAGCTGTTGAAACAACCATTGGGTAAAAAGCATCCATTGAAGAATCCGCATGTGAAAACGACATCTGGGTATCTGATGCCTAGCATTGTGGGATATGGGGAGGCCTCGAGCCGGTAAATAGCTCTCGAGCTTTAGTAGAAGGCAGAGTCAGAGCCGAGGATCTGCTCTGAACCCATCCAGCAAGAATGTAGGCGCGATAGACAACTTAACATTGAATATTCATTAGATATTTCTTCACTCTCAAGTGTGGCAAGTGATCTTGCTCTTCCTTAACCCCTTTTCTTTCCCATAATGCATGCTAATAGTAAAACAAACCAAAATAGTCAAGCAGTTTCTGCTACTTGCATCCAGAAAAAAATAATGAAATTAATAAAATAAATAAATAGATCTTCCTACTGCAGGTAGAGGGGAAGAGATTTATATTGAAGTATCTTCCTTTCCATTATGAGATGATATTTTGCACTTAATTCTACATGGGTCTCTCAGTGCACACCTCTGCAGTAGTGTGAAGGGAGGGGACTACCAATTCCTCTTGGACTACAAAAGAAGACCCTGAACAAAGGCCTACAATTTAGCTACTTTTCTGGCTGTAGCTGGATAACTTTGAAGAATAGCATAAAACAAGCTCTGAGCCAAACATAAATGAGGGTGATTAGAGACAGGAAAGAAGCAGTCCTTTTACAGAAGGTATTGAAGATGACAGTGACTCACACAAATCCCATTATATGTCAATGGCATGGGAATTCACATTTACTTCCTTATGTCTGGCATGAGTCATACAAAGCATTATGGGAAAGAGAAAGGGTTGAGGAAGAACAAGATCACGTTGATACATCAAGCCCCATTGGTAGCCATGTTGTGGAAAACAGGTTAAAATTACAAATAAGGCACCTAGAGTGATTTTGAGGTGTTAAAATAAGTCAGGAAACAAAGAGTGAAGAAAACAGATTTTTTTTTTAGTTCTAGGGTGGAGTTTTCCTTTAACGAAACAAGACGGTTCCTCAATGATATTCAGTGTTGCATGGAACTTGTAAAGAAATACTAACCTAGCATAAATTTCTAGTGATGTTCTGGACTACAGGCAAACTGAAAAAATGCAGAGAAAACATTACGTTTCTCATCACAGCTCCCTAGTTTATTTTACACTAATGCAATACTCAGAAGTTACACTTCTTAAACCACATACAGCAAATCCCAGGACCCATTTACACACATTTAACTTTACCCTTCACCAAGCACGTCACTAATGTGGTGTATTTTTTTATTATTTAACATTTGTTTACCAGGAAAGTCTGACTTGGAATAAGTCAATTTTCAGCAGAGGCTCGGGGAAAAATACTCCAGACACATGTGTTTGTAATGTGGGAGGAAACAGGAGCACCCAGAGGAAACCCACACAAATGCCCAGAGGACATGCAGACTCCACACAGAAGGCACCCCAGCCGAGAATCAAACCAGAGAACCTCTTGCTGTGAGGTGACAACACAAACTGCTGTACCACTGCATCATTTTCTGAATAATTTTTTTCCTTGCCTCCCTAATTCTGAAGGTGAAGGAATGAGAGCTATGACACGATGTAGTTATTACTGTGTTATTCCTGGGAGGGCATTGTTTTTAAATCATTCATATTCACTGCAGGTCTTAATCAATCCAAGAATTATAGCAAAAACTATTGCTCAAGTAGGCTGCCTTTGCAGATGCTTTCTCCAATATTTTGTCTTTGTTCCTGAGTCTTTTGCTAAGAAGTTGAAAGAATAATTTATTTCATAAGAGTTGGGCCTCTCATATGTACACAGACAAATTATATAATTACTGAGATAGTCTATGGAGGAAAATGGCAAACTGCTTTAGCTTATTATTCTGGCTTTGGAGGATTGAAGGGTCTATATTGATTCATCGAAGTTTCAAAACTTCGAATCTGATATGATCAACACTATATTATTGAAGTTTTGAAACATCGAATGTTTTAACGGAAATCTCCGTAAGGGAAGATTTCCCTTTACTGCACTGTAATGCGATCTCAGAGTTGGTATATTTAAGTAGCGGGGGTGTGGGGGATGCAGGGGGGCTTGCCCCCCTGCTTGAAACGTTTAGGTAAGTTATTTTCTTGTTTTTTTTTTTTTTTTTTTTTTTTTTTTTTACATATTTGAAGTTTTAAAACATCAATGATATGAGGTCTCGACCATATCAGATTCGATATTTTAAAACTTCGATTATGTGATATAGACATGGATTGAAGAGATAAGTATAAAGCAACTTAGAATATTTTAATGTATGGCTACTATTTGTGTGGAATACATCTGAAAGTCATTACATGGCCAATTTTTTACCACAATGACGTGTCAAAGTGCATGGTCTTGGTTAACCACTTGGCTGTGACTTCTGTATGGAATCTGCATGCCCTCCCTCTGTCTGTGTGGATTTATCAAAGAAGTCTAGTTTTCTAGAACACCCTAAAGAAGTGGCATAGGTGAATTAGCATTACTTCTGTCTGCCTGTAGGTAAGCATGCAGTGTGTGTGTGTGTGTGTGTGTGTGTGTGTGTGTGTGTGTGTGTGTGTGTTGTGATAGACCTGGCTTGTCAGGATTAGTGTCAGTATATGTGGATTTATGTGAGAAATCAGTGTAGTGTGACACATCTGAATTTCAGTGTCAGTGTCAGTATGCACATGCACATATATGTGAGAAATTAGTTCAGCTTGGCATATAAAAAAAATGTATATATATATATATATATATATATATATATATATATGTATATACATACATACATACATACATACACACACACACACACACACACACACACACACATATATATATATATATATATATATATGTATAGTTCCCCTTCAGAAGATCGAATTACTGAAAACCCGAAATTCATAAGTTTGAAGCCAGAATCTCGAGTTTTCAGTAACTCGAAATTCTGCAGGGGAACAACAACAACTTAAAAACATTTTTCTAATGTTTTTGCAGGGGGGCAAGCCCCCTGCGCCCCCCCCACACACACACCCTTCTTAAATATACCAACTCCAAGATCACACTACAACAGGGATGAGGGAAATCTCCCGTTCCGCTCTGTATGCAGAAGCGCACAACAGGAAAATTTCCGTTCCTCCGCTATAGTGCGGTCACGGAGCTGATATATTTCTGAAAGGAGAGTGCTGGGGGACTCGGCCCCCTGCAAACATATAAGTTAACTTCTTTTTTTCTTTTCCCTTCTCTTCCCTTCACAATTTTGAGTTACTGAACACTCGAGATTCTCGGCTTGAGCTTATGAATTTCGAGCTTTCAGTAACTCGATCTTGAGAAGGGGAACAATATATATATATATATATATATATATATATATATATATATATATATATATCTACATGGTTCTCATTCACATTGCTGAAAGTGCAGCTCTCCGAACTACATTTTGCCTAGATCATAACTTTGAATTTACACTTCTCTGAAATGGCACTTTGCGATCACACTGCAGTATGTATGAACAAATATACTGTTGTCGATATAGTGCGATCTCGGGGTTAGTATATATAATTAGCATGTGGTGTGAGGGGTGCATGGGGACTTGCCGCCCTGCAAAAATTAGAGAAAATTAGTTAATGTGGTTTAACTGTTTTCCGTTTCGACAAAGTGCCAATTTGGAGAAGTGTAAATTCGGAGTTATGGTCTCGGCAAAGTGTGGTTCGGAGAACTGTACTATCAGCAATATGAATGTGATCTATATATATATATATATATATATATATATATTTTTTTTTTTTTTTTTGACATGCACAGTATTGTCGGGCACATGTATAGCTCTTCTGGTTAGCAGTACAAAACAAGTTTTTACCGTTTAAAAATAAGGCATAAAATGCATCATGGAACAAGCTTATAAGTGGATGTTGATAAAGGCCTAGTAGTGGTCTGTGCACTAAACCTAATCTAGTCTAAAACTATCCCTGCATAGAGGTGTGCACGGAATGTCACTATAGCTTGTTTGAAGGCAGTGGACAGTGTAACTATCACTTATTATAGTTTCCACAGAAACCTCAGAGTCATGTACAGAAAGTTTTGTACTTTGCCTTGAGCAGTGTGCTAAGGACTGGGGTACATTACTGTAATCATTGTATTTTTCCCTTTCCACACAATCAAACATCAGACATATGTAAAATTTGGTGGGGGGGTAAGGTTAGAGAGGCATGCTGTTATCTATGTCTGACATGAACAGCTTGGAATATATTCCTGTATTCTATTTGTTATTTTCAGTTTCATCCCAGTCTGACATTAAACTGTTATGCAGAAGGTAGCTGTCTTCATGATTGTGGCCTTTTCTGCTTTTTATTTTATTTTATTTTATTTTACATTTGGTAACTGGGAAAGTCCGATTGGACACAAGTCTTTTTTCAGCAGAGGTCCGGGGAGAAAAGCTCCAATTATAACACAGGTTAATAACACAACAACGACAAAAGATTCCATGACATTACTTGTGAACAGAGTGTAAAAATAAAGCTATGATTCTGCAATAGACAGCAGATCAGTAAAACCATACACACGGTAGTACAGTTTATACTCAGTTTTGATATAATGATACAATTCTATACTGTAAACATCAAACAGTACATCAGTAAAAACACTCAAAATGATATAATACTATGGTGTATGCAACCAATGTTGTGACTTGACAGGAGGAGAAGTGTGGAAAGAATAGAGAGTGACTTAAGAAGAGATAATAGAAAGAAGTCTCAACCTGATAATAAGGGAGGAGGGCTTTGTCTAGGGATGAGCCAGAATAGGCTGGAGTAGGATTAGCCTGGGGTGTCACAGTGGCACGCCCAATTAGTGTCGAGGTGTGTTTTTAGAGATTTCATGAACAGGGATAAGGATGTAGCACCTGGTATGTTAGTGGGCAGAGAGTTCCATTTCTTAGCAACACAGTTTGAGTAGAGGGAGGCCCCTGCAGAGTTGTTGGATTTAGTGACTTCAAGAAGAGATTTGTTGTTGGAGTGTAGAGCTCTAGTACTGGAGTAAGAATGTATTTGGTTTTGTAATTCATGGGTTTTCTCCGGGTAGTTTAATATCTTATAGGTTAGTGTGAGCTGATTGTACAGGAGGAGATGGGGAGGTTTTAGCCAGTTGGGTTGTTTAAGGGCTAGGCAGTGGTGTGTTTTGTAAGGGCTATTGGTGGCAAACCTTGCTCTTTTGTTATAGCAGGTGTTGAGTTTAGTTAGTTCTGATTTTCTCAGATTGGTGAGAATGGCTGGGGCATATAGAAGTTAAGATGGGTTTCTGCTGTTTTAGCTCTGGTGCTGTTTGTGAGGAATTGTTTATTTCTATATAGTCCTCCCAGTTTTTTTGTGTAATTTCTTTATGGTGAGTGAGATGTGGGTATAAAATCTCACGTTGCAGTGTATCTACATCTAGTAGCTTGGTGTGAGCGACTGGGGAGATGGTTGTTTTGTTGTTAGAAAAGATGGTAAATGAGGGTAGGGGTGTGGAGTGATTAGTAGGGAGGAAAATGAGAAGTTTGGTTTTATTTGGGTTAAGTATTAACTGGTAATTGGTGAGCCATTTTTCCACAGAGAGGAAAGAGGCTTGAGTTTGGTTTTGCAGTTCCTGGAGGGAAGTAGAAGAGCAGATATGTGTTGAGTCATCCGCATATTGGATGACTGAGGCTTCTGGAGTAAAGCTATGGAGGTTATCAGTGAAGATAGAAAGAGTAGAGGTCCAAGGATGGAGCCTTGGGGAACTCCTAAAGCGATAGGTAATAAAGGCGAGAGTTCTTGCCTCCACTGAACTGCTTGCTGCCTGCCTGTCAATTAGCTTTGGAACCAGGAAATGGAGGATGTTCCAAGATTTAGATCAGAGAGGGATTTAATCAGAATGTTATGATTGACCATATCAAATGCCTTGGAAAGATCAAGAAAGACAGCAGAGACATAGTTGCCATTATTTCGGTGGTTATTAACTATGTGAGTGAATGAAATAAGTGCAGTAGCGGTGCTGTGATGTGGTCTGAAGCCATGTTGAGTGTTTGTGAAAAGATTATTAGTGTTAAAGATAGTCCATGAGTTGTTTGTGTATGCACCTCTTCGATATTTTGGACAGAGGTGAGAGCATAGCTTGGGGTCAATAGCTGGTTAACTCTTTTGAGATGCCACCTTTGTGGAGAGGTATAATGTGTGACATTTTCCAGATTTCAGGAACTAAATTTTCAGATATTGAATGGTTGATGAGAATGGACACAGGATAGGCAATGGCATCGGCAGCTATTTTCAGGAATTCTGCTGGTAGTTTATCGGCTGCTAGGATGGTAGGTTTTAGTTTCTTAAGTAGCTTTTTAATAATGTCAGTAGAGACAGGTTGGAATGTTAAGCCTTCTGTATTGTCATAGTATTTGGGCATTTGGTTCAGGGATGGACAGGTTTGGGATTTAGCAAGAGCAAGAATGGATTCGGTGAAGAATTTGTTAAAAGTTGTGGCAATGTTGAGGGAAGTGTCAGTTGAGTTAGGGGTGGGAGTGCCTCATTTTCCAGGGAGGAGAATATTGTTAATAGCTGTCCATAATTCTTTGGGGTTATTTATGTATTTGGTTTGTATGTTATGGTAGTAGTTAATTGTATCTAGTTTTACACATTTCTTTGCTTTATTACGAAATTCTAGATATGCCTGCTTGTCTGTATGGGAACTAGTATTATGCCAGTGGGTCCATGCCTTGTCTCTGAATTTTGGAAGAGACCTAGTTTCTTTACTCATCCAGGGAGCATAGTTGGATTTTACTCTGATAGTTATGGATGCGGCTTGGGAGTTAAGGATATATAGGAAGGTAGAGTTGAAGTATTGTACAGCTTCATTAAGATTCAGGATTTTAAGGGGAGACCAGTTACAAGTCTGTAGTGCATTAATAAAGTTGGTTGAGTTTAATTTCTTCTTGTTTCTTATTCTCTGATAAGTGGTGGGCTTCTCTTGATATGCACAATGTCTTATTACAAAAGTTGGTAGGTGGTTGCTTAAGCTGTCAGGGAAGCAACCAGATTGACTGATAAGTTCAGGCCTGTTTGTCAGAAACCAGTCAAGTATTGACTGTCTTTTGGTGGATTTATCTATTCTAGTAGGAGACTGGATGAGTTGGGAAAAAACATGGAAGTTGGTGAAGTTGGTGGGAGAGTAAGAGTTACAAGTTAACCAATCGATGTTGAAGTCCTCCAAGATGATGGTTTCTTGATGTATGCTGTCAGAGACCCAATGAAGTAGGTCTCCAGAGTGGGAATGTTATTCCAAGGGGGTTAATAAATAGCAGTCGGTTATAATGACACTTTTCTTGGGGTTAAGTATTAGTTTTGCAATTAAAATTACTGCATTGGAGAAGTGTGGAATCTTCATATTTAAGTTTTCTATGTTTAGTTCATTTGGAAATAGTAAAGCTACCCCACCTCCTTTTTTGGAGGTACAATCATTCCGTAAGATATTATAGTCCAGTGGTAGAATTTTGTTATTGGTAGTGGTGGGTTTAAGCCAGGTTTCAGTTAGTAATACTAGGTCAGGTGAATATAAGGAAAGATTGGCATGAAGGTCGTGGACTTTATTGCTAATGCTTCTAACATTCATGTTTAATATGAGAAGGTCATTGGGTTTTCTGGGTAGGTGGAATGAGGTAAGAGATAGATTATAGTCATTTAAGAGGATGGTATTGACAGAAGGGTCTGGATTAGGATGGATGTCTCCACTTAGAGAGAGTGTGGCTGCAATATATACTTTGGTTCTTAAGAGGTTAGTGATGTACTTGTCATATTTAGAGGATAGTTTGTTGATATTGTGGGAGGGTATGGTGAGTTTAACAGTATAGGGGTGTATGTGTATGATAGATGGGGAGATGGGGAAATTAGGTGGTATAGATTTTGAGGTGTAAGTAGTAGAAGTAGCTTGGTATGGTACAGAATTGGGGTGTACGTTGTGATACCTGGTAGTGTGAGTAAGTAGTGTGAGAGTTGTTATTAGTATTGATGTTGTGTAAATATTCCTGTGTTGCATGATGTGATGGTATCAGTGTATGTGTGGATAGAGGTATGTGTGCTGTTAGTTTCATCCCAGTCTTTGGTTGGTGGGAGGCAGGCATTATTCAAAGACCTGATTTATGTTTCCTATCAAACATTTGTCTTCTCAGTTAATTTGGAACTGCTATTTTGTCAGATACAATTTATTTCTTCCTTGAAAGAAAAAAAAGACTGAATTTCTTGCATTGCTTGTGTTTATTGTTCATATTATCAATGAATCAAAAGGTTGGAAAATGGCTCCAAAATGCACCTGATACCATCTATAACTATATGCAGTCTCTGTTTATTGTGAACTACTCTTTTGTCAGACACAACTTATTTCTTCTTTGAAAGAAAAATAAAACTGAATTTCTTTCCTTATTCATGTTTTTTTTTTTTGTTCAGGCCATCACTAGATAAAAAGGGGTGGAAAACCTCCAAAGTGCATTTCAGAACTCCTACAAAAACATGTTTTTTGGGATCTAGTGTCCCCCAGACACCTGGCTTAATTCATTTTTTTCCTGTACAGTTAACACAATTCTGTCTGGTATAGACAGAGGCTATTAAAATATGTAAATAAAAGTTGAAGATCAAGACAAAATGTGATAAGAGGTACAGAAAATATGGATGAGGTAGGGAGGTCATGGTGGAGGGAACTGAGGGGGCTGGCACTAGACATTTGCATGTGGGGGGCATGGAACCCTCCACCTAGGGTGCAATTTCACCTAAGGCTGGCCCTGAGTAGCAGCACACAAGAAACTGACACCCCTAAGCTATTATTCTTGAACAACTGTATTGTAAGCTTCATTTGCTAGTGTGAGTACAGTATACTTATGAAAACTTTATTGTTGTTGTTGCTTCCACAGTAAGCCATCATCTTTCAAGTGTTGTTTTAGTTGATATGAAGCAGCTCTTTTCAGTACTTTGGAGAGCAATGTAATAATAACATAAGCTTCTGTGGCTTGACTTTGATTGATGGACCAGTCATGGGCAGAACTATTGTAGTTAAAGCTTTCCAAAGGAAAGTAACTTTGGCTAGAGACAGATGGATAATGTGGGTGAGTGATACAAATTAAAGTACTGCAGGAATTAATGAATTTAGAATGCAACCCATCAGAGTGTCTCTGCCATGAATGATCAAGAACTTTAGCCAGGGATTCATACAGGCCAAGACCGCAGGTCTAAAGGAAATATAAAGCAGGGAACCAGATTATTTGTTCAGTGCCGGTAGTGAGCCCATAGTGATACTAGTTTGGTGAGTGCAGCTCTCAAAGACATTTGCAAATTCTACATTGGTTTTATTACCTAATCTCTTACAGTTGCTCCCTAAGATATCTATATGTTATCAAAGACTTTCTCCTATCTGCATTGGCTTTTCTAAGAAATGCAGTTAGCCAAAAAACAGGTTGCAGTTTCAGTCTTTTGATAGTATAAGGCTACTAGCTATTCTTCAGGAATCGGGTAATGATTAGAAGGTATTACAATGCATTTTGTTAAGGCTATTTTGTCATGGAAGACCAGTCTGTAGTACCTAGCTATTAGTGGAAGAGACTCTTTCCTACGCTTAAAGGTTCTAAACCTGATTCTCGCTAAAGATGATTGTAATGATGAACCTGTCACTAAAGAGAGGAGTGTTCACTTGAGACTGAAGAATTTTCAGGAGTGTTTGTAATTGCGCAGTCTAGGATTGTGTGTCTTCCTATTAGGGAATTCATTCCAGCAGATTGTATTAACATCCATGAATGACTGCGCATGGCTAGTACATTAATATGGGAACACATTACATTGGTCCACTGTGAAGGAAAGCTTCAAATCATTAGTGTTTAATGGTTCTTGGATGGGATACAATAATATCATTAAGGCCACATGTACTTTCAGAATTAGTGGCTGGGGGGTTACACTAGTGCAATGACTAGATGAAAGTCTCATCTAAGTATACTGTTTCATAGTAGCTAGTAGCATTTGTCACTTAACTCGTAGTCCTTGCCTTTGGATTTTGTCAGACAAATACTGTGTAGTAATAATGTATGGACTGACATTTTTAAATTTCATCCAAGATTCTGTTGTACCTACAATGAAAGAAACTGTGAGCTGCAGACATACTTCACTTAAATATGTTTTTGCATTACCCCATGAAGGTAGCAAATTTTATCTCCTTGAGTTTATTAAACCCAAAAAAGGGCATAGCAAAATAAATTTAAAATGGGTGGCGAAAGCCAAGCACATTCTGGCTAGGCTTATAAATGCCCTAGGGCAGATACCCTAGTATGAACCTATGAACCTATGAGTACATGAAGGACTGGATTCCATTCCACACCTCTAGGTAGACTTTTTACAGACAGAAATGCTATAAGCCTGTGGGTACAACTTACTTATGGTAGAATAGAAATTGGCAGCGTATTCCACTTGCAGGATGTGCATGATATTAGCATAGCTGTTACATTTAAATTATATTTGGGTGGATAGGGTGCACAGGAACATTGGAACATAAGAACATACTATGCAAGTGATCACTGGGAACATAAGATGCCTTGGCATACACACCTTTAAGCAAACAAACTTACAATTAAAAGTTCTTGCCACACTTTTCAAGCACTTAATAGTGCTCACCTCCCAAATTGAGAAGCAAGGCCATACATGATAACCGTGGTGTAAATTTGGGTCTACCCATTCAGCCATTAAGACTAACTTTAAAGGCAGCCAAAACACTTTGTTTGACATGTAGTGCTAACTTATTCCATAGGCTAGGAATACAGTCAGTTAAGGGCCCATCTCTACAGAAAGTCTTGTTTACTTGGTATAGATTTAAGTCCTTAGTGCAGGTGTTTGTAGAGCCACTGGTTTTGCAAAGAAATAGGATGTCAAATAGGACTGGGTCTTTCATAGCTCAAAAAGTGAGACATAAGTTACCTCTCAGCAACCTGTAGGCTACTGACTATAATGACAGTCTTTGAAATCTATTAGAGTAGTTGAAGGATTTAAGGCCTTTAATTGTCTTGGTTAGAAATCTTTTGGGCATTTCCAGTTGAGCGATATGCTTGAATTCATGCATACTAAAGAGGGCACTGTATTCATTGGTGGGTCTGATAAGAGAAGAGTACAGCGGTAGCATGGCTGCTTTAGATCTTGAGGATATTCCCTTGGAAATTAACTGGACCAGACAGAAGTATTTCTTGACTATAGTGAAAACAAGATGATGGAATGAAAGAAAGCTATCCACATAAGTACTTAGGTCTTTTATGACTGTATCTGACTGAAGAGGAATACTGTTTATAACGGGTGTATATTAGAACATCGAAGTTTCAGAACTTTGAATGTTCTAATATCGACCCCTATTCAGCAAAAGCTGAAAACATCGAACATACAGAACAGCTAATGTTTTCCTAGGGAAAAAATTTGCTGTTACAGAACACATACACAAGCACACCAAACAAACAGCAATCCACACGCATACACCTAAAATCTTACGCCTAACCCTACACTAAACTCTACACACACCACTAACTATCCACTTACCTTAACCCAAACCCTAACCCTATGGTTTGTCACTATCGCACACGAACCTCACCCTCTCCCTAACCCTAACTCACCTACCTCACCCTACCCCTCACATCCACACAATCGCACACTTACCTGACCCACACCTTAACTCACCTAACCCGCCCTAACCCTCACGTCCACACAATCGCACACATACCTAACCCGCACCCTAACCCTAACTCACCTAACCTTCCCTAACCCTCATGTCCACACAATCACACACATACCTAACCCGCACCCTAACCCTAACTAACCTAACCCACACTCAATTGCACACTTACCTGAACCTGACCCATAACTTTCCACCACAGCGTTGAAAATACCGAAGTAACAGAAACAGACAACCAAATTCTTTCCCTAGGAAAAAATTTGGTTTTCTGTTGCCTCGATATTTTCAGCTTTCGCTGAATAGGGGTCGATATTAGAACATTCGAAGTTTTGAAACTTCAATGTTCTAATATAGACCTGTTTATAACATATGAGGTGGGAACAGCCTTTGTACGCAATGATACTTTTTTTTACATTTTTCTCATTTAGTTTGAGACCACTTTTGATAAACCATGCAAGCGCATATTTTAACCACTGGTGGTGCTGTTTTGTATCAGAGGATGAGTAGATAATAATGCCCAATTTGCAGTCAGCAGCAAACTTGGTCAACCACACTTCTGGGATATTGACTTGAATGTCTGCAAAATAAATGTCAAACAGGAGAAGGCCAAGAACTGATCCCTGTGACACCCCACTACTTACAAATTTGCATTCAGAGAGGGAAACAGTAACTTGCCAGTTAACAATCTAGTAGATAACGTAGTAGTTGAAATTAACCTTGCCTAATTTTTCAAAAGTATCAGCTTGGGGATAGTGTCAAAAGGCTTGGCAAGGTTGAGATAAGCAATGTGCATAAAATGACCACTAGCCACAACTCTTGTAACCTTTTTAAAGAAGCTTACTAGATTCAGGAGACAGGACCTGCCCTTCACAAAACCAAACTGATTTGGGATCTAGAGCAGTTAAGTTGCCTATGTCTGTAGAAATGAGTTCTGTTATGGAATGTTCCAAGGCTTTTCATATAAGGCTGGTAAGGTTGTGGGTCTATAATTAACCAGGTCTGTAGATGGGCCAAACTTGTGTAGAAGAGTTGCAATGGCTGTTCTCTGACCATCAGGAGAAATCCCTGGCCTGTACATAGACTGAGATTTAACATTTTCAGCAGAGGCTTAGATAGTACATACTAAGCACTGATGAGAATGCAGCCCATTACATTGTCTGGTCCCATGAAAGTATTATTTTTAGCCTTTTGTGGGGCTTCTAAGACTTTTTCCAAGGTGATTACAGGGGAAACTAAATTCCCAGATAGTGGAGGCAACAATGTGGTTAGGAAAGGTAAAGTTAGTGCTAAATCTTTCTGCTAATATATTAGCTATATCCTTGGCTCGGTACAGTGTTGGGCATTAGTCCTTAATTTTCTGAAATGACCAAAGAAAGATTTATTTATTATTTATTTAACATTTGTTAACCAGGTTAGTCTGACTGGGCAAGTAGCCCTTTTTCAGCAGAGACCTGAGGAGAAAAGCTCCATAACAGTAATAGTATTAGAAACAAATAAACATTATAAATGGGATTATACATAAGTTGAGAGAAATACAACTGACAATATACATTAAGAAAATAGAAACAAACAATCATTGTACAGAGGATTATACATAAACTAAAATAAGTATAAGTGACAATATACACTAAGAAAAATAACATTTACAATATGTCTAAGAGTGAGATGAGACAACATGCTAATGGACTACAATATACATAACTAGGAAAGGTATCATTAGTAATATGTGCAGAAATGAAACGAGTCAGCAGGCAAGAAACATGTCTGTAAATTCAATATCATACATTTCAAAGTAGCATACAGTATGAGACTTTTAAGACTGACACAAATCAAAACAAGTTAGTATCACAATATTGGAAGAGTAAAGGTAGATACGATGTTGGATCATTACAAGAGCAAGTCCAAGACAAATGGAGAGTATCCTTTAGTGTAGTTTTGAAAGAGATTGGGTTAGAGATTTGTCTAACACTGAGAGGAAGCTTATTCCAAGCGTTAGCCACAGAGTAGCTGTACAGGAATTTACCAATGTTTTTATGGGGCATATACACTTGTGGAAGGTGTTGTTGGCTACTGTGGAGAGTGTGTTTGGGAGTGTGAGGCTGGATGATGGTGGACAGAGAGGTGCAGGTGGTGGGATCACCTAGGAAGCAAGAGAGGAGTATTTAGCTACCTTTGAAAAAATAGAGAGGGATAGATATAAGGGCTTACAGATGACGTTAGAAGAGTGACAGAGTACACAGGAAAGCACCCTCTAAGAAGCAAATGGTGTAAGCTGACTAAAGATGTGCTTAGAGGCAGTTTCTGTGAAAGACTGAAAGACATCAACATACCAGGCTGATTACTGATTAGCCCTTGACAAGGTCAATCAGACTCCTTACAGAAGCTATTCATTGTCAGCCTCCAAACAATCTTTGTGCCAGACAAATGGAGGACAGCAACTGTCATCCCATGCACAAAGGTGGGGTATTGGCAGACAGAAAATTATAGACCCTTAAGTCTGTCTAGACTCATGTGTAAAGCTATGTGAAGGATCATTATAGAATGAATAAATAGGGGCATAGGTAACCTATACATTCTCAACCTAAACCAGCTTGGATTTGTTAAGGACAGAACCTACCTACTTAACCTAGCTGACTTCTTCAAGAAGGTTACTGAAGCAAAGGATGAGGCAAATCAGTAAACACTGTATATCTAGACTTTGTAGTGAAGTTCAGTATCATTCCATATTCAGGTATCACAGATAAACTTTACCAGCTAAATGTTAATTCCTATTTAACTTATTGTATAGTTAATTGTCTCAGCTATAGAACACAGGAAATTAGACCCACCCCTACACACATTTAAAATACCCCTGATTGCACCTTATACAAAACTGTTTTACAGTATAGCACACATTTCATATATCATGAAATGTTTTATACAAATACTAATAAGAACAAAATTGTTTAACTCACTGTTACTTTTTTCCTTTAGTAAACATTAATGACAAAGTGGGGTATTAGTTTTATAGCCCATCCACAAGTTTAATAAAGTCAACAACATTCCAATCTTTCTCAGACACTTTATCTTGCTAAACCATATTTCACAAATATAATCAATGCTTTATATTCTCCCATCTTTTCAATAATTTCAGTTTTGCTGGTTTTCCTCATGATCGTCTCCATCTCCCAAAACCAGAGTCTGGTTCAAGTCCAAGGTACTCCTGGTTCTTCTAGTCAACTAGTGTGTGTTTATTTGTCTTCCAAGCATTTTCATTTAGAACAATGAAAAAATGTAAATGGCACAGTCTTTCCATGAGCTTTATTGTCAGAGAAGGGAGAAGCAGAGTCCCCTTCTGCTTGCTGGCTCACTTTTTTGGATAAACATTTGTATTTCCTCCTTATCCTGTTCTGCATCCATAACTGTCTTTAATCCTTCAGGAAAAAAATATTCTGAAGACAGTTGACTACAGCAGCTTGAATCCTACATCTGCCTCTTGGCATTCCCTGATTGCTGGGATAAAATTCATTCTCGTCTGCCTGGTGTACAGTGAAAACTCATTTTCCATAAACACTCTGCTGTTCTCAAATGTTAATACTTTTCCTTTCTGCCACAGTTTTGCCAAGATCAACTCTTTCTAGTGATATGATTGCATATTCACTAATATATGTCTTGGCTGCTTTCTCATGGCCAGGTTTGAGGCATTAACAAATCCTTCTGTGGAACACCAATCCAGTGGCTTATTTGTACTTTTATAAAACTGATACAATCTTTTCCTTCCAGTTTCTCTGGTACAGCAAAAAAGCTCATGTTTTCTCTTTGCTGTCTTTTAACTCCACCATTTTTGAAACAGCTCTGCTTAAAAAGTCTCATACTCAGCCAGCCTCTTTTTTCACCATCTGAATTTTGTAGTTCTTATCATTTCATCTGTATAGCTAGTTAAAGCTTCTTCTGTTTTCCGTCCTTTTATTATTTGAGTGGCTACATTTCTTGAATGTTTCATTTATTTTAATCACCTTTACATTTGATTTTTTTCCTCTAAATTACTGGGAGCCAGCTGTTGTACCACAGTTGATGTTTGATCTGCTTTTTACTGAGCAACTGCAGTATTCTTCCCTGCCAGTGTTTTCTCTTCTTTCTATTTGACTTTTCTTTCAGGTTCTCCCAATTTCATCTTTACTGGCATTCATGCAGTGTACCAACAACTTAATTGTAAGTTGTTCTGCTGTACCATTAGAAAAAAATGAAAAAAAAAATCTCAAGAAGGATGGCTGACAATTTCTGCTTAAAGTTCAAAGAATGTAAGATGTTAGGACAAGTCAGACTCTCCCACTGATGGTAGGGAGGCTGATGAGAAATGCTTATTGAAAGGGTCTCATAAAATTTGTACAAGGGGGAAAAAAGAAGGATTTGACTCAGAAACTGGGACTAAGCAGCCCAGATAGCAGTCCTGAGACTGAATTAGTAAAGGAGTCTACAAAGTCTGATGTCAGATTCGGTTATCCATGGACCAATGTCTAACAGCAGGATACATTAAAACTGGTGAAAGCTTTACAAATAACAAGTGGTTTGCACAGAAACTTATGGATGATGGTCATATTATTGATCACTGAAAAACTGAGAAAATTGAATGCCCAGATGTAAAGGTTTCCTCTCTGGCTGATGCATGTGAAAATGAAGACAATGAAGTAAATAAAGCAGAATTCCCTGTGCAGAAGAAAACTATAATGAAAAATCCTAGCTGGGTGAGTAATAACCAAGAAATACAAACAGCAAAATGGTCTGAGATGGAACCTGCAGATGCTGCTGGCAGTGATCATAGGAAAATCCATCCACTAGATCCATCTGAGAAGGAATCCATTGCTAAGTGCATCACATGAGAATGGAAATTTGGGAACAGGTCATGCTCAGCTAGGACTGAGGCTCTGATCAGAGAGGTATGGGGAATCACAGATTCTGAGAAGCAGAAACATATGGGATTGTTTTTTGGATCTTTACATGTGGAACAATGACATTGTACTGAGGAGAACAGAATCAATGCATCATGGAACTGCATGTGCTCCATCTGACTTCTCAGATGACAGACTCTACAGGTTTGACATGAGAGAGGTATTTGGCAAAGAAGAGCTGAAAGACATGTGGTTGGGCTTGTGCTATGGAGATAAAAAGAGATGCAGCAGATATCTGAAACAGAATCACATAGGAAGCAAGACAAGAGTATTCAGCTACCTTTGAAAAAATAGAGAGGGATGGATATAAAGGCTTAAAGACGGCATTAGAAGAGTGGAAGAGTACACAGGAAAGCACCCTCTAAGAACCAAATGGTTTGAGCTGACTAAAGATGTGCTTAAAGGCAGTTTTTGTGAAAGACTGAAAGACATCAACATACCAGGCTGCTTACTGGTTAACCTTTCACAAGGTCTATCAGATTCCTTACAGAAGCTATTCATTGTCAGCCTCCAAACAATCATTGTGCCAGACAAATGGAGGATGGCAACTGTCATCTCTTGCACAAAGGTGGGGTATTGGCAGGCAGAAAATTATAGACCCTTAAGTCTGTCTAGACTCATGTGTAAAGCTATGTGACGGATCATTATGGAATGAATTAATAAGGACATAGGTAACCTATAAATTCCCAACCTAAACCAGCTTGGATTTGTTAAGGACATAACCTACATGCTTAACCTAGCTGACTTCTTCAAGAAGGTTAATGAAGCAAACGATGAAGCAAATCAGTAAACACTGTATATCTAGACCTTGTAGTGTAGTTCAATATCATTCCATACCAGCTAAATGTTAATCCCTATTTAACTCATTGTATAGTTAATTGTTTCAGCTATAGAACCCAGGAAATTAGGGTGGGTTTCTCTACCTCCTCCAAAAATACTATAGCTAGTGATAAACTTCAGGTTTCGGTCCTTGGGCCATTCCTCTTTGGAATTTACTTCTTGGAGGTCAAATCTACTGTGAAGGGTTTAAAGTTGACCAAGGGTGCAGATGACCACCACCACAAACTTATCAGAGGACATCAACATGCTTAAAACCTGAGCTTTGGCCGGCTAAGATACAGTTGTATTCAACTTTACGTATAAGAGAACTTAAGTACATTTTATCTGCACTTTTTTTCAAATAATACAGAATTTTTATTGATTTATTTGTGTTGCATTGAATATTAACTGAACTGGAAGTTTTGACTCTGTTTTTGCAGTTAGTGTTTGCTAGATTTTATTGCCTGTTAGAATCCTGCATAGACAGTAATTGCAGTCGGGGGTAGTCTCATTCATTGATATCCTGTTAATGCCTATTTAAGCGGTACATTTTGGAATATTTTCTGCTTAAAACCTGAGCTTTGGCCGGCTAAGATATAGCTGTATTCAACTGGACGTATAAGAGAATTTAAGTATCTTTTATCTACACGTTTTTCAAATAATAGAGCATTTTAATTGATTTATTTGTGTTGCATTGAATATTAACTGAACTGGAAGCTTTGACTCTGTTTTTTCAAATAGTGCTTGCTAGATTTTATTGCCTGTTAGAATCCTGCATAGACAGTAATTGCAGTTGGGGGTAGTCTCATTCATTGATATCATGTTAATGCCTATTTAAGTGGTAGATTTTGGAATATTTTTTGCTTAAAACCTAAGCTTTGACTGGCTAAGATATAGCTGTCTTCTACTGGACGTATAACAGAATTTAAGTACCTTTTATCTGCACTTTTTTAAATAATACAGCATTTTAATTGATTTATTTGTGTTGCATTGAATATTAACTGAACTGGAAATTTTGTCTCTGTTTTTTCAGTTAGTGTTTGCTAGATTTTATTGCCTGTTAGAATCCTGCATAAACAGTAACTGCAGTCAGGGGTAGTCTCATTCATTGATATGCTGTTAATGCCTATTTATGTGGTACATTTTGGAATATTTTCTGCTTAAAACCTGAGCTTTGGCCGGCCAAGATATAGCTGTATTCAACTGGATGTATAAGAGAATTTAAGCACCTTTTATCTGCACTTTTTTTCAAATAATACAGCATTTTAATTGATTTATTTGTGTTGCACTGAGTATTAACTGAACTTGAAGTTTTGACTCTTTTTTCCAGTTAGTGTTTGCTAGATTTTATTGCCTGTTAGAATCCTGCATAGACAGTAATTGCAGTCGGGGGTAGTCTCATTCATTGATATGCTGTTAATGCCTATTTACGTGGTACATTTTGGAATATGTTCTGCTTAAAACCTGAGCTTTGGCTGGCTAAGATATAGCTGTATTCAACTGGACGTATTAGAGAATTTAAGTACCTTTTATCTGCACTTTTTTAAAATAATACAGCATTTTAATTGATTTGTTTGTGTTGCATTGAATATTAACTGAACTGGAGGTTTTGACTCTGTTTTTTCAGTTAGTTCCCCACCCACCCTCTCTGGTTTTGTTTTGGTGTTAATCTTAGTGGTTTTGAGACTGGCCACCTTCCTTATAAATTTGTGCTTGGATACTCCTTCTGGGCCCATCTCATTTGCTCACTCAACTGAGTGCAGTGAGATAATATTCTGATTTCAGGCACTCCTACTGTGTACAAAGAGAGCATCTGGGAAAGAAAAAACAAATTTAAGCTTGTTTCCTGCCTTTCCTGTAAGTGGTCTAGACTGTTTGTAGGCTTCTGAGCCCCCAAGCCTTTCTGTGTTGGAGGGAAGCCTTCTAGCTTAATTTTTTGTTTCTTAGAACTAGCCACTTTTCTAGTTTCAGTACTCAAATCTGTTTCTTTGAACTCAGCACTTGTTCAGAACTCATTGTAAGCACTAAATAAGCTGCAAATTACTACAGCACTCAACTTTCCTCACTTGTCTAGAGGAAAGCAGTTTTTAGTACTTAATAAATAAGCACCTATCCAGGCATGTCTAAGGGTCAGCTCCGGGTGATTTCTCCTGTCTACCTGATGAATCTGGGCATCTTTGGGCAATGCAGCAATTCCTCATGTACACAGACAACCCTCTCCTCCTACCATCCAACACTACAACCTGTGAGAGATGCTCTTATATAGCCAAACTGGAAGCAAAGCTCTCTTTGCCCAAGACTGGACTAGACAGTCAAGAGGAGAAGGTAAACACTTGCACCACACCACACTCATCACATAGTCCCTCAAAACCTACACCACCAAAACACACACATAGAAACACAAAACACACACCTACATTCACCGAGGCTCTCAATAAAAATCTGCCCAAGCATCAGGGACCTCCAAAGCAGAAACGCAAGCAAACTCCACCCCCCAACACAACCCAAATGACACATATCCCACAAACTCAGTGTGCCACTCAACCACAACCCATAAGGCATAACAACGTACCCAACACTCTAGTCATAGGTGACTCTATAGTCAGGCACACTGATGTTCCACTCACCAGGCTAAACAAGGAGAAAGGTACTGTCAGCTGCCTGTCAGGTGCCAGTATCCACCATATAATGCACTCACTCAGGTCACTCCACAACAAGTACAAATATGACACTGTCATTTTCCACGTTGGTGTGAATGACCTGAGACATACCTCCCTGGACTACATGAAAGAGACACGGAGGAGCTCTCCGATATTGTAGCCCAGGAAGGTATGACCCTAGCCCTGAGTAGCATCCTGCCATCACCCAGAATGATACCACAGTACAAGGACAAAATGACTGACTTCATCAATTGGCTAAGCTTCTGGTGTCATTCTAAGGGGATCCAGTATTTGTCTGCCTGGGACAACATGATCGACAGACCACGATGCTTTGCCAGAGATGGCCTGCACCTGTCGCCCTTGGGATTCCGGATACTGGCAAAGGCTCTTGCCACCCGTATAGTGCCTTTTTTAGGCAAGGTTCAAATGACAAATTCACCACTGTAACAGGTACAAGCAAGCAAAATCTGAGGGTAATGCTACTCAATGCTAGAAGTCTAAACCTCAAAATGCACTCACTGGAGGCACTCCTTAAAATGAAGAACATCGACATCTGTGCAGTGACAGAGACCTGGTTCAAAGCTCCAGAGAGCACCCCTGTGTTACCAGGCTATAATTCATACCACACCTTTCGGCCACATAACCCAGAACTAAGCACTAAAGGTGGAGGCGTGTCCATATTCATTAAGGATATCCACACCTCCAGGCTAGTAGCACAGCATAATGCATCCGAGATTATCCAAGTGCAACTAACTCTGGGCAAGACTGCAATCCAAATTGTAGCTTGCTACAGACCCCTCACCATGCCCCAGGATTCCCACTCCTCATTTCTTGATACACTGGAAAGTATTAGGGTACAACCCAACACCCTAATAATGGGCAATTTCAACTACCCCACCATTAACTGGGAAAACTACTCATGTACCAACTCTTTTGCTAAACGTTTTCTGGAATTCAGAAATTCCAATGCCTTGGATCAACTTATTCACACCCCCACCAGGGGCAGCAATATCCTAGACCTGGTCATTACCAACATGGGCAAACAGTGTTCCACACCAACGGTCAATTCCTCGTTGGTCAGATCCGACCACAACCTAATCACCCTAGACATCCACATCCCACCCCCACCCCCAATTAGGGAAACCACCGTAAAAAACTTCTCCAAAGCCAACTTCACACTTCTTAAGACAGAAGTGGCAAACTTCATGACACCCATGCAGATGGACAATAGAGGTACAACTGCTGAATCCTACACAAATGCATATTGTAAGCGCTTACACGAGTGCATGGATCATGCTATCCCTAATAGAACCAAGATGCTATCCTCTAAATAAAGGAAGCCAATCTGGTGGTCCTCTGCCATAAACAAACTCTACAGCAGAAGAAAGAAACTGTTGCAAAAAAGAGTAAAATCCCATGACTGGAGGAACTCCCTGGTCACCCTCATAAGAAGCTGAGATCCCTCATAAAATCCTCCAAAGCTAGTTATGAAAGCAAAATTGCCACTGACTCTAAAGACAACCACAAAGCATTCTACAGCTATTTCAAGAATCTCAATGGCAACACTCAGATCTGCTCTGAGTTACAGCACAATGGCACTAAATATACAGAACCAACTGATAGGTTCATAGGTTCATAATAGGCTACCTGCCCTAGGGCATTTATAAGCCTAGCCAGAGTGTGTTTGGCTTTCGCCACCCATTTTAAATGAATTTTGCTATGCCCTTTTTCGAGGTTAGTATACTGTGCCTCTGTCTAACAGTGACACAGAAGTGATACCCGGGGTAAACCTACGATCTCCCATCCACTCATCAAGATTCCTCTTGAAGAGAGTCAATGAGGGACTCTGCCTAACCTGGACTGGGATTTTATTCCAGAGTGAAGGGAGCCTCTGGGTTATGAATCTGTCCCTCCAGCATGTCCTATTTATTTCAGTGCTGAGGTTCAAGTCTCTCGAGCGTAGTTCGATGGGATTTGGATTTTCTGAGGTGCAGCATGTCCATTAATTCCGGGTTGGACATGGCTTATATGTCAGGCACAGATCGCCTCTGAGCAGGCGGTATGCCACTGAGTAGAGCTGGAGTTTCTTTAACCAGGCAGCATATGGCATCTGTTTGAGCCCTTTGATCCTCTTGGTGAGGTACTTTTGGGGTCTTTCCAGTTGCTGCAGGTGTCTGGTAAGGTACATCCCAAAAGGGGCATTGTACTCAATTATGGGCCTGATGAGGGATGAGTAAAGAGGCACGATGACCTCCCCTGATCTAGATGTGAATCCCTTCATGATTAGGTGGGCTATATAAAATGTTTTTCTAACCACTTTGGCCATGTGGTTTTCAAATGAGAGATTGCTATCAACTTGGGTCCCCAGGTCCCTAATTACTTCTTCCATACTTAATGGATTACCAGCTATGTGGTAATTTGTGGGCACTTTGTTTTTGCCAAAGGGGATGACTATACACTTTTTGGCATTTAGCTTGAGGCCATGGCTCTGGCACCAGTTGTCTGTTTCTATGAGGCCCTTTTGTAGGATGCTTGTATCGGCTGGAGAGTCGATTATGCCGCCTAGTTTGCAATCATCTGTGAACTTGGTCAGCCACAGTCCTTCTGTGTTGGCCTGTACCTCCGAGAAATATATACCAAACAAGAGAGGTCCCAGGACTGAGCCTTGTGGGATGCCACTTGTAACTGGTTTGGAGTCTGACATGGCTCCAGCAATTCTAACCATGTGGGTTCTGTCCTTGAGCCAGTTTGCAACCTATCTAGTGACATAGGAGTTTATATTTAAGCTGGTGAGCTTATCTATAATGCCCGAGTGGGGTATTGTATCAAAGGCTTTTGCGAGGTCCATGTAGGCTGTGTGGACCACCTTCCCCTCGTCAATGGCATTGGTGACTGTTTCAAAGAAATCAACCAGGTTTAAGAGGCAGGATCTGCCCTTAACAAAGCTGAACTGGGTAGGATCCAGTGTCTGTAAGTCCCCAATATCTTTATTTATGAGGTCCATGATGATCCTTTCCATAGCTTTGCAGACCAAGCTAGTCAGGCTTATGGGGCGATAGTTTCCAGGATCCGTTGAGGCACCGCCTTTGTGGAGAGGGACCACTGTTGCTGTACGCCACTCTTTGGGTACATATCCTGTAGTAAGGCTGAGATTGAACAATAGTTTTATGTTTGGGTTTAGCTCTTCTTGGAGTTCATGTATGACGCAGCCCGGGACACCGTCTGGTCCCATTGATGCTGTGTTTTTTGCTTTGGAGAGGGCGGCTCTTACCTGAGCATCTGAGATGTCAGGGGGGCAGCACTCTGTTGGGATAGATATTTGCCCTTTTGGTGGGGAGAGGGGGGAGAAGTTTGCACTGAACCTGTCAGCTAGGATGTTGGCAATGTCTGTGGGTTCGGTGTATTTTGTCATTTTGGACTAATTCTGAGCATATCTGGGAATTCCCACCCAGGTTCCTAACATAACTAAAGAAAGCCTTGTGATTATCCTTAGTGTCCTGTGCAATTTTTCTCTCGAAGCTGGCCTTAGACGATTTTATGAGTGCCCGTAGTTTTTTGCTAATACTGATCAGAGATGCATTCCCTTTTTGGGATTTTGCTCTATCATGTAGTAGCTTCCTCCTTCTATTGTATAGTTTGTTTATGGCTGGGGTCCACCAGACAGGATGCCTGCCTTTGGAGGATTGGGTCTTGGTTTTATTTGGGATTGCATGATCCATGCATTCCTGAAGGTGTTCATATAATGTGTTTTTAAAGGATTCTGCAGTCTGGGCCATATTTTCCACTGGCCCGGGGGCTTTGAAGGATTCCACCTCGGTTTTGAGGAATGTGAATTTGCTTTAGAGAAGTTTTTCATTGTGGTTTTCTGGGCAGGGGGTGGGGTCGGGATGTGAATATCCAGTGAGATTAGTTTATGATCTGATCTTACCAGTGAGGGATACACTTCTGGTCTGGAGCATACAGCCCCCATGTTGGTGATGATCAGGTCCAATATGTTTTCCCCTCTTGTGGGAGTGGTAACAAGTTTTTCCATAGCATTTGAGTTTATAAATTCTAGGAACCTTTGGGCTAGGGTGTTGGAGCTAGAGTAATGCTCCCAGTCTATGTTTGGGTAGTTGAAGTCGCCCAGTATAATGGTGTTTGGAGAGACCTTCATATTTTACAGTCTTCTCAGGAAGGCCAAGTGGGGTTCCTGGGTTTGGGAGGGTGGTCTGTAGCAGGCTATAAACTGGAAGGCAGTTTTACCCACTGTTAGTTGCACATGGATAGTCTCTGATGCTTCGTGCTGTGCCACCAACCTGGATGTGTGGGTATCTTTGACTAATATTGATACTCCCCCTCCTTTCGTTGTTCGGTCTAAGTTTTGGGGCCGAAAAGCATGGTATGAGGTATAACCTGGTAGTGCTGAGGTGCCCTCGGGAGTCTTGAACCAGGTTTATGTTACTGCACAGGTATCGATGTTCTTCATGCTAAGGAGAGTTTCGAGTACATGCATCTTGAGGTTTAGACTTCTGGCGTTGAGTAGCATTACTCTTAGTTTCTTATCCCTTGTGATACCTATGGAGGTGGGTTTGTCTTTTGATCCTTGCCTAAAAAAGGCACTATGGAGGTGGCAAGAGCCTTTGTCAATATCCAAAAGCCCAGGGGTGATAGGTGCAAGCCGTCCCTAGTGAAGCATCGTGGCTTGTCGAGCATGTCAACCCAGGCTGACAGGCATTGGATCCCCTTTGAATGACACCAATACTTAAGCCAATTGTTGAAATTGATCATCTTGTCTTCATATTGTGGCATCATTCTTGTGAAGGTAAGATGCTACTCAAGGTCAGGGTCATACCGGCCTGGGCTACATGCTCAGAGAGCTCCTCTATGTCTCTTTTCATGTAGTCCAGGGAGGTATATCTCAGGTCATTCACACCAGCATGGACAATGACTGAGTCATATTTGTACTTGCCTTGGAGTGACCTGAGTGCTTGTGTTATGTGGTGGATCCTAGCGCCCGACAGGCAGCTCACTGTGACCTTCTCCTTGTTCAGCCTGGTGAGTGGGACGTCAGTGTGCCTGATGATAGAGTCACCTATTACAAGTGCATCAGGTGTGTTGTTTATCCTTAAGGGCTGTGACTGTTCGGCACACTGGCTTTGTGAGCTATGTGTTGCATGTGTTTTGTTTTGGGGTAGCGGTTGCTTGGGTGTCTGCTTTGGAGGTCTCTGCTGCTTAGGCAGATTTTTATTTAGAGCCTCCGAGTAAGTTTTTGTGTGTTTATGTGTTTGGTTTGCTGTCATGGTAGGTCTATGTGAGACTGGAATTGTAGTGAGTGTGGTTTCCTTCTCCTCCTGACTGGTTACGCCAGTACTGAGTTGAGAGAGCTTAGCCTCCAGTTTGGCTATATGGTTGCATCTCTCACATGTGTTGGAATTTGTTGGGTGGAGGAGAGGGTTGTCTGTGTACATGAGGCAGTTGTAACATTGCCTCAAGATTCCCATATTCACCAGCTGGACCGGAGAAGAGATTGACAACTGACCTTTGGGCATGCTAGAATAGTATTGGGAATTCCTTTATAATTGAAAAAAAGGGCAAATGGGGAACAAGGTACTCAGGGGGAGTTTGTGAGGGTGCAGTGCTTTTAATTTTTTAGTGTTGACTTATATAATTGCTTTAGTGGGCAAGTGACAGGCTTTAGAGTAGGAATAGGGTGTTTATTATGAGAACTAGATCAGTTCTAAGGGAAAAAGTGAAGAGCAGACTTTGTGGAGCCGAGAATGGTTTAAACCCAATTAAGCAGAGCTGCCTTATGCTGCGCTATGCGCAAAATCGCTCAAAGCCACGCCAAAGCGGGTTTTATACAGGGGGACTTGAAAAAGCTAGAAAGTGGCCCAAAACGGCCAATAGACTACCAGATTCTTGTCCTGGGAACACTCCTCCAGGGATAGGTAGGCTGCTCTAAGCTCTCCACTGCCACTGGTGAACAAAGAAGCCTCCCTTTATCCAAGAAAGGAAATGGGCAACACAAGAATTTCCCAAAAGTCCAGAATATAGCAAAGCCTGTATTTGGACTACTCTAGGTCAGGAAAGACAGGAAACAAGGATAATTTTTTTGTTTTTTTTTTCTTTTTTGCAACAAACAGCAGGAAAATGCAATACATATGTAACACAGGCTAGCGCACTTGAGTGTGTAGCCTCAACAGGTAAATGCAACAACCAGGACAAACTTTAAAAGTGCAGGTGCAAAAACAACTTTAAACAGTTTAAAACAGTTCAAGAAGCAGAAATACTTGCAGTTTAGCTAGATCGGATAGTCGCCCAGGTAGTAACAGGAAAAAAACATTTTTATCAGGTTAGCAGTCGCTCTTTTAGCCTCTCTGCTGCTAGCACCACTCTGCAGGACCACGAGGAACTTGGCTGAGTAGTAACAAGCGCAAAAACCACGCCAAAGCAGGTTTTATACAGGGGGACTTGAAAGAGCTAGAAACTGGCCCAAAACAGCCAATAGACTACCAGATTCATGTGCTGGGAACACTCCTCCAGGGATAGATAGGCTGCTCTAAGCTCCCCACTGCCACTGGTGAACAAAGAAGCCTCCCTTTATCCAAGAAAGGAAATAGGCAACACAGGAACTTTCCAAAAGTCCAGAATACAGCAAAGCCTGTATTTGGACTACTCTAGGTCAGGAAAGACGGGAAACAAGGATATATTTTTTTTTTTTTTTTCTTTTTTGCAACAAACAGCAGGAAAATGCAATAAATATGCACCACAGGCTAGTGCACTTGAGTGTGTAGCCTCAACAGGTAAATGCAACAAACAGGACAAACTTTAAAAGTGCAGGTGCAAAAACAACTTTAAACAGTTTAAAACAGTTCAAGAAGCAGAAATACTTGCAGTTTAGCTAGATCGGACAGTCGCCCAGGTAGTAGCAGGAAAAAACACTTTTATCAGGTTAGCAGTCGCTCTTTTAGCCTCTCTGCTGCTAGCACCACTCTGCAGGACCACGAGGAGCTTGGCTGAGTAGTAACAAGCGCAAAAAACGCGCCAAAGTGGGTTTTATACAGGGGGACTTGAAAGGGCTAGAAATTGGCCCAAAACGACCAATAGACTACCAGATTCTTGTGCTGGGAACACTCCTCCAGGGATAGATAGGCTGCTGTAAGCTCCCCGCTGCCACTGGTGAACAAAGAAGCCTCCCTTTATCCAAGAAAGGAAATGGGCAACACAGGAACTTTCCAAAAGTCCAGAATACAGCAAAGCCTGATATTGCCAACATCCTGGCAGATAGGTTCAGTGCTAACTTTACCCCCCTGTCACCCCCTAGAGGGTCCATCTCTATACCGGAAGAATGCAAAGTTCCTGTAATCACAGCTGCACAGGTAAAAAACACACTCTCCAAAGCCAAGAACACAGCATCCATGGGACCTGACAATATCCCAGGCTGCGTTCTACATGAACTACAGAATGAACTGGCACTCTACCTAAGTACCATGTTCAATCATAGCCTCACCTCAGGCTTTGTACCCACTGAATGGCGGACTGTGATGGTTATCCCACTCCACAAAGGGGGAGCCACAATGGACCCCGGGAACTACCGCCCCATTAGCCTGATGAGCCTGGTCTGCAAGGCCATGGAATGTATCATCATGGAACTCATAAACAAAGACATTGGTAATCTCCAAACTCTGGACCCTACCCAGTTCGGGTTTGTAAAAGGCAGATCATGTCTCCTAAACCTGATTGACTTCTTTGAAGCAGTCACCAAAGCCATAGATGAGGGTAAGGTGGTTCACACAGCTTATCTAGATCTCGCCAAGGCTTTCGACACAATCCCCCACAATGGAATTATAGATAAGCTCAATAAACTAGGTATAAATCCCTATGTCACAAGATGAGTTGCCAACTGGCTCATGGACAGAACCCACACTGTGAAAGTAGCAAACTCCAAATCCGACTTCAGACCAATGACAAGTGGAGTACCGCAGGGTTCAGTCCTGGGTCCTCTCCTGTTTGTTGTCTACTTCTCTGAAGTACAGGCTAACACAGAAGGTCTTTGGCTAACAAAGTATGCAGATGACTGCAAACTAGGAGCCATAATCAAAACTCCTAATGATGTGGACATACTACAAAAGGGCCTCACTGAGACAGATGCTTGGTGTCAAAGCCATGGCCTGAAGCACAATGCCAAAAAGTGTATTGTCATCCTCTTTGGTAAAAACTCTGTACCCATGAACTGCCACATAAGTGGTAGTCTAATTAACGCTGAAAGTGTGATAAGAGACCTTGGGACACAGGTGGACAGTAATCTCTCCTTTGATAATCACATCACCACAGTGGTCAAGAAATCCTTCTACGTGGCTCACCTCATCACACAAGGTTTCTCATCCAGAAAAAAGAGGTCCTTGCTCCCCTCTACTCATCACTCATTAGACCATTTATAGAGTACAACACCCATTTTGGTATGTACCTCACAAGACATCTACAACTGGAAAAGCCACATAAATACCTCACAAAGAGGATTACTGGCCTCAAACGGATGCCCTACACATACCGTTTCGAAAACCTCCAGCTTTACTCCGTCGCATATCGCCTACTCAGAGGCGATCTCTGCCTAACATACAAAGCTATGTCAAACCCAGAGCTGTTGGACATGCTCCACTTAAAGAAATCCCAATCCCTCCGAGCTACACGCTCTAGGGAACCTAAACCTTGTCACCACAATAAACAGAACATGCTGGAGGGATAGATTCCTGTCCCAGAGACTTCCCATACTCTGAAACAGACTACCTATCTATGTCAAACCGAGCTCCTCATTACCACTCTTCAAGAAAAATCTTGATGATTGGAAGGGAAATAGGAAATTCACCCCGGGGATCACTTCTGTGGCTCTGCTCAACAGGGGCACAAGAAAATAATTTTCTTGGGTGGTGAAAGCCAGGGTACCTTTTTGGCTAGGCTTATATAGGCCCTAGGGCTAATAGCCTAGTACCTACCTATAAACATCCTCACAGAGGGCCTTTCCCAAACCAATAGCAGGTGTCTAAACTATGAAGTAAAATTGAATGCCAAGAAAAGTATAATAGTATCCTTGGGAGGGATGAATTCTCTTGTATATATTACATTGCCAACACACCCTTTGAAACTTTTTCCATTAATTAGAGACATGGTATGCATACCTCTCAACTGTCCAGATTTTTGCCTCATATTTTTGGCCTATTACTCATAAAATGTATGGTTTTCTAGCAAATCACAGAGGACTGAAATAATTAAACAATGCCATTCATTTGAGTTTCAGACTTCATTTCCTTCAGAAAATGTATGCTAAGACAAATGCTGTTACTCTAGCAATTTTCCAAGTCTATAAGAACAATATTTATAATCTGTCTCTATTTTGGGGCCTTTGTCTCCTCCCCAGTATTTTAGGCTTTGTCCATGTTTCTTGTGCTAATAGTTTGAGAGGTATAGAGGTATGATATGTAATGTCCTAGTTGGGGGGGGGGGCAGGTTAGTCTATTAACTTGGTCAAGCTTGACCATGAAACTTGGTTAAATTAGGCAGAGCCTGAATCCTCTATACCATCTACCAGACTGTTGAAAGAATTGTAAGCTTCTGTGGAGACAACAGCCTGAATCCTCTACACCAACTTCTACAATGCTGACAGAATTGTGAGTTTGAGTTTTAGTACATTTTCAGGGAATTATGAGTTTCAGTGCACTTTCAAGGGAATCTGATTTTCAATGCATTTTCATGGAATTGTGAGTTTCAAGCAAAGACAGGTTTACTGTTGCTCATGCTGTCTGTTTTTAATGTGCAACTAACAGTTTTGTTTTTAACAAATGGCAGTCATTGTTTGTACTGTAGAATTTGAAAGCAGTATTAGTAGCATGATTGCCTTTGGTGCAGAAGACTGTGGACTCTATTCCTATACCATGTATATGGAGTGCTGATATTGCATTTTCCTTTTGATTGCAGATTACATGGTGCATTTTAAGGGAGGATAGGAGTTCTTCACTCCTGAGTGTCTTCCTTTGTATGAAATGCCTAGTAACCATAAACTTGTTGTTGGTTTGTCAGTCATTCCCTATTGCACCAGCTTACCAATTTTTTGTTAATGTAACACAGGCAATTAATTATTCAAGGGCAGCAGGTACTGAATTTGTATTTGTAGATGAAACACTGAAATGTAAAGTTGTTTGCCTGTAGCAACTTCTTCATTAGTTACAGACCTCTTTAAAGTGGAATTATTCTAATGACTATTTCTGCAGAGATTGTGCGCATTAATAGATAGTGGTGGATTCTAATGACAGAAGTTTGAGTGGCCTTTTATGATTAAAATGTTCTGAAATCTGCAGTTTTGTCATTATTGGGTCATGCATTTTGTTTCATTGCTTACTGGAAAAAATGTTAAAAAATTGAAAATGCACTGTAACAAGTCGTGCTGTGTTATGCAAGAAATATAATGCCAAAACTGCTAGAGCCACGGATGTCAGCAACAGTACTTTATTATTAAAATCCACAGGTTTACACTGACAACAAACCCAATACGCATATAAATCAGACCTTATATACAATTATTAAAATCCAATTACCCAATCAACACAACCTCCAAGTTAAGAGTTTAATTGTTAGTTAATATTGCCTGTTTATCCGTGAATTTTAAAACATTTCTTTCCTGATCCAACCTTTGTTACGTGGGCAAAATGGAAAGAGTTTTAAAAAGAAGGATATATGAACACAAATATGAGATATCTACAAAAAAAGAAACTAATGCTTTGTATAAACACACTTTAACTTGTCACAATGCTAAATTCCATTTCATGGTTTTAGAACAGGTTAAAAAAGACGTGAGAGGTGGACTATGGGAAGAAAAATTGGAATTTAGGGAGCTATGGTGGCAAATCTCCCTTGATGCAACTAATCCCCCTGGTCTTAATGATTTTATCTCCATCATGCCACTTTTAAAGTTAAAAGCAAGAAAAATATGAACATTTTAAGTGTATTTATTATTTTAACCAGCAGATGGCAGGCTATACTATATAAATTATTTTTTTTTAAAGTATTTCTTAAAAAAATATTTTATAATACCTAACATTGATTTTTATATATTCACTTTTACAATAACATCTATTGCTTTAAAGGTGTTTTTACACTATTCATTTGATTTATTCATGTAAACAGGTCTTTGTAATAACAAAAAGGTTGGATCAGGAAAGAAATGTTTTAAAATACACGGATAAACAGGCAATATTAACTAACAATTAAACTCTTAACTTGGAGGTTGTGTTGATTAGGTAATTGGTTTTTAATAATTGTATATAAGGTCTGATTTATATGTGTATTGGGTTTGTTGTCGGTGTAAACCTGTGGATTTTAATAATAAAGTACTGTTGCTGACATCTGTGGCTCTAGCAGTTTTGGCATTCTACTTCGTTTTTGTTTTTTTTTTGTGCCAATCATCCTTTTTGTATTCGTGGTGGTATATTTTTTGGATTTACTGCTATGGAGAGACCGGACCCTCCAGAAGGAAAAGGGGCGGATGACATTGGACAATCTAGAAAGTTAATTGGCCAACTCACTGAGCCGGTAGACCTGCTGACACCGTTAACCCAATCTTTGGTTGGACTATGTAATAATGGACGTGTTCACAATGCGGAAGTCCAGGAAGTGTTGAAAGGACTAGGCATTCATCATGAACAAAGGAAAAGCTTTAACGGATCGAAAGATCAAAACAAAGATGGCGAAGGCTCTTTTAATGCTGTGAATACGCCAGAAATTCTTTGTGAGGGTGGAATTATTAATGAGAGAAATACCGACACAAGAGGAACTATTCCAGCAGGTCAAAAAAATATCTTTTCCAACAGGATGGTTTCAGGTACTGTTTGCCATGATAATCAGACTAGTTTACAGTCCAAAGAAATTAAGGACTGATATTTGCAAAAGTACTCTTTTAAACAAAATGTTTCTAATGGGCAACCAGTGGTGGCTGATTCCTACAGAGTTAAATTGGACAATTTGTGCAAATTAATGTTAAAGTATCGGACATTAGAAATAGAAAATGAATACCTAAACGAGTGTGTTTGTAGGGGAATAGTCCCAAAGGGACTGAGGGTTTTTAAGTTTCCCAACAATGTGCTCGATGGGTCTGTTTTTTATAAAGAGTTAATAGAACTGTTTAACAATTGTGGGTTAGATATGTTAAGGCTCATGATTAAGGAAAACAGTAGGTTACAAGTTACTTTGCAGAAAGAAATAACTGAGTTGGATCATTGTATAAAAGAAGACCTGATTTTTACTATAAGAGAAGAGAAGGACAAATATTTTAAGATTAGGGGAGAGATTGATGAAAGATGTGGGGAAACTATTCAAAGAAAGTTTAAAAAGTTAGAACAAGATACAGAAGAATATAAAAATGGTACAGTATACCCCAAACCTCGAGCCCCTGTTTTTTTAAAACACCTTTATGGAAATAAAATGGTTAATGATAAACAGGGAAATCCTGAGGATGTTAATCACTTTCAGGAAGAAGGGTGTAGTTATGAAGAATTTCCTCCTCTTCGTAGATCAGAGAGGCTAATGAATAAACCAGGGTATCAAGAAAGAAATTTTATATGGAGAGGGGGGAGAAGGGGAAGGGGGACATTTTAAAGACCCCCCACCCAGTGATGACACAGTTATGATATTTCGGTAAATGGTGTCAAACATACTTTCAATCATTTTAGTATTTATAATTTTAGTGGTATTACAATTGAAAAAGAACATTTCAGCCTGCTTGCAAAAGGTTTTATATTCCCTACAAAACGGGAGACCTCACACAGTCAATATTAGATATAAAATTGTTTTTTAGAAAAATTAACTTAAATTTATTGTTAACACCTGAGGTGGATACCATGGATCAACAACTCAAGAGAAGAGCTATATTCAACCCACCGTTACATCCACAATTGAGTAATTTAGAAAAAACTATGGAAAAAGAATTAAGAAATAGATACAATAAGGTTGGATTCCAGCCTAATTTAACTAGGAAGGAAATTAATATTTTACAAACTTTGAGAGACAATCATAGGATTAGAATAATGAAACCTGACAAAGGGGGAGGAATAGTCGTCATGGATAATATACTGTACGAAGGGAAAAATGAATGAAATTTTATTTAATGAGGAAGGTTATACCAACGTGTCCATTAATGAAATTAATATTGCTTATAACAAAATTGTTATTTGTTTAAAAGATATGTTTTTTGAAGGGTTATTTGACAAAAAAAGTTTGATTTTTTTAAAAATTGATAAGCCTAGGGTCCCTTCTATCTTCAGAATTCCGAATATTCATAAAAGTGAGGTTGATCCCCCCCTAATACCCATTGTCTCAGCTTGTGGTTCCAAAACACATAGTTTGGCTAAGTTCGTAGATAGTAAATTGAAAAATTCCTGGACTAAGAAGGAATCAATATTAAAAGACTCTTGGGACCTTCTTGAAGTTATTAACAAGGAGGTTTTATGTGACAATTTATTGTGGATCTATTTTCAAGTATTCCTCACACAGAAGGAATGGAAATGTTTGAAGAGGCTGTATTTCAGGAATATACCTTAACCCATAATGACAAAATTGTATGTGTATCACTAATGGACTTGGTTCTTAAATACAATTTTTTTAACTTTTGTGGTGAATTTTACAAGCAAACTAAGGGTGTTGCTATGGGGGCTGCTTGTGCCCCCACTTATGCCAACCTAGTATTGGTTAGGTGGGAGGAGTTATTTGTTCTTGATTCCAGGTTTTGTTCTTGTTGGAGACTTTACCGAAGATTTTTGGATGATATAGTCATTTTATGGTCAGGGGGTATTGAGCAATTGGGGGAATTTAAAGTGTATTTTGGGGAAACAACTCAATTTTTAAAATTTACTTTTCATGTTTCCACTGAAAAGTTACAATTTTTGGATGTGTAAATTTATAGAAGAAATGATAGATTTGAATCCAAAATATACAGGAAACCCACCTTTTGTAACTCATTCTTACATTTTCAAAGTGCACACACTTATTATTGTAAAAAGAATATAGTGAAGGGACAGTATGTCCGAGGTAGTCGTATGACCACCTTAGAAGTCGATTTTAAGGAAGAATGTAACTTATTAAATAAAATGTTCTTGGAAAGAGGTTACCCCCAAGATTTCATTAATAAAATACATGAAGAAGTTTTGAATGGAAGAGAAAATAGATTCAAACCTATCCTTGATAATAGAAACCTAAATAAAATCATTGGTGGTTTGAAAGTACCAGATACTAATACCCCCACTCCCAAAGAGATGGATTACAGACATGCCTTAGTTCTTGAATACAATGCTTTCAACAACAATGTTAAAAAACAAGTTATTGAAAGAGAATGGACTAAATTTATTAGTTTAACTGATTTGGACCAGAAAATATTAAATAACAATGTTAAAGTAGTATATAAAAATTCACAATCATTCAAGAATATGTTGGAATATAAAGGCCCCCAAACATCTAATAAAACCAGGAAGGGTACCTTTAAATGTGGACACTGTGTGTATTGTAGTAATATAATAGATAAGGACAAAGTTTTTTTGGAAAGTAGACAGAGATGGATCACAAGCATAGATTATTACAATTGTGAAACTAAAGGTGTGGTATACCTAGGACTATGCTCAGAGTGTGATGCTCTTTACATGGGCAAAACGGAAAGAGTTTTAAAAAAAAGGATATATGAACACAAATATGAGATATCCACAAAAAAAGAAACTAATGCTTTGTATAAACACACCTTAACTTGTCACAATGCTAAAATCCATTTCATGGTTTTAGAACAGGTTAAAAAAGACGTGAGAGGTGGACTATGGGAAGAAAAATTGGAATTTAGGGAGCTATGGTGGCAAATCTCCCTTGATGCAACTAATCCTTCTGGTCTTAATGATTTTATCTCCATCATGCCACTTTTAAAGTTAAAAGCAAGAAAAATATGAACATTTTAAGTGTATTCATTATTTTAACCAGCAGATGGCAGGCTATATTATATAAATTATTTTTTTAAGTATTTTTTAAAAAAAATATTTTATAATACCTAACATTGATTTTTATATATTCACTTTTACAATAACATCTATTGCTTTAAAGGTGTTTTTACACTATTCATTTGATTATTTATTCATGTAAACAGGTCTTTGTAATAACAAAAAGGTTGGATCAGGAAAGAAATGTTTTAAAATCCACGGATAAACAGGCAATATTAACTAACAATTAAACTCTTAACTTGGAGGTTGTGTTGATTGGGTAATTGTTTTTTAATAATTGTATATAAGGTCTGATTTATATGTGTATTGGGTTTGTTGTCGGAGCAAACCTGTGGATTTTAATAATAAAGTACTGTTGCTGACATCCGTGGCTCTAGCAGTTTTGGCATTCTACTTCGTTTTTGTTTTTTTTTGTGCCAATCATCCTTTTTGTATTCGTGGTGGTATACAAGAAATATAATATATACAGTCTGGAAGGTGAATCAAAGAACACATACATATATGCATCGGCTTAAAACTGTGTGCAAGGAGCCTATGGTTTGAAAACAGCCCAAAGTTAAACTTAATTCTCCACGGGCAGATGCATTTTATTTGAATGTGGGTTTTAATGCAGTTTCAATGAATGTGAGTTTCAATGGCAGAAAAGTTTACTGCTCATGTTAAGTCTGTTTTCATTCTGAGACTGTATTGTTTGTTTAGCAAATGGTTATCAGTGTTTGTGCTGTTTTATTTCAATATCTGTAATCATTGTAGAAGTAAATAAGAAAACAGTATGCACACTGATAGGTTTGAACAGTGTTTATGGTAACTGAGGCAAAATAGTTAAGTAATGGAACTCTGGAATGGCCGGGAAGGGAGCGGCTGTGGGGTGGGGGTGCTGGGTTGCTGCAGGAGGGACTGCTCTGGTGGACCCCAATCTATTACCTTACCTAGGTCCTCAGTTAACCATGATCCGGCTCTGCATGAAGGTGTACACATCACTGTACCTTTATGAATGCTGTCACCATCTTATACTTACGAACTTATGAGCTTAAGAATTGTAGAATAAAACAGTTATTTGAGCTGGTGTGTACTTTTCTTTTGTTTGTTTATTATCATCCATTTCATTAAGGATCTAGGTACACTCTTCAGATGTCATGAATTATTTAAGATTTATATACATTCTGCCTGTGTTACCAGTTGAAGAAGCTAGTTCCCAATTAACTAACAGACAAAACATAGAATTACACGCACTATGCACATACAAAATATACAGGCACTTACCCTCAAAACAGCTCTGACCACTTAAACCAAACCCCTATGGGTTCCATTTGATCTAATTAAAATAAAAATAAAGTGAAGATGAAAAAATAAAATAAGACACAGGCTGCAGCCAGACAGAAAAATGGTATTTCCTGCAAAACAGACCAAATTCTGAGTATTTGCAAGGTTAAACTAAATAAAATATAACTACAGTATAACACCATAGCCATTAACAGCTATAAAAGATCAAATCAAAACATTACTTGGGAGTTATAAAAAATATATTATACAATGACGCCCCAGTAATATCCAAAAAGGAGCATGCTGATTGGTTAGCCCGAGTGTGCCTGTTGTAAATCCGAGAATATACCAATTAAAAAATTACAGTTGCCCAGACTTTTTTCCATTAGTATATCCCATAACATTTTTCTTTTTTTTTAAATAAGTTTACAAAATCGAAGACCTCAAATGAGGTCCACAGAGAAAAATAAGTGGATAATCAGGTATGTTCCGAAAAACTAAAGAGACATACCTGATTATCCTTTTATTTTCTCTGTCCCATCCCTCCTGAATGCTAAAAGTCTCCCGGTTTCTTTTCTTTTTTCATAATAATAATAAAAAAAAAAAAAAAGCACTGGAGGTCTTCCTTTATCCATTGCTTCCTTTACACAGTACTGATGTACTGTGTAAGTGTGGGAACGCAAGTCCCATACGCATGTGCAGTACATCAGGAAGGCCCTAGGATACCAGAGAAAATCCAGAAGGGCACCACGGAGGTTTTATACAAAGACATTATTTAAGAAAAGTAAGTATTTTTTGTTAAATAATGTCATTGTATAATATCAAGAATCGACTCTGTGGTGTGGTATATTGAAGATTTGCCCATGGCTGGCTTTATTTAATCACTCGGGTTTTGCCCTCATGATTAAACTACACTAACTGTGGGTAAATCTTCAATATACCACACCAACATCATCACTTATTGCTATATTAAAACCACTCATGAAGAAATCGATTCATCAAAACCTACAAGAAGCTGCATAAAGTCCTGTTCAGTAGGCAAAACAATTGTAGCAGTTCAGCAAAAGATTTTTTCCATGAACCTACAGTGACAAGATATTTCATTCATCATACACAAGACCCCCCCCCCCCCCACATATTCGGTATGCATCCTAACAATTTCTTTACCCTAATGGTTGATCCCCATAAAACAGTGTTATTAAAAACATACATCTGGTACAGTTTAGATAATTTTTGTTTAACCGCACACAGAAGTTTATATGCATGTTTTTTCTATCCCTCCTGGGTGGTGCCCTCGCTCATGTGTTTTTCCTAAACAACAAATGGTCCATTTATTCCCTTGGAGTGAAAGTCAAGCAAACCCAAAGTGATGTCAACATCCACAAGGAGGAACAGTTTTTTAAGCTCTGTGCATCTTCAGTGGTATCTAAGGATTTAGTATACAATGGGCATTTGTGATGCATGTCTGCATCTCCATGTATGATGTGATCAAGAAGCCCCACCCCCTTGAAGACAAGCACCTCTGTGTGAACCCCACTCTACACTGGGGATTCTGGCATGGAGACTGTGCTTCAAGAATACAGTATTTTTTCAAAGTGAGACAAGCAGGCTTAGGGACATCATTCCTCTCCTCCCTATACCAGTTACAAATATTGTCCAAGTCCCTAATTAGACTCGGGTTATCAGTATGGAAGTCAGGGCTTTTCTCCCTACAGCAACAAACATGCACATGCACACAAAGAATGGCATAGCTTTGCACATCATGCACCTTTGATATCACTATTGCCAACAGCTCAGTAGTGCAAATGCTGCTGGTTAGGACAGAGGTTAGTAGGGCCTGTGCCATAAGAAGAAGCTTACAAGAGCAAGCTACTAAAAATTAAACAAACATAAAGAGCAAAACTCCAGACTTGCACAAAAATCTGAATATTTCTGTATTCTTATATACACTAAATGAGGTACACAAGTTGTAATTCAGGATACCAATTTTGTAATCTAGTAACTGCTGTACATAACTGAAGTCTGTATCTTGTAAGGCCAAAGGGTATTAAATCTTCCCCTTCTATTTTTGTTTTATTGAAAGCCCTCAACCAAAAATAATGCACCACAATACACCTAAAAACCTATTAATGTCATACTAACTCACAAAACATATGTACATCTTCAAATATTGAAGTTTTACCTTCCTAACAGGAACAATTGTCCCAAACTGACAGCCACACTCTCAAACTTGGGTTAACCTAAAAGCAAGGTTATCAGTGCTAAGATGCATGATACAGCCTGTGCTTCTACTAAATGCTGTCTGGTTTTGTCTTATCTTTACTGCTCTCCCAGAATGAGAAAATGCTTGAATGCTTTCAGAAAACATTATCTCTTAGCCACTGAAAGAAAGCCATTAAAAGAAAGAAGTCCATCCATCCTCTACCCCTTTTTACCATTTGCACATGGGGTTGCGGTGTCACTTCAACAGTGACAATCATCTTGAGCCAAGGTTTACACCGCTAGGTGGCTAGCCCTTGCCATGGCAGTTCATCCGTACCACTCACTTCCACCTACAGGCAGTTTAGAGTGTCCAATCCACCTACTGCATGTCTTTGGAATGTGGGAGAAAAGAGGAGCACCTGGAGGAAACCCACATGACAGTAAGGAGGACATGTGGACTCTACACAGAAGGACCCCAGCTGAAAATCAAACTGGAGAACCTTTTGCTGTGAGGTAACAATGCTAACCGCTGCACTACTGCAGCAAACCATTAAAAGAAAGAAGTATTCTGTATTTATTGCTCTTTATCAGATTGTCTTCCTGGAGACAAAACAACCAGATGTAGAGTTCCTTCTACAAGTATTTATTTAATTATGTATTTATTTATTTGCTAGAGAAGAGCTTTATTATGTTCAATGTTCCCCTTCCACAACCACGTACAAATGTTGCCCAAGTCCCTATTTAGACTCAGTTTATCAGTATGGTAGCCAGGGCTTTTCCCCCCTATACCAACAGAGCTTTGTATACACTCATTCTGTCATCAACAGTTTATCTACATGCTTGGTATGCAGACAAAGCTTCTAAAATTCAATTAAACCCACCATATGTATAATACCTGTAAAAAAAATTAAAACAAAGTTTCACACACTCCACACACAAAACACAGACACAGAGAATCCTGAAAACACCATAGCCCACCAAAGACAACCCCATCCCAAGCATACAGTTATACTTTAAGAAAAAAATAAAGAAAATAAATATGTAAAACATATAAAATATAGACACATGGACTACATACATGTGCGCACACGAGCGTGTATATATATATATATATATATATATATATATATATATACACACACACACACACACACACACACACACACACACACACACACACACACACACACACACACACACACACACACACACACACACACACACACACACACACACACACACACACACACACACACAAAATAGAATTGCTCGCCTATAGCAACTCAACAGAAATGATTTTAAAATCATATTAGAATGAACAATGTTAAAATAAAAGAAAAAAAAATAAAAACACTAACCACAGCTAGCCAATTTGAAATGGCATTACTGGCAAACCAGACCCAGTTATGTCTAATCAAAAATTAACTATCTAAAAGTATGACTAAACCATAACTCTTAACATCTTAGTGCAGGAATTCTGGACAATGCCTAAAATAATGGGGGGCAAAGGCCCACAATAGAGACAGATTTTAAATATTGTTGTTACAAACTTAGAATGTTGCTAGAAAACAGGTTTCATGTTAGCATGCATTTTCTGAAGGATATAAAGTCTGAAACTCAGATGTGTGTCATTATTTAGTGACTTCAAACCTCAGTGATTAATCACAGATTTTATGGGGTAGAGAGCAAAAATATGAAGTCAAAATATGAATATTCTGCAAAAATCTGGACAGTTGAGCTGTATAACCTTACTACACTACTAAAACTAAAAATGAATATTACAAGAAGATTAAAAAATACATCAGAACTTGAACGCAACACACAGAACTAGAACATAAATCACAAGACATTCAATTCATATAAAATCTACGAAAATGGGCCATTGCCCTGCTAAGTAGAAACAGGCAGTAACAACAGCCCATTTATGAAAATGGGAAAACATTACTCAAGCATAAAAAGAAATCATGAAAAAAATAAATAAATAAAAAATGATGGAGGTCTGTTTTTTGTAGCATATTGAAAATCTTGTACTTCTAAATTTAGGAAATAGTACTGTTATTCATGAAACTGGTTCCTTAAATCTACAGTGCAAATCATTTCATATATTATACACCAGAACCTAATGTAGTCCATATTTATCACCACTATTTACATCATAAAGCCTTTATCATCACTCTTCCCACATCATCATAAATGCATCATTAGTCTGCCCCCATTATGTCCACATGGCAGATTTTTTCTAGTATACCATGCACTTCAAGATGAAAAACTATGTTTAGGGGTAGCATACATTAATAAGATGGAGCAATACATCTTCTTTTTTTGTTCATTTAACCAATTAAGTCCAACAATTACTTATTTTCATTGATGACCTGGGAGCACAATTTGGTTAGCAACCTGCTCTGAGTCAAATGGTAAGTAACAGGAGACTGACAGAATCAAACCCAGAGCTACTGGATATTGCTGTTTACTAGCTCATAGCCTTAACTCTCTGAACAGAACTAAAGCTGTAATTTCTAAGGTCAGACAATGATGGCAATTGAACACTATGGTTTTGAAAGAAGTTACAAATACACCATTTCTATTTGTGTGAGTAAACAACTATGCGTCAGACCAAAGAACACAACATTCATGTAATCACTACCAACATAGCATGAATAAATGGTGTGTGTACAACCTTGCAGCACCAAATTACACTGCTTAGTTCAGTGTCTAAAGGCCATTGGCTGAATGGTAGACTAGAAGAAAGTTGACAGAAGCATACAAGACCATATTTGAAAAAGTACATAAGGGGTAGAAAGCAGCTCCTTAGTGAAGCAATACCACTCCAATCCATGCACATGCATGTGTACACAGACACTCTCGCACACAGAAAATGGCATAGCTTTGCACATCATGCACATTTGATGTCACAATTGCCAACAGCTCATTAGTGCAGATGCTGCTGTTTCGGAGAGAGGTTACTGGGGCCTTTGCTGTAAGAAAAAGCTTACAAGAGCAAGCTACTAAGGAATTAAACAAACATGAAGAGCAAAACTCCAGATTTGCACAAAATTCTGAATATTTCTGTATTCTTATGTACATTAAATGAGGTACACAAGCTGTAATTCAAGATACCAATTTTGCAATCTAATGTACATAACTAAAGTCTGTATCTTGTAAGGCCAATATGATATATAATGCTTTTTTCTGAAACTCAGAGCAAATTACCTCAAATAATGTTAAGCTTGTTTGCTAGATGGTATATCAAAGTTTCAAAGAACTTTGGAATTTAATTACTTGGATTTTAGAATTGTCTTTTTTAAACAAGAAACACATGTATTCAATTATCACATATGACATAGGCAATCATGCATTTGTATAAATGAAAACAGACCATATTGTCATAATTTTAGTTGTAAACATTATACATCACAGCTCATATTTACATAATTGTAGCTGAAAGCATTATACATCACTTATAATCCATAATTGTAAAAACAAACAATAGCAGCAATTCCAAAACGCTCGCTGCTTCCTCTCACAAACAAACAGCCAAAAAGACTAAGCTGTTAAATAAAAGAATTTAATAGAAATACCAGTTGAGCGCTTTCACTCGACTAAAGCGAGCTTCTTCAGAACAATAATTAAAATGGTATACAGCTGTTAAATACAACTGTTGGCGCCAAAACAGTGTCGCATGTCAATTTAAAAAACAATTGAATCAATTAGAACAATATCAAATGTATATTCCAAATAAGAAAATATAAATATTGAATAAAAAATGCTGAGGAGACAAGAAAAAAAAATATAATAATAAATGCTGAGGAGACAAGAAAAAAAATAAACTGGTAAAATCACAGACTGAGTGACTTTTAACAGTCCAGCATAAGAAGAGGTTTGATGGAAAAATAGTCATTAATCCCTGGTGGTGTAAAAGCGTCTGTGAAAACTTGCCACCACAGTTCTCTATAGGCCAAAAAGTTTTTTTGATTGCCACCTCTAGGGTTCCTCTTAACTATCTCTAAGATAGCAAATTTAAACACATGTTCACTGCCAAATTCCATAACATGTCTTGACAAAGCGTTTTTAGTGTCCTGTTTCCTTACGCTGTAAAGATGTGTGTAAATTCGTTGTCTGAATTGTCTTTCAGTCTTTCCTATATAATAGGAATGACAAGCTGAACAAACTGCGATGTAAACAAGCATGGAAGACCTGCAATTACCCTTAACTGGATATATCCTGGTGTGGTTGTTGTTAAACAACATAAAGCTACTCAATTCACAAATGGTAGTGCATTGATTACAGGACCCACATTTAGCTGTGTGGGACCTTAAGTTTAAAAAATGAGTATTATCTCCTTCCAAGATGTTTTTTAGATTTCTACCCATTTTGTATACTATCATGGGTCTAGGGCCTACAATATCAGCAATATCCTGAGTACTAGTAAGAATGTACCAATTTTTAACTAAAATGTCTTTAATAATATGACTAAATGGTCCATATTCTAAAACACAGGCTCTCCTAAAAGACTTGTTGTCAACTGTTTTAGATAGCTCACCAGTCAAAAATTCAATAACATTGTCTGTTCCAGTGGTGAGAGTAGTCCCTGAAGCTGTGTTGTATTCTGACCCTAATAGGGGTAGATATTTCTTTCCCCACTGTTCAATAACATAATTAGCTATATCAGTCATCAATTCTGTATCATAACCCCTATCAGCAAAAAGGGTAGTAATATAATAAATTTCTTTTAACATGTCTTCATACGTAGAAGTCATCCTAATTGCCCTTATGCACTGACCTTTAAAAATATTCCTTTTCATTCTGGTGGGATGGTAGCTATTATAATCCAAATAGGAGTTGGTGAACGTGTTCTTTCTGTGTACAGAAGATTTGAAACCATTGCTGTTAGGAGCAATAAAAGTGTCTAAATAGGGTACACCATTAGTACTTGTAGTGGAGGTAAATTTGAGAAATTCACTGCTTTGATTCAAATAGCTCATAAATATTTCAAACTTACTACTGTCACCATTCCAAAGAATGTAAATATCATCCAAATAACGGGAGTAGTAAGCAATATTCTGATAGAATGTACAATCAAAAATAACATTAACCTCCCAATCAAGCATAACCAAGTTGGCAAACATGGGGGCACAAGCTGCCCCCATTGCCACTCCTTTGGTTTGCTTAAAAATTTCCCCCTCATAGTAGACAAAATTATTCTCCAATACAATGCTCATTAATTCAACCAATAGGGAAATTTTATCCCAACTAAATTTCGTGTACTTTCTAAGACTTCTTGAAAAAGCTTCCAAGCCTTCTTCCATAGGTATACTACTGAATAAATCTATCACATCTATCACATCTATCACATCTATAGAACTGAATAAAAGGCCCTTATTGTTCATATTCACCGGAAACTTTCTAAGAAATTCCCAAGAATCTTTTACAAGATGGTCAAGTTCAGTATAAATAAATTTTAAAGTGGTGTCAATAACAACACCTATAGGGAAAGTCTTAGACTTACTGCCCGAGATAATAGGGCGAAAAGCGGGGTGGAGATGGTCCTTATGAACTTTGGGGATACCAATAATAGTAGCTAGAATTGGTGATTCTACCTTCATAAATTCATAAAGCTCTTCAGAAATTCTTTGTTCCATGAAGTATTCCTCTAAGTACATATCAATCCTGCTATAGGCAATATGAACTTCATTTAAAGAGGAAACAACATAATTACCTGAATTATGTAGAATATTCTGAATATTAACTCCATAAGTAGTGGCATCAAAAACCACAATTCCTCCCCCTTTATCAGGTTTCATTATTCTAATACCTTTGTCTAATCTAAGATTGTTTAATGTCAGTAATTCTTCTTCTGTTAAGTTGGTGTTCACTTTATATTTTGTGTTGTGAACTTGCCTATTCAGTCTATAAATCTCAGTAGAAACCTTTTTGTCGAAGACCATAACAGTGGGATTACTGGGTGGAATGAACGTACTATTTTTCTTTAAAACAGTACTTTTACCAGGAACTTGTCCATCATTGTGACCAAACATAATAGAAAGATTAAGCTTCCTGATGTATTTCTTAAATTCAAAAATGTTATCAACTATTCGAAACCTAGGAGTTGGAATAAATTTCAGTCCTTTAGAAAAAAGGCTGAAGTGAGCTTTCTCCAGTTTCACACTACTGTAGTTAAAGATCTTAAAATTTTTTATATTCACTGATCACTTCATCCACCTGGACTATTTCCTGCTGTACTGTGGGTAAATTCTCCTCCGCTCCCCCCAAACTAGTGTCACAGGAGTTCAGTACTTTTTTCTCCATTTTGCTCCTTTTTTCCATCTCCCTTGAAACTGTTCTCTGGGTACTTGAAAAAAATCATGCTGATTTGCATTCATAGGTTCAGGATGTTCAAAATAATTGTCCTGAAGACCTGTATCAACCCTAGTTTTATCAGTATTAAAAGAAATTTATTATATTACTACCCTTTTTGCTGATAGGGGTTATGATACAGAATTGATGACTGATATAGCTAATTATGTTATTGAACAGTGGGGAAAGAAATATCTACCCCTATTAGGGTCAGAATACAACACAGCTTCAGGGACTACTCTCACCACTGGAACAGACAATGTTATTGAATTTTTGACTGGTGAGCTATCTAAAACAGTTGACAACAAGTCTTTTAGGAGAGCCTGTGTTTTAGAATATGGACCATTTAGTCATATTATTAAAGACATTTTAGTTAAAAATTGGTACATTCTTACTAGTACTCAGGATATTGCTGATATTGTAGGCCCTAGACCCATGATAGTATACAAAATGGGTAGAAATCTAAAAAACATCTTGGAAGGAGATAATACTCATTTTTTAAACTTAAGGTCCCACACAGCTAAATGTGGGTCCTGTAATCAATGCACTACCATTTGTGAATTGAGTAGCTTTATGTTGTTTAACAACAACCACACCAGGATATATCCAGTTAAGGGTAATTGCAGGTCTTCCATGCTTGTTTACATCGCAGTTTGTTCAGCTTGTCATTCCTATTATATAGGAAAGACTGAAAGACAATTCAGACAACGAATTTACACACATCTTTACAGCGTAAGGAAACAGGACACTAAAAACGCTTTGTCAAGACATGTTATGGAATTTGGCAGTGAACATGTGTTTAAATTTGCTATCTTAGAGATAGTTAAGAGGAACCCTAGAGGTGGCAATCAAAAAAACTTTTTGGCCTATAGAGAACTGTGGTGGCAAGTTTTCACAGACGCTTTTACACCACCAGGGATTAATGACTATTTTTCCATCAAACCTCTTCTTATGCTGGACTGTTAAAAGTCACTCAGTCTGTGATTTTACCAGTTTATTTTTTTTCTTGTCTCCTCAGCATTTATTATTATATTTTTTTTTCTTGTCTCCTCAGCATTTTTTATTCAATATTTATATTTTCTTATTTGGAATATACATTTGATATTGTTCTAATTGATTCAATTGTTTTTTAAATTGACATGCGACACTGTTTTGGCGCCAACAGTTGTATTTAACAGCTGTATACCATTTTAATTATTGTTCTGAAGAAGCTCGCTTTTGACGAGTGAAAGCGCTCAACTGGTATTTCTATTAAATGTTTTTTATTTAACAGCTTAGTCTTTTTGGCTGTTTATTTGTGAGAGGAAGCAGCGAGCGTTTTGGAATTGCTGCTATTGTTTGTTTTTACTTTGTGGATCCAATTCGCTATTTTCTGGTGTTGTTATGGATAATCCATAATTGTAGTTGAAAGCATTATACATCACTTATAATCCATAATTGTAGTTGAAAGCATTATACATCACTTATAATCTAACCAGTTACTGTCAGTCAAACATTACATATCTCGTTCAAATCCTCCCTTCTTTTAAACTTTGTTCCTCCTCTCCATGTATTGTTCCCACAATTCCCATTTTTCCTATGTAATTTGCTCCTATCCTTTTCTAAAGATCCCAGTTCCAGTTGTTTTATCTTGATTACTATATTCACTACTTCTAATATAGTTGGTTTAGACTTTGATTTCCATTTCCTAGTAATTGCTTTTTTTTTGGCAGCCACCATAATTAGACACAGCAAGGCCTTACTATGTCTAGGCAATTCCAATTCTGTATCATAGGACAAAAAATAATTTCCTTAGTTACACCAGTTTGTCCACCCAGTATCTCTGACAAAGCAGTCTGTAGGGAACCTTTAAAGTCTGCCAACTCATTATACTCCCAGAAGATATATTTCCAGTTACATCTTTCTTTCTTATCACACCTCCAATGTTTGCTGTTTATCTGAGGAAAAATTCTTTGGAATCTGCTTGGGATATAAAAATACCTATGTAAACACTTCCAAGCAAAGATCTTGAATCTTCTAGATTTGTTGCATATTTGGGAGACATTGAATTGTTTCTTTATGAATTGCTTATCTAATCTCTCTTCCCAATTTCCCAATCCTTTCTAACCTCCTCTGATTGATTCTTATAGTTATCAGGCAATATTTTGTCTACTCTACCAATTATTCATTTTTTAACAGCAGCTTCTGTTCTAGATTCTGCTAAAAACTCTACCAGTGCTGGTCTTTCACTTAGGATCCCCCTATTTATTTCGCTTTGCCTAAACTTTGATATCAATCTTTGATAGGGAAGGCAATCTTTATCCTGCAGTCCAAATAAATTCCTGGCCTTTTCCCATTCTATTACCTTTCCATCTCTAATTATTTGCTCCTAATACCTTGGTTCCTTTACCAGTTTTCTCAAATAAATTCCAGCCCCCTCTTGCCTATTGTCTGTATCCTAATTGCAGTCATCCCCATTGGCAGAATTTCCTTTCTCTGTTCCTGTGTTGGCTTAGTTCTTAGACTACTTTTTGCTACTTTATTAAAATAATATTCTGCATGGTTATTGTTATTTTCCATAGGGATCTACATCCAAAATCCCACCTTTCATTGTTTCTTGAGCTTCTCCCAGTTTCATCAGCATCCCTTTCAACTTTGAATTATAGGTTTCTGCTTCCGCTACATATAGGAGCCTTAACTGTGTAGCTCTGAAATACCCCATTCAAACTGAGTAATCCCAAACTGCCTTGTTCAATTGGAAGAATCAGCTTATCCCACTTGACTTTTGCTATTCCCCCTTCCAGATAACACCCTTCATCTCTTTATTAATTGTGATCCCCTACTTCTCCTCCAGCTGATAAAAATATGACTGTGTACAAAACTAAAAGGAATGAAAACATGTTAGCTGCTTGTGTCTTGCTATATATCCTTAGCTGCCACAGAAGAATACTTTTAATCCATAGTCCTAAGTACTTCATTTTATCATGCCCCCATAAAATGGACATTACTGGACCAATTTATGTGTGGATACATAATTTACAGCTATGGCCTTTGTTCTAGCTTTATTAATTTTGTATAATGAAAAGATCTGAAACTGCTTCAAAATGTTACACAATACTGAAATGTCCTTTTCTGTTTTATCAGCTGTAACTAGAGTCAGCTTTTCTTGACTGCCATACCAATTATATCCTTGAATTTCTGAGTCTCTTATTTTGTTTGCTAATGGTTCTAAATTTAGTGCAAATAACAAGGGGGAAAGAGGACACCCCTGGCTGGTTCTTCTAGTCAAACAGAAATTATCAAAGAGGAACCCACCCTCTTTAATTTTCACCTCTGATCCTTCATATATGCTTATAATCAACCTTATAATTTTATCAGGGAATAAAAATGCTTCCATTGCCCTGCTCATAAACTCCCTGCTTAATCTGTCAAATCCTGTCTCTGCTTACATTCATTTTCCCTCTGGATTATCAATGTTCTGTTAATGTTGTCAAATGTTTACCTTCCCTCCACAAAACCACATTGAGCCATGCCTATCAATTTTGATATCACCTTTACCATTCTTTTAGACATTATAGACATAAACACTTTATAATCATAGTAATCATGGTTTAGGATTGAAATAGGCCTGTATGAAGCTAGATCTGATGGGTTTTTACCCTCTTTTAGTATTACAGCCACCACCATCTCCTTCCAGTATGCTGATACTTCTCCTCCTCTTAAAATACTGTTAAACAAACCCTTCCAAAACTTTATCAGTTTTTCCCTCCTAGTTTCCAAGCTTCCACAAGAATACCATCTGTTCCTGGGGACTGATTGGTTATACATCACTATTTTTATCTTATCTCATTCTATCCTAACTATTAGTAATTGAGCATCATCTACCTCTAACCTTGGAATATTTCATTCTTCCATAAACATTTGTATTTGTACCTTTATCTTCATATGTCTCTGCTTTATACAGACTTTCAGAACGTTTCTGAAATATTTCTAGTACCTCAAAAGGATCTCTTATTATTTTCCTTGTTATAGGCTTCCTGAGCTTGGTGACATCCTTTTCTATTTTCTGTTGCCTGAGTTGATGCACTAAAGTTTTTTTTTACTCTGGCATTATTATCAAAAAAAAAAAAAAAACAGCTGCTTAACAGCAATCTTTCTAAACTCCTGCATATTATCAAGATAATTATTTATTTCCTATTTAGCATTCTGCAATTGCTGCTTTTCTTGTTCTGTGAGATTTTTCCTATTCTGCAATACTTTAACATGTCAGTCCCTCTAAATAATTTGTGCTGCTTCTTAATCATATATCTTTTCCTTTATTTCCAGCTTGTTTTCAAACTCCACTTTAATTTTATACTACTTCCTAGCTATAATTTCAAAAGAAATTTCTGTCTTCTCTAATAACTCTTGAATAATTTCCACTACCCATTTCTTAAATTCCTCTCTTTTCAACAGATAGTTGGGAAAGTGCCAGTGTCTCATTTTTATTTCATTACCCTGCATTTTTATTTTAGTTATTATTGGCACATGATCTTTAAATAGTTATTGAATGCATATCAAAACTTTCAATTAAATGCACATGTTCCTGTGAAATATAAGTTCTGTATGGCCTAGCCCAGTTTTTGTATCTTGGAGAATAACATGTAAATTCACTCCAAATCCTACTACTGAATTCACATCTTCCATGCCAAAAATGTTCATAAATTTCTTCACAAAAATCTACCCTCCTTTGTTATATTTTCCCTTCTGGGCCCCCAGACACATCTTTCCTGCTGCAAATAAAATTCCAGTCCTCACCTATAAGTAATATTAGTGGTGGCTTGTGCTATTAGACTGCAGGACTGCAGCCTCCCCCCCCCAGCTGTAAAAAGAAAAGAAAAACAAACCAAAAAAGTAATTAGCAAGTCCTGGAGCTCTACGCATGCATGCTTGGTATTCCTGACTCCACGCATGTGTGCAGGACTCCGGACTGGTTAAACAGCAGTACAGATTAAGAAAGAAGGCATCAGATTACAGATGCCCCAGAAGTCTATGTGGTTACAACTGCATAGACTGGAAGGGGATCGGACTGCAATGTCTGCAAGCTGGATAGCTGTAGCTGCTCTATTGGGACCGCAACGTGAACTGAATTTCAACAGAGCTTGTGAGGCAGGACTGGCTTGAATTTCAAGTGGAGCTTGAGAGGCAGGACTGACTTTTTTGCATGGCTGGGACTTTAAAGTTGCATTTCAGATGAAGCTGGAAGGGACAGACTCCAAGCTCATGTAGTGTGTGTGTGTGTGTGTGTGTGTGTGTGTGTGTGTGTGTGTGTGTGTGTGTGTGTGTGTGTGTGTGTGTGTGTGTGTGTGTGTGTATGTGAAATGCCCCCATTAAATATACCTGGTGGCTAGAGAGAATAACTCAGGCTCAAACCCTGTACCTTGGATGCAGGCAGCAAGAGCCTGAATTCCCTTTCCACCACCACTTGTGAAAATTATTCATATTTTTGCTCTGTTCTGTTCCTCATAAAATCTGTGATTTTCTGGACTTTGAATTCACTAAATAATGATAGACATTTGCATTTCAGACTTCATATTCTTCAGAAAGTACATGGTAACACAAAACCTTTTATTCTAGCACTTTTCTAAGTTTATAAGATAAATATTTGAACTGTGTCCTATTGTTGGGGCTGTATTCCCCCATTATTGGCTTTGTCCAGGTGTTTTGTGCTAAGAAGTTTAGAGCTATTGTGAGAACTGAATTCACTGAATATGTTTAGGGGCTGTATTCCCCCATTATTGGCTTTGGCCAGGTATTTTGTGCTAAGAAGTTGAGAGCTATGGTGAGAACTGAATTCACTAAATGATAGCCATTTAGGTTTCAGTCTTCCTGTCTTTCATGAAATAGCTGATGTGGCATAGTGGTATGTTGCTCTGACTGTAGTCTACAGGATCCTGTGTTCAAGACTTGGCCATGAAATGCATGGTAGTAACACAACATTTTATTCTAGCAACTTTCCAAGATTATACAAGCAATGTTTAAAATGTGTCCCTGGTTTTGGGGCTTTTGTCCCCCCCTAATAAATTTTGGCTTTTACCAGATTTCTTGTGCTGAAAAGTTGATAGATATAGTCGAGTGACAAGTGGATTTTCCAAGGAGCTGAGAGCTTCAGGAGAAGAGAAGTTTAGTGCTGCTTATGCTGAGTCAGCTTGCATTGTTAATAGCACAACAGAAAGGCTACTTGCTTTTGAAGCAGAAGGCTGTTGGTTCTACTCCCACAGTATATAGATGCATTACTGATACTGTACTGCATAGTACTTTTAAAGGGGGTGGATGCTACAGTCCTGAGAATGTCCTCTTTGGCAATATACCTAGTAACTATGAAAACAAAAAACACTGGTAGTACCAAAGTAAAACCCCCATGACTTTATTAACATAAACCATTAACTGACTAAGCGCTTTCACCCATGTAGGGCATCTTCAGACTCTGAAGATGCCCTACACAAGTGAAAGCGCTTAGTCATGGTTGTTTTACTTTGGTACTACCAGTGTTTTTGTTTTACTAGTTACTATTTTTCTTGTTGGACCTAGTAACTATGAACCTGTTATCAGTTTGCCATCCAGTCCCTATTGCAATATTACTAGCTTATCTTTTTTTTAAGGTAACATAGGCAATTTATTCCTCAAGGGCAACAGATACTTTATTTGTAGATGAAACAATGAAATATAAAGTTGTTTGCTAGCAGAAACCTCTTCATTAGTTACAGATCTCTTTAATGTGGAATTATTTAAATTACTTTTACTTCTGCAGAGATTGTACATATTTGCTGATACTGGTTCATAGGTTGGTACTAGGCTATCAGCCCTTGGGCCTATACAAGCCTAGCCATAACAATTCCTTAGCTATTTCTTCCCACACTATTTACTTCCCTGGACCCCTGTCTAGCAGGGTGACTGATGTGATCCCTGGGGTGAATTTTCTTTCTCCCATCCAATCATTAAGGTTCCTTTTGAAGAGGGCCAAAGAGGCACTCTGCTTGACATGTATGGGCAATCTATTCCGGAGTCTTGGGAGTCTCTGGGTCAGGAACCTATCCCTCCAGCATGTTTTGTTTATTGTGATGACAAGGTTTAGATCCCTGGAGCATGTGGCTCTGAGGGATTGAGATTTCTTCACGTGTAGCATGTCCAACAGCTCTGGGTTTGACATGGCCTTGTATGTTAAGCAGAGATTGCCTCTGAGTAGATGACATGCGACAGAGTATAGCTGGAGTATTTTAAGGTGGTCAGCATAGGGCATCTGCTTTAGGCCTGTGATTCTTTTAGTGAGGTATTTCTGCGGCCTTTCCAGTTGTTGCAGATGTCTTGAGAGGTACATACCAAACGGGGCATTGTATTCTATAATGGGTCTGAGGGATGAGTGCAGTGGGACAATGACCTCCTTTTGTCGGGATGAAAAGCCCTTAGTGATGAGGTATGCCACATAGAAGGATTTCCTGACTGTTGTGACGATGTGGTTATTGAAGGTGAGACCATTGTCCACCTGTGTCCCTAAGTCTCTTATCACACTTTCGGTGTTTAGTGTACTGCCACCTATATGGTAATTCACAGATACGTGTTTTTTCCTAAACGGGATAACTATACATTTCTTAGCATTGAGCTTGAGCCCATGGCTCTGGCACCAAGCATCTGTTTCTGCAAGGCCCTTTTGTAGAGTATCCACATCATTTGGGGATTCAATAATAGCTCCCAGTTTGCAGTCATCTGCGAACTTTGTTAGCCAGAGTCCCTTAGTGGTGGCCTGCACTTCAGAGAAGTAGATGCCAAACAAGAGCGGTCCCAGGACTGAACCCTGAGGTACTCCACTTGTCACTTGTCTGGAGCTGGATTTGGAGTCAGCTACTTTTACAGTGTGGGTTCTACCAGTAAGCTGGTTAGCAACCCATTGGGTGATATAAAGGATTAATGCCCAGCTTAGTAAGTTTATCTATGGTGGATTGTAGAAGTTTGAATAGACTTTTATGATGATGAACTAGGCAGTTTTGTCATTATTGGTGCATGCATTTTGTTTCATTCTTTACTGGAAAAATATGTTCAAAACAATAAATTTAAAACACCCTCTAACAACTGTACTATATTATAAAATATAATTTAATACAATCAGGAAGGTGTATCAAAGAATACATGTATGTTTTGTGTGCAAGAGGTCTATGATTTGAAAGCAGCCCAAAGTTAATCTTTATCTGCCACTGGCCAGATGTAGTTTCTTTGAATGTGGGTTTCAATGCTGTTTTAATGAATGTAAGTTTCGAGGGCAGAGAAGTTTTAATGCTAAGTCTATTTTCATTGTGAGACTGCATCGCTTTGTTTAGCAGATGTCTATTAGTGTTTGTGCTGTAAAATGTAAAATAAAACTTTTAAATGAAATCCAAGTCATCATAGAAGTAAAGCAGTATGCACATTACAGTGTTTATGGTAAATGGGGCAAAATAGCCAGGTAATGGGACTTTGGAATGGCTGCAGGGAGGAGGCCCCATTCGACCATGATTTTGTGAGGGGGAAAGGGCAGCAAACTCAAAGACTGAACTATACGTGTCAACTGTCCAGATTTTCATAGAATTAATAGATTTTTGCTTCTTATTTTTGGTTTGTTCCTCATAAAATTTGTGGTCTTCCGGCAAATAATTTAGGAATTAAGTCACTAAATAATGACAGACATTGAGTTTCAGACTTTATACCCTTCAGAAAAATGCATGCTAAAGCAAGACCTGTTATTCTATCAACTGTCTAAGTTTATACAAGAGCAATATTTAGTAATGTTTGTATATTCCCCCAATATATTTGGCCTTGTCCAGATTTCCTCCATTAAGAGGTTGAGAGGTACATGTAAATAAATCCCTTTATAGAATTAGGTATATCCAAACCTCTCAACTGTCCCCAATTGTGGCTCAAAATGTTGCTCTCCCCTTATAATCCCTCCAAAATATGGCAATTTTGGAAGAAAACATGGAGGGTTTACAATTAATAAATAATTGTAATGATCAGAATTATAGATTACTTTTATTTCAGAAATGCATGTAGATTCTCTTATTTTGGCAGTTGCTCAACTTAACAGTACTAATATTATAAAAAGTGTCCCTTCTTTGACAGGTTCCCATCTGTATTGTGTGGCTATTTTATATTTTTGCATCACATTTTTGGTCTATTTTTCATAAAATCATGGTTTTCTGACAAATTAGTGACAAATCATTAAAGATTTAAGTTAGAAAATAATGACAGACATTTGAGTTTCAGGTTTCATACTTTTCAGAAAATTCATACTAATGCAAGACCTACTATTCTATTACCTTTCTCCAGTTTATAAGAGCAATATTTAAAAATTGTACTTATGTTTGTGCCTTTATCCCACTTCTATTTATGGCTTTGTCCAGATTTCTTGCTTTGAGGTTGAGAGGTATGACAAATGTGTCAGGGCCATCACCATCAGCCAGAGACATTTCAAATTGTGACATACTTGTTGTACCCCACTCCCCCATGTAGTGATTCTCAATATGTCCAAGCAAGAGAAGGAGCAGTTATGCAGTATAGACACAAGTACTACAGAGGCTTTTCATCTGTCCTTGATTTTGCAGAATGTTCTGGTTTTCTGTCATATTTTAACACTGTTGATTTATGCTTATTATTCAGAAAATGCATGTTGCAGTGTCTGTTGCTCTGTGTTTAAGTAGCTATGCTTTAATGACCATCAGGCAAGCTTGTCTGTGATTGTAAGATGCATGTAAGCTTTAATAAGCATAATGTTAAAGAATTACCAACACTGAAATCTTCCTGTTGTTGCCATGCAGAGAACATTTATATAACTAGATAACGTATAAGCCTTAGGTATTGGGACGCATATGACAGTATTTGTAATAAAGGACATGATTACAGTATTTTCAGAGGCTCATTACATTTGTTGGAGACTTGCAGTCATCTTTGCAGGCTTTATCCATAAACTATCTATCGTGTGTGGTCCATAACCTGTGCAGTAATCCTTTAAGCAATTTATCTTGAGCTTGTTTCTTGTTTGTTGTTCATTTTTTACTTTGATCATGTTTTCCCCATGAAACAAGTAGATAGTTGTTGTCAGGCAGTAGGTCTTTTTTTTGGATAAGAAACATTTTTACAAGTGGGGGGGTGTTACAGAGATTGTTACTTTCAGCATGCTACTTGGTACTTTTATAAAGCTGAATATAAATTATAATTAGAACTGCAGTGCAAGGAGAAGTGGATTGAGTTGAGTGCTGCTTGTTTTTGTATACTTGATTTTGACTGGCATTCCAGTAATATATTTAAAAATTAATTTTTTCATGCCTCACAACCTTTTTTATTTCCATCTAGATATTAAGTAAGCTGTCATGTAGCCTATGCATTGAAATATTTTTTCTTCTACACTTCATTTTGTCTTGATTGGACTCACATAATGACAGTTTGGCACCCAGGGCAGCGTATTTAATTAAAGTCCCAGTTTTTGTGGTTTTGACCATAGCTCTGCTCCTTTCTAGTTGGCCACATCCCATTCCTTTTGCCCCACCCATTCAGCTGTCTCCTGCAGCCCCCCTTTGATTTGAAGTCGCCAGCCACCACTAAGTACTATTCCTGCTAAAAGCTGATTATTTTTCCCAGAATTTTCTCAAGCTCCATTATAGCAGTTTTAGGTGTAATATAAATACATGCCAGCATAATCCTCCTCCTTTGCCAGTAGCCCCTTAGTGCTACATATCTACCATTATTATCTTTTTCATCCTCTTCTATCACTACTGGAGCTCTTCTTGCATTTAATAGAAGTATTCATCTTTTCCTTTGTCCCAGGTATTTCTCTGAATAACCATCCTGAAAACCTTTCTTTATCAAATTCATAAGTTCAGTTGTTTCCAAATATGTCTCCTGTTGCACAGCTATTTGCACTCTACGTTTTTAATATAGTTCACTTCTCTTTACTTTTTTGCATTTATCTAAGTGACCATTAACGTTTAAAGATAGTATCAAAAGGGTCAGTATGTTAAAAGTTATTATTCTCACCTTTTATTTGTAACAGCTTTTTTGTTAAGTATCTAATTCCAGCTTTTGTGTTACATGCACACACTAATGTTTGGTAAGTTAACCTTTTATACATCTGTTCTTGTCATATCTATTTGAGTCTATGTCACATCTTACAAAACTTTTTATTTTATTGAAAGCCCTCAACCCAAAACACAAATACACCTCCAATATACACCCTAAAACCTGTTAACTTAATATTAACACACAAAATTATGTACATCTTCAATTATTGAACTTTTACCTTTCTAATAGGAACAATTGTCTCAAACTGACAGCCACAATCCCTCACTTGGGTTAACCTAAAAGGAAGGTTATCCTTGCTAAGACACATGGTACAGTCTGTGCTTCTATTAAGTGCTGTCTGGTTTTGTCTTACACTTGCTGCTCTTCCAGAATGAGAAACACCTGAATGCTTTCAGAAAACATTATCTCCTAGCCATTGAAAGAAAGTAATTAAAAGAAAGAAGTATTATGTTTTTATTGCTCTTTATCAGATTATCTCCATGGAGACACAGGAACCAGATACAGAGCTACTTCTGCAAATATTTATTTATTTTGCTAGATAAGAGCTTTATTATGTTCAATGTTCTTTTTTATTTATTTGCTTTCTCTTTCTCTTAAAACTTGTTCCTAGATAAAACCAAAAGCCTAAATCCAGTCATTCCCCTATGCAGGAATGAGAAAAAACACATACTTTTCTTGTATCATACTCTTTTGAAAAGACTCTTCTTCTTCTTTTTACAATGAAGTGTCTATATTTCCTAAAACTATCCAAGGGAAAAGGGAAAACAGGAGCACCTGCTTGCTTTGGTATCCCCATTACACTTGAAAATAACTGAGAACACTTTACATTACAGCATGCAATTATGCCTATACAACTATTATTATTTAAAACAAAAGTTTGTTTTACATGCAGTTAACTCTTTCCTTCCTCTTCCCCTCTCTTAAGTGTTCCTTCAAACATAAATGACATAAAGTAGGTCATATGCTTTGGAGACCCTACAAGTTTAACAAAGTCAAAAAAGTCCAATATTTCAGGTTTTCTTATTCTGTCATGTTTCAAAAATATAATTAATGCTTTATAATCCCACATTTATTTGTCAATTTCAGAGTTGCTCTTTTTTATCTCCATCTCTCAAATCCAGTCTCTTCTTCCTTTCCAACATACTCTCCATTCTTCTAGTCAACTCTTGTGCTTTTTTCTGTCTCTCAAGCATTTTCTGTTGAAACACTGGAAAATGTTTCACTGGCACAATTTTTCTGTGGTCTGTATTACCAGAATAACAAGAAACAGAAGCTCCTTCTGTTTTGCAGCTCACTTTTTGTTGGACAAACTTTTGTATTTCCTCCTTAGCATGTTCTGCAACAAAAAATGATTTTGTCCCTCCAGGAAAGAATATTATAAATATAGCTGGTTGTAGCAGTTGGAATCTCACGCCTGCTTCTTGACATTCCCTGATTAGTGGAATACATTTATTCCTTTTCTGCCTGGTGTACAGTGAGTAAACATTTTCCACAAACTTGCTACTTTCTCCCACTTTTAATACTTTGCCCTTCTGCCACCATTTTGTCAGAATCAACTCCTGCTGGTAGGATTGCATCTTTCCTATTAAAGGTCTAAGCTGCTTTCTCATGGCCAGGTTCGGAGCATACATACATGTGAGTGCCCTTTCAATTAACAACTCCTGCTGTGGACTACCAGTCCAGTTGCTTATTTGTGTGTTCATAAAATTAATAGTCTGTTCCTTTCTCAGGTTTTCCCTGTGTGCTCTGTCCTGTAATTCTATTATTTTTAAAACATGTCTTCTTGAGCAGTCTCATATTCAGCCAGCCTTTTCTTCATTTCCACTTCTGATTTTTGAAGTTTTATGAACTCATCTGAATATCTGATTAAAGTTTCTTCCATTTTATCCAGCCTTTTTTTTATTGGAGTTGATATACTCCATCATTGTTCTGTTTATTTTAATAAGCTCTGAGTACATTTGACTTATTTTTTCCTCTAGGTTACTGGTAGTCATGTCTTGCACCAAAGCTGGTGTTTGCATTGCTTTTGCTCAACAGCTTAAGAATTCTTCCCAGTCAGTGTTCTTTCCTCACCTTTTCTGGTTGATTTTCTTTCAGATTCTTCCAATTTCTTTTATACTGGCATCCAGGTAGTGCACTTACTAGCCAGTTACTGAAATTTACCCCAAAAATGAGTTTACTATCTATTTATTCTGAGTTTCTGTTTTCACAATGGGAGATGTGAAATTAAGCTGGTACTCAATGTGCAGCCATCTTGGAAGTCCTCGCCTTTTAAAATTTCTGTTTTGTCATTTTGATTCAGGCCATGGTTCTTGTTTTATAATTTTTCAATTTTTCAAAGCATTATACACACACACACACACACACACACACACACACACACACACACACACACACACACACACAATGAGGTAGCTGTGAAGGGGCACAGCCCTTTCCTTTAAGATGTAGCAGAGTTGATTAATTTAAGTAGAGAATATCGTGGGACACAGCCCCTTGCTTGGCAAGTAGAGGTGAGCTTCCTCTCACAGAAAATAATGTACTATTGTTATTATTATTATTATTATCATTATTATTTTTGTTCAACAAATGCAGTCTATTTCAATAAGACTAATCCTGGCCATTTTGCTGTCATTGAAGTTTGCTTTCAGCTGCTTGGTTTGAAACATAATACCATTCAGAGGTAAGAGTTTCATTCTCCAGGCAGACACCCACCCACACACACACACACACACACACACACACACACACACACACACACACACACACACACACACACACACACAAAGTGCCTGCACATGGAAGCTCAAGGTGATATATATCAAATGACTGGCATACCATAGAATTCATTCATTGATATGAAGATATGTTATGAGCAGAA